>NC_046187.1:10307500-10612105 GCF_011004875.1 Balearica regulorum gibbericeps | reverse complement strand
AGTGAATCATGAATCAAGATGGAAAACATGAGGGGAATGTTCTCCTGAACGATAAGAAAACACGTAACTTCTGCAGCACAAGTCAAATGACTCATCCCAAAAAGGAGCATCACTTTTCTAACGTTGGAATGGCAGCCTGCAGATTTCCACGTGGCAGTGCTGGTTCTCGCTAAACTCTGATTAGCTCGGGACAGCATGAAGTGGTTTTGTTTTATGGCGAAGATCAGGCCAAATATTTCTTGTCTTCTGCTTGAATAAAAAGATCCCTTTCCAGATAGATCGTCTGTCTTTGAAAAGCACGTTGCAAAAGCCAATCCTGTGTGAATTTCACTGATTGTACTATGTTATTTATCTGAATTTGTTTAATAGCGCTTTTTGGAAGGTAAAGCTCACATGCCGAGGAGTTAGGATAATGGTGGTTATTATCGATTTCTTTTTTTTTTCTCGACCCTAGGGAGAATTCAAGGAACTAGTAATTACTATTGTCTTCTAGGATCTATATTTGCCATCTGTGTCTTGAGGAGTTTTATACAAGGTTATCTAACTGTACTGTTTGAAATACACTTTGTTCTTTCTTAACCTTGCTGGTTTTCCTATGACATATTTAAACTGAAGCTGTTCAAATAATTAAACTTGTAGTAAGCTGCCAGAAATTTTAAAAAGACTGTAATTTCTATTGTCCTAAAGTATTACCCACCCATCCCCGGGGCAAAAAAATTTGCCCTATCTTGAGCAAATATTTTATTTTGATTGTACATTGGCCCTTTAAATGCTTTAAAAATTATGTTTATCTTTTCAACTATCAAAGCAAAATATAATTTTTAATTAAGAATTCTAGTATTGCACATTTTAAAGGTGAAAAAATGTTTTGACATTTTCATCTTCTTTTTAGATATTATAGAGTGGACTCCTAAAAGAATCTAGAACTGAACAAAAAAAATACTGAAATTTTGAAAAACCATAAGAAACAACAACAAAAAAAAAGAATTGTATTTGCTTGGTCTACATCATAACAGTCTACAGCTATTTAAAAGAAGGTTTCAGGGAGGGTAGTAATGTAATGTTGTGTTTATCTATTATGCAGAAGAGAATCTGCTGTCTGAAAGCAACAAATACAATTTGTTTGAATTGCAGAGCGATAGCTGAGCTGGACGTTACAGAAACATCTCCCTAATAAGAGGTAGTAAGATGCTAGAGTAGGTTCCAAGGGACATTATTTCAGGGACATTTTGTAATCTGTGAAATTGAAGATTTTTAAAAGGAAGTTAAACATCTTCCAGTAGTCTGTCTCTTCAGGTAATGGTTAGCTGACCCCGTGACATCGCTTGCAGCTCTATCTTGCACTAAAATTTGTATAAAACAGAAAGAGTTGTTGCTAACCAAAACAGATTATTATCTAAAAACATTTCCAGCTCTTTAGAAATGCTTTAAATATTCTTTTTAGAGCATCTAGAAAGGTTTCAAGGCTTTTAGAAATACAGCTCTATGTTAGGCTTATTCTTCTCATTTCAATAATTGTTCATAAGCTTTTGAAAGTAAGTGGGAAGAAGATCAATACTTCCTCTGGAAGTTTTTTCCATCTGGTACATCTCTAGTATTTTGGGTGTTGTGTCTCCCTTGTATTTTGCTGTTCAATATCCTTTTCCTTAATCTCGTGCTCTATAGTTAATTGTATTTCCAGAACTTGAAATCCTCTCAGACATTTGAATGAACTTTTTAAATCCATACCAAAAAAATGTCTATAAGTGGTAAACAAAATCTCTTTCACTTAATAGGCAAACTCATGTTTTCTCTAGTTTTACATAGGGTTAAGAACATCTTGTCTGCTCTTAGGCTGTGGATTTTCTAAAAGCAGTCAATCATGCTTTAAATATGCTCAGTACGAGTCTTGAACCTGGCTCTTAGGCTAATATTTTCTTTTTAAAATTGTATGTAACATACATTCTTGGTCTTTGATGGGAAAAAATGCCAATTTTTTATGACATTTAAAACAGTCTCATGATGCAAGTACTATATGTAATAGAAATTATCAAGCATTTATAAAGAGATTTGGGTTTTGTGGTTCTGTAAGTTGTTAATATTTTGTGTTTGACCACTTATAATTTGGACAACCTAACAAAGTGACTGGAGTGAGCAACAAAGCCCTTCCTGTGGGTACTGGGTATATACCCAGTCTAGTGGTGGTTAATGCTTTGAGGTGCTGTGACATACTCGTCTCCAGTTGCCCAGCATGAGGAAGATGACACCGACAGGCAGAACACCATCTATGACCTGCAAGCAACTATCTGCTGGTTCACATCTAAAATGCCGTCCAGGAAGAGAATCAGAGCGAGCGGTTTATGGTGTTAGCTCATCATCACAGTGAGCTGTGTCTCATTTGCAGAAAGTTAGTCACTTCACCTCTTCTGCCTTCCCATGGGCCTTCCCCCACGTGCAAGAGATTTGAAAAGCAACCCTGGTGCACTGCACAGCCTGCTGTGCTTTGAGCTAAACCACTGGAGTCCGTCCACGTTCTGCTACACAGCCCCTGCCCAGCCATTCCTCACCGATCTGCCTTGGTGCCATTGTGGTGGCAGCGGGTGCATTTGGGGGGCGGGAAGAAGTCGTGGGGTGCAGAGGCAGCAAAGCTGCCATGCAAAGGCTGGCAGCATGGCGATCTCGGGCAGAGTATATCGGCACACGTGCAAGTCATCGCGGAAAGAAGTAAGACAGGATTAATTTTGGTTTTGTTGCTTCTTTTTTTTTTTTTTTTTTTTTTTTAACTAGCCAGGTGGCAACCTTATTCTTCTGCCAATTTACAAAGCTGGATTGAGGAACCAGCTGAGATCTCTCCGCCAGAAAGCCACATTGGCAGCTTTCGGTACCTATTCCTGGCCACCACTGGCATAGGGAGCTCTCTTGAACTTGTGAGAACAGGAGTTTTGAGACAACTCTAAATTGCACCACGAGATGCCTGGCCCCAGAAGCCCTCAAGGTCAGTAGAGGGGAAAAGATAACTATCTTTTTCTCTCTGCAGATGTAAATGCCCCTTTTATTCTTTTCTTCAGGAAAAAACTATTTTGTTGAACTATTCCATATTTATTTATTATGATTTCTACTGTCCTTCTTTCATTTCTGAATGCACATGTACATGGCATCTGGCCGAGTATCCAGCAGTTCCAAGTTTGACTTTAATCCAGCTGCTGCCATGTGAATGTTGTTACCAATAGCATCCCATGGAAGTCACTATTTCTACTGCTACTTTTCTAAAGGACAGGTCATGACGGTAGTATTTACCAAGAGGACGAGAAGCAACACTGCAAAATAAATGGATTTCCTAGTTTTATATCTGGACAAAAATAAAATTAACATTTAACGTTAATTATCATGTATTTCCATCTCCTGTCACAGAAACATCCTGCTGTTTCATCTTCTGTGATTTCAGCCCCTCTCCTACTGATGCCATACACAAAGGATTTTACCATTAGCTCTATTTCTATCTCAATTACTAAATGCAAGTAACTTTAATTTAACTGAAGGTTTGTATTATTTGATTTTCTCAATTCAATAGTTTACTGCAGTTATCCTACTCAGATCAGTATTTTACTGATATTGTTGGGTTGAAAGCTGCCAATGGTGTGTCTGTTTGATGTATAAGCTTTCAAAGACTGCTCAAGGAAACTGTGGAGGCTTATATAGTCTTTTAGTTTTGACAATTAAAGCTCTAAGGGCCATTTGCATGACAAACTTGCTGTACCAGTGGAAGGCATCAAAGGCATCATCTAAGGTAGCACTTAGATCTATATCTATACTGATTAAAGTTTTGATATTCATATCAGTCTTTATAAGTGTATCTTCAAATAATATATAATTATATGATGCATGGAATGATCTGCTTTGTTTTGAGCATGTTTAGAAGGCTGTACACAACTGAGCATTTCTATTCAGATGAACAGTTAACACTATCTTGCGAAAGAACTGCTCTCTCCTCCTTTTCCCCAAAGTCTCTGACCTATAAAGACTTATATTCTTATATTTACTTCTTACAAGTCTTTTGCTTTTGAGGTCTATAAAATTTGTATTGGTTTACTTCAGTGGAAGCAAGATCAGGTCTGTTTACTCATCCTCATGGCTTGCACTTCTTTTACCCATCTGTTAAATGGTTTGTAAGTGATATACGCCTACCAAACACTGCTTGTGGCAAGCTACATTTTCCTGTTTTACTCTTTCTGATTCTGTGGTTTATTAAAAGCCTTGCACTGCCCAGGGATAGTAACATCAGTGGTTCAGATTAATTCTTTTTGGTCGTTAGCCAAACAACCAGCTAATTTTGTCACTTGGCTAATTTAGTGATGTGCCAGCAAAATTCATAATTACAGCTAAAAGTATTTGCACTACTATTGCTTGCTAAGCTAAGGTGACTTCATGAATACCATGTACTCCTTCTGCCCTTCAGTCCAGAGGAACATATTTAATAAAAAATGTAGCAGTGGATTCTGTCATCTATCCATTTAAAACTTTTATTGCTTTTGTTTTTCTTAGCAAGACACTAGGCCATATCCTACTCTGAGTTGCACAGGGAGCTATTTAAGGAAAGGATTTTTTTCCCCCAATTAGGAAATAGAGCTTGCAAGCAGACTATTTTAGACAGAATTTGAAAACCATGCAACCGAATATTTGAGTTAAAACTGTGTTACATGAGGAGAGAAAAAGCCCCTACACATGGTGGCCTTACTGAGACATGTGATACTCTGTTTTTCACAAAAGAAACAAGGAGAGCAATCCCTACAGAAAGCATGATTTAAGGCATGTTTTACTAAGCATCTCTCTGTTTTTAAATGGGTAAGAGTTTCCAACAAAATCTTCCATCTAAACAAAGAAATGCCGTTTCCATACACACAATTCCATAGGATTTGAAAGGCCACAGCCACCTATTAACCTCATTAGAGACAGCGTCTCTTTCACATCAGGTTCACTACCACCCCCAGCCCATCTCCACCATCACTAAACACGGCTGCGTCCAGGACAGAGATTTTTCCCTAATATTATTATTGTGGGCTTTCCAAGTGACAGTATTTGATAGATACTTAGCAGTCAAACTAGGAGCCTGGCTGTTTGCTAAAATGCTCCATGGATTTCTTAAGACTTGATAGAACTGCTCGGTGCTTTGGTTTGGCACCTGTCAACTTCAAGTACTCAAAACCAAGCTTCCAAAAACATTAAAATACTTAAAACAGAGAAAACATGCCAGTATCTGGTAGGTTTTTTTCTTTTCTTTGCAACTCTGTGGATCATAATTCCTCTTTGCCCTTCTTTTAGTGCAAGTCTAAAAGAGAGAGAGAGGCAGGCACAAAAAGAAGAGTAAAAGTGTCCGGGGAGGAGAGGCTGGCAGGGAAGACCCTGCAAGCACAGGCCAGGGAAGTGCCGTTCCTCAGGCTGAAGGCAGGAGCAGCAGGTTTGGTACAGAATTAATCCCTGGGTACCTTCTGCTGCCACTGGATATGATAGTGCTAAGGGCTCCACATGTTCACAGGCTGCTTCCCCAGCTGCTTTGAGATTAAAACCTAGTTCCAAAGTACATGAGATGCTGAAGCGCACTATGTCCATGTCTGCAAAGAGCACTGAGGGCCAATGCTGGTCTGCCTGAGGGGGCTGGAAAGCATTGCTCCTTTGCCTGCAACCGAGGGAGCGGAGCAGAGAGACCTTGCAGCCTGTCAGGGGTCTGGCAGCCTGTTATGGGGAGCAAGAGGAGGGGTGAGGAAGGCCTCACAGAAGAGGGAAGTGGAAATAAGGACCATCGGAGGACTATAGAGGAGAGCAAAAAAGCACTTAGAGTGTAAAAAGGAAGAGCTCCAACTTGTTCGTATTGCTGACTCTGACTTGATTTGGAAGCTTGGCTGTCATTATGAGAATTGGATCAGAAACAATTTTGGAAGATGATGATATTTACTTGCCAAGCCAATCCCTATCACTTACTCTGAGTGCCAGCTCCCTCAGCTCTCAGAAATAGCCTTCTCTAATTTTCTTTACGCTGGAAGCAAATACCTATTCAATGGGAATTGTGGGTTCTCAGCACTTTTCAGGACTAAGTATTAGATGCATGCTCAACTTAAAAACTGACACATAAATCAAGCTGGTTTGTTTCGGTATTCTGCCTTCTTTAGAAAACAAATTGTTGTAATACCGAATTGCGCTTCTCACTTTGATAGCTTATTTTAGTTACCCATGCTGATGCTCTGGGTAGTTCAAACAGGCAGAATTTGACACTGAGGTTTTCTGGCACATCACTTCTGACGGAGCTGTGATTGAAGTGACACAACGGTCTTTCAAAGTACTCACTGAGGGTACACAGACTTCACACACACTGCTTACGAGCACAGGTACTGAGAGATTTTCAGCGACGCCAGAAGCATTCATCCTCTCTCAGCCAAGTCTTGTGAACTTCCCCTTTCCGATTCTGCCAATTTAAAGTGCTGTGTGTCTTTGTATGCTTGTCACTAGACATTTAGATTTTCATCATTATAATAGTGGTGCAAATGTAAAATAAGTACATAAATAAATAAACCCAGTGAAGCCTTTATGGGGAGGGTTTATACTGCTGCCATGTAACTCTGCACATGGTACAAAGGAGGCTAAGTACCAAAGGAACAAACCTGCAAACTGAATGGACATTGTCACTGTTACTCACCAGTTGTTTTCTGTCCCGAAGCGTTATATTATTGATATTACCTCTTCATCTACCACAGCATGTGACTGTATCTATATATGATCATAACTCTGGCTGCGATCAGTGGAATTTACTGGATTTTATTGGTAAGGGAATCAGGACATGATCTTCTGACAGTGAGCTTGTCAGATTTACCTTGGCAAAAACCCCACGCATTACAAGTCTCAAAGGGTAGAGGGATATAAGCAATAATATTAGGGTCTTAGTACATTTACTAAAGAATGTGATTAGCCCTAAAGGATATTTCAGTCTTTAATCTTAAGCACATGTTTTACTGTTTAGCCCTACTGTCTTCAATAGCCGCGAGTCATGTATTTAAGCAAATGCCTTGATCAGTACAGTCCTACGCCATGTCAGGTATTTGAACTAATCACAGTCACTTCAATTAAATTAAGGCACTAGGTAAATGGCACTTACCTTTATGAACATAATGAATATACTAAGCAATACATATTTGAAAGAATAACTTGCTAGAAAAAACAGTCTGTGGGACAACTTGTGAACGAGGTCTCACATTTCTGTAACATACACACTGTTGCTTTTGGGTTTTATTCATATTCTTGAAAAGCATGCTCTGTATTAGATAGGATAAACATACAGCTGGAAATCACGTTTGTCAAATTGTAAAGAAGAATAAGAAAAAGGGAGAGGGAAAAATATTCTATTGCCAATGTAGTATTCCATATACTAACCGACAACAAATCTAAATCACAGATTGTAACAAAAAACAATAGGGAAAATGTAAACTAACCATTTCTCCAAGGAAGAACAATGCTTTTACCTCTTTTCCCATCTTTTTCATATTGACATTAACACCATTTTCCAGATAACAAACCCAGATATTGGTGGTTTTCTTTTTCTCCATTCAAAAGTTTCACTGGATTTACACATTTGATATAATTTATGCAAATAACATTTCTCCAATAGCCAATACATTTTTGCCTCCTGGATAAGGAAACTATCTAAAACCAAAAATTTCAAACTATAGTACAATCAATGATAATCCAGGAGCAATATTTTAGGGAGTCTAATTAAGGACTTCTAATCACACTTTTTTGCTACCAGCCAAGCCCTGCCAGCTCATGCTAAGGGAACTCAGACTTAAGATGGTTTACTACCAACAGTGGCGTATGCAGGAATTAATTACCGCAAGCAGCCTAGCCACACAAATGTCCTGAAATGGATCAGAAAACTTCTAGCCTAGCAGGATTCTGCATTTCCACCGTCTCACTGGAGTCAGTGTAGTCTTCAGGATGTTTATCTTGATTCTAAACACATACCCCCCCTTTTTTTTTTTTTTTTAAAATTATTTCAACTTTACATTTCCTTTCCTTCTGCTGTATTCATTTGTATTCTACGCCATCTGTTCCCTTATCTACTTCCTTCCCAGGTCAGTATCCTGACCCTGCAGTAATATCTCATGAAAGTTGATGTAAATCAAGAGAACTTTATAAAAAACAAAAGACAAATAATTATGGTTCCAGTTTGGGGTTTGTGCAGACAGGGCCAGTTGTACTTCAGGATTATCTATTTCAACTTTTCCTTAATCTCTCACTTCCTTTTCTGTCATGTTCCCCCCAACCTTTTCCTGTTCCTTTTTAGTCTTGTCATTCTGTCTCTCAGCTTCTTGACTACTTTCTCTTTCCTTTTTCTTTCCTCCCTCTGCTCTGATGCCTTTCATCTCTCCTAAACCATCTTGCAGCTCTACAGTCCAATTCTACCCCTCACTGTTCAAGCCCTACTCCATCACTAACCTTTTTCTCATCTTGTTTTCACAGTCTCTTTGACTCTATCTACCCACTTAACTTTCAATATTTCCTTGCCCTCACTCTGCCAACCTTCATCCTTCAGCCAGTATGTACCACTTGGTCTATAGCTTAGCAGACAGCATCTTCAGTGGCTAATTATGCCAAAGAGAATATATTTCCTAGTCACAATCAAAATCCTAGTGACTGTAATGTTTTCCACTGCAAAATTCACAACAGAGGCTCTTTTAGAGACAGTGGAAGAATGTATCGGTCTGTTTGGTTTTCCTTAGCAAAACAATCTCATTTGATAGTTCTGATAAATCATAGAAAGATAAAAAAATGCAAGTACTTTATGGCAATCGAAGACTTTACCTGCATGTAAAAACCAGAGATGGGTACAGCTGTGACCCCACTTTACTTATCCATAGCCTTTTCTAGTCTAACAATGAACCGATATGAAACTATATTCCACTGAAAAGCTTCTGAGTAGAGAAAAGAGAGGAAAAAAAAAATCAAAGAGGAGGGTATAAATATAAAATCAGTAAAATAAACAAAATAATTTACAGATACCTGTCACTTGTTTGCAAAAGGATTCTCCAGGTAGGAACAGAGGGAAAGGAAAAGTGAATTACTGTGGAACTTCAAAGGGGAGTAAAAGGAAAAACCTGAGGAAAGACAAAAGAAAGGTGTTGCTCCTGCAGAAAGGGAACAGCACCCTTCCAGTAATGAAGGTTTGCTTAACCAATTACCCCTAGCTGAACTAGGCCAAGACTCAGGGCTAAATTAGCACATCCAACCACCAGACGGGGGCTATAACATCAGCTGTAACTGCTGATGTGTTCAGAGACGCCAGAGCCAGCCAAGCCAGCTGGCAGTGGGGACTGACACTGATGTTCAGTTTTACCTGCTTACTGAGAGCATGACTACAATTCTGCATAGCCTTAGTACATGTGGCTATCAAGACAGTATTTGCAGAGCAGAAACACTGACTGAAAGTCCTGATGCAGCTAAACAGAAAAATATTGCGTCTCTTGGCCAAAGAAACCAACGTCAGAGCTCCAATTTTGACCAATTTCGCAATACTCAGCTACCATTTGGACAGGATGCAGACGGTGCTGCAGGGAACAGCGGTAGAGCAGCACCGTCACTCCTGAGGTATCCCCAGTGCCGTGCTAGCTGGTGCAGTACTTGAAGCAGTGCTGCCCTTTCCCACAAAAGCTGAAACTGCATGTCTTCTGGCAACCTTTTATTATTCACTCTCACAAGCCACTTTTTGCAGGCATGCAAGTTGTAACGTTGCTGTCTTGGCAATGACCAATCCTGTTAATACCACCGACCCAGTTCAATTTCCTCTGCCTCTTCAAATGTCTATGGTGTTCTTCATTTTCCAACTTAAATTGTTAGGTAGCAGTGGTATGTACCGTTAAAGTGGTGTCACATCTCATCCCAAAGGTGCTGGTATTTCACTGACTGATCAAGTGTGATCCTTTAATTTAAAACTTAAGGGACAGATATTGATAGCACTTTATCCCATAAGGGAATCTACCACTCAGAGGAGGACACTGTTCATTATAAATAAGGTTATCAGAATCTAGCCCACATAGTATTGAGGTAAAACATGTTACTATACAAAAATGTTGGTTTTAGTATCAGTTTTGCTATGCAGGTATTGACAGGTTGCTGTGATAACACAAAAAGCCCAGTGCTTGACAAGAGAAAAGAATTACAGAGTAGGTGCATACTACTATTACAGGGGTGGAGGGAACATGGCTGTAAAGAATTAAGGTAGAATCTTTATGTTGTTGGAAGAGATAAAGTCTTCAAAATGACAGAAAATAATTGCCTAATAAAGAGCTACAGTACTGCCCTAAGCTGCAGAACAAAACAATTATTTTTATGTAGCTCCTCATCTTTAGAATCTTAAATTCTTTTTGTTGTTCTCTCATCTTTCCCTTGATCTGTTTGAAGACTTTTTCCTGCACATTTAACAAGTATTTTTCATTTATTTTCTCTCCCCCCTATCCCCAACTCTCCCACCAATGCTTTATCTATGATGCTTCTCTGTAGCTTGCCTCTACAGTGTTGTTACTTTACTGACTGTAACATCACATCACGGACCAGATCATTACAACCATCTGTTATCCAGCACAACTGACATATTAACCTACAAATGCCCCCCTCTCTCTCCGTTATTCTCACAGGTCAGTACGGTTCATTGGTACCTCGTGATAGATGATGCAAAAGGAGAGGAGATTAGAGCATCAGTGGCAGGAGACTGACTCTGAATCTGATCAGTTTAGGCAGAAGGGATTTCATGTGATCCTAAGATGCAGCTGTAGTATAAAACAAGAGATATTTCTTCATGTCTGTCATAGTGAGTACAAAATCCCAAATGAGCAGAGACACTGTGGGCAGTTGCTCATTTAATTAACCTGCCCTGACTTTATCAGGTTCCAGGGTCTAACGTCATTTGATAGAGTTTTCACTTTGCTTCTTCGATGAGATCACCCATTCTGGAGACAGTCTGTGAGGCTGTAACTATACTGTATTTCACGCGTGAGCCCAAACGCATCTCACCTCCAAAGAGCCTACCTATGTACCCAGAGTGCAGCAACAGAGAAAGCCTGAGCTTTTTCCATCTGTTGACCAGTATCGTGGCTTCAACCCTGGTAAACATATATTCCTTAACATGCCAAATATTTCCAGGCATGCCCTAACAGGCTACAGTGCCTCAAGCACACGGTGGTGAACACGGGGGCTAGGCAGGTGGCGAAGCACTGGAGGCACAGCCACCAGCCCTACAGCCTAAGTGATATGTTGGAGGATAAGTGCAGGTTCGGACGCCTAAGCTTTTTTTTGTAAGGATTTTAAAAATACGATACTTTATATACTTTTAAGACTCACGTGCATATACCTCTACTTCTAATATTAAATGGGAAATTTCATATTTTGTCAAGTTAACAGCCTACATATTGAAACTCCTTGGTGTTAGGAAATAAAGCACAATACCCAGTTCAGTCCCTTCCCAATCACTGCTGAAAAACTTAAACACTTTTGAGTGGATGTAGCAACACAGAGTATTTCCTAAGCCTACACACCTATGGAAGTCTTAGTTAATGTTTTCAATGTATCTGTGCTCGTATTGCGTCCTTTAAAATTGACTCCATTGCAAATAACATAGATTTGCAGTATAGTTGTCACTTGCATGATATCAATGAGAGAGCTTTTTCTTTTCTGTTTTCCTGATTAGGAAAAGGAAAATAATGCAGCTGAACAAAGAATACAAAATGGATAATTTAGCCTACAAATTTTACCCTAATTTACTCAACTTAATTTTCTGCTTCTAGAATACTGGCAAGATGATAATGATTTCCTGAGTGTATTCATTATCATCTCTCTGGATCATTTCTTAGAGTATTTAAAATTCACTATTCAAGCTGTGCGGTTTAGTTGCCACTGGTCAGTCAAATCACATGGCATCTCGTCTGTTTTCTGACTGGTAGATGAAAAAACAAAGCAAAAAGTATGTGGAAACATCAAAAGTCTAGTTCTGCGCATGACCATGCCAACTCAGTAAGTCCTTTGTGCAGCCACTTATGAAAACAACATTCCTATAACAAAGATAGTTGACAAAAAGAGAGCCTAAAAATGGGAACCAAAATGCATTAGTTTTTGAAGAAGTATTCACTGAAAGTGATTTTTCAATATTCCCTCAACCAAAGATAACAAACTATCCATCATACTCAAAAGAGAGGTTTGGCTCTGGCTAATGATGCCCTGTGATAAAGGCAATCACTGTATCTGATTGCCAACCAAGTACCAAATTTTCCCAATGATTGATTAATGAACTAAATATGGACTACAGCCTATTCAGAAGATTTGAGGTGGAAATAGATTATGCCTTTTGTTGCCACCCAAAAAATATTACATAGATTATAACAGACATTGGAAACTTTCCAGTCAGCCTTTTTGTGTCCTCCTACGCTTTCTTAGAGACTAATACTTTAGCCCTTGCAAAGGGAAAATAAAATGCCAAGTTATGTGAACACAGGACCACATTAAGAAACAAGAAGGTCATACATTCATAAAAGCTACAGAGAAAATCTTTAGTCTAAAATCTGAATAATACAATTCTGGGCTCATTGATTTTAATGGGCTTTGGATCAGGCCATTATTTCTGTTGCGATGACAATATCTATATAATGTATTCATTTTTACAATCATGACAGTGAGTTACTGTTTGATAAGTGTTTCTAATTTTAAAGGAAAAAAATGTGTCATTAATTAAAGATTATTCCTTGGCATTAATTTTATAAAGTGTGCTGTAGAACTCCTTTTCGAATTAAGAAAGAAAATCTATGCCAACAGAGTGCCAATGAAGAACTTGTTATGAGCTAACAACCCTGCCTAAAGACGAAAAGGAGACACCTCAACTTCCTGTTTAATTTTGACTCTGCACTGATCAACCTTTTCTTAATAGCGCCATCTCAGCAATGTGCTCATCTAAAAATAAATTTCAACTTCACTGCAATCCAGATTTTCTGGCTCTAACAAATAATTTTTCAGTGTCAGGCTGATAGCACAAAGGACTAGTGTAAAACCATTCACCTCTTTGAAAGAAATTCTTTTTTAAAAATGTGTTGATTGTTACCTGAATGTACAATGGTTGGAACTTCAACCATCTGATTGATTTTTGTGAAAACAGCTGAAAAACATTTATCTCATACCATAACTTCTCTGAGCAAATAGCAGTGCATCTTTCCCCCACCTGAGAACCACCAACTGAAATCCTTAATGCAAGTTAAAATGATGACGACAACAACAACAACAAACCCAGAACAAAGAACTTGAAGATTTTTGCTCTTAGATGTATTAATATCAGAGAAAGAATCAGAAAAACATAAGACAATGTGGAAGTACCACCTTTTGGTAACCAAAGAAAAATCCCTGGCAGCAGAAAGAGAACCCAAACTCTAGGGATTTTAAGGAGCTCTTAACCAGCTTAATAAAAACAAAAAAATCAAACAAGGAACAGAGAAAAATACACTCTTTGGGGGAAGACTGATACCATCTGGGAAAGTTGCTAAGAGTGCCACACATTTCTTAGCTGTACAGACAAGTAACCTAAATGCAGAAAATTCTGAGTGCGTCGGGAGTCTATGTAAATTACTAACGTAATTTAGCCACAAATATGAGGCATTTTGCTACTGTCCCTTGTGCACACGAACAAAGATGCATATATTTTTCCACATATACTCTTAAAGCCAAATCTCAAGGATGGAGAACAAAATCAGTGTATAGGCTTTAAAATCAATGGCCATTTTTTTATAGTCTCAAGTAATTTTGCATGGTTTTAATCACCGCTGACTTCGATAATCCACAACATACCCTGAAAGTTATTAATTTTCTCTTTCTCAAACCTTAGAAATGAAGATTTCCACATCCATTGTTTATGTCTATGGTGATTTACATAAAAATTACACAGCCAAAAGATGAAGAAATATAACGTAGAGTATAAAGCACATAAGATATCTTCTCTCAGCCTGAGGAGACACGGTAATTTTCCACCAGAACTAGTGAACTAGAAATTCTGATTTATTGATCTTTGAGGTCAGACGTAGACATTTTTGGTTGGCTGGTTGATTTTTGTTTTGCTTGTTTTGTTTTGTGTTGCCCTTTTGAATTTATGGAAGGTAAGGTCAAAGTGTTAATGCATTAATTCAGTCAATATTAAAGAGCCCCTCTTACATCTGAGTATCCTTCAAAGCTGACATCCTGTTTAATATCTGTATCCGTCATCTCTGAAAAACAATGTCATGTTGGAACTTTGAACTGCCACGTGATAGCAGACAGTTGTGGTCCTGTTTTTCATTTTAGCAGAATTTCACTAGGAACGGATAAGAGGGAGAAAACCCTGAAGGGGAGAACGATAAGTTTACTTTCTTGAAAAAATGTCCTTTATTAAAGACTCAAGCTTCAATGAATCTGATTGAATTAAACTTCAGAAGTGTGAACAACACTATTTTTTATGGCTTGCAGCAATTTCTAACTGAAAGGCAGGTAACAAGTATAATAGGCTTATATCTGATATTCTGGCTTTTTGCACACCAAGGACTTAATTCTCAGAGGACATGTAATTTTGAGCTCTGTTTTCCTGTAATTTTAGTCTTTTCATGCCCAAATCACTCTGTCCTCTCAGGACAGTTGCATGGCATTACTGTATTGTAATCTTTAGTACAGTACTAAATAAAAGCAACATTATTACTGCTTTACAGTTGGTAAAACAAAATGCTGTCCATGGTTCCAAAATGCTCAGTTCTCTTTAGTGTGTGATTTGCAAAATTTTCCACAGAAAGAAGGAAAAGCAACTGTAAGCCTCCCTCTTGACATGAGACTTTTATTTCAGTAAAACTTAACTAAATGCAAGTACATCTTAGCGTTGATATTTTGTGTTTGTCTATATACACATATTTATATACGCCCTGTACACACACCTTTATAAATCAGCAGTATTTTGACTCTACTGTGCTTCCCAGATCACTGATTTAGATTGAAAAATACCACTTGATATTTCTTAGGGTGAAATCCACCGTTGTGCAATGGCCTACAAACTACTTGAGGCCCACTTATTTCAGGGTTTAAGTAGCACTTCAGTGATGCATAGCCTTGTACAGAGAGAATTTTACCAGTAAGGATCATCCCACTTTCTTTTGATAGTTTTAACAGTGCAGTATAAGTGTTTTGTAAAATAATACTGTAAAATTTGATGTTTCCCTCCCTCTCAGTTATATATATTCTTATTCTGAGTGGACTTTTTTCCTACTTGAAAAAAGAAAAAAAAGCGGGGGGGGGCGGATTTTATAGCATAGTCTTTTTTTCCTTCTTTTATCACTAGCGTTGAAAATACAAATCTCATGACAAGAAGTGAGGTGCAATCTGATGTATAAAGAGGAGAATCAACTTCACTCTTCCTTAATCATGCTATTGTGCATCCTTGATAGTAGTAAAATTGTGTCATTTTTCAGGAAATGAACAAGTACATGAACATTCTGAAAGATGGTGCACACAAATTTATTATCACCGTAGCTGGGCATAGAGTTTGAAACTAGGCTAGGTTTCTTTTCCTTTTCCTCAGAAAAACAAACCAGCTCTTCTCTGTGGTACAGTGGAGTCGGTGGAAGTCCTTCCATCAGCTTCAAAGAAAACTGCATTAAGCCTGCAATGCACAGGCTACAAGAAGATGAAATAAGACTAGAGAAATGCACGTGAAAAGGCATTAATTGAAGAACAGGGGCATTGAGAAGAAAGGGTTGAACAGATTATAAATCTAATGTCTAGGGAATTGCTTCACGCACGACCATGAGTTACTCATAACCAATTGCTATGTTGTGCAGGGGCTTCTGTTCCACAGTGCTGGCTGGGGACAACTCTCAAGACAAAGCAAGCAAGGTTTTCTCCAATTTTTTGGCCCTGAATGATAACTGAACACCATGCTCCGGGCTGACGTAAGAGGAAACTGGGTGAAGTGAATTTTAAGTAACCTGTCAGAATTTATTCCCATAAACATAAGGCAAACAGTTTCCAGTCCAGATGAGCAGTTTCATTACATATATAGCTTTCTGTTTAATGATCTGTTAAGTTCTATAGTTTTTTTTCCCTGTGAATATTTAGATATCACTATGTCTTGTACTAGTTCCAAGATTCTTCGACAGGTTAATAATTATGGGCACAGGATCTTGATGAAAATAGGTTTCAGAAGTTGACAGTGAGGGATGTTTCTGAGAAACTGTTCAGGACATCTCAATACTTAAGAGATTTACTGCAGGAAGTAATTTCATGAAAGTCTAGATGCATACTATCCTAAGAATTATCAACTGCGAAAGCTAAGTAAATGACCTGGTAAACAGTGAAATCTAAATGCTATGTATGTGCAGGTACACACATGCAGAGTAGATAAGCAATATTTATTCACACTCATATATAAATTTTAGATAAACTGAAATAAACGTTCCATGTCAATTACAGATACTGCACTTTATTTTTTGAGATGAATTTTTGCAAATCATGCAGTATGAGAACAAAAAATCATGCATATAGAGAAACTAGTAGCAGAAAATAACTACAGCATAATATATTTCAGCCTACATTTCATAAAAGCCAGTAGGTATAGATAAAGTAAGTTCATTTATTCTCATGACTACAATGTTGCTGCTGGTATCAGACTATCAGAAAGACTATCAGAAAGTCAGATCCTGATAACATACCCAAAAAACCCATGGCATACTCATAATTTCCATACTAGGTAGTAGTAAACAGATTTTTACACTCCATGACTTTCACAGTTAGTTATTGTTTTTGCTTGAGAATAATTCCTTGATTTGGGCAAGTATAAGACTAGAATACAAGCAAGTACCATAAGGAGCAAGTATCCAGACTTTGGCTCGGGTTTAGGACACTGTGGTAGATAATGATGGTTCAAATGTTGTGAAAGACTAGAATAATTAATTATACCACCAGAAAACAGGCTCGTGAATTTACCATCTGGAAGCATTATTACATTGTGCGTCTAAATTATTCCCCTACACTTCGCACAAATCTTCAAAGAGTGGCAATTTAATTACACAGAGGGTAAAATTTAAATTCCACAAATGATTGGAAGGCCTCCCCTCCAGTACTGTATTGAAGAATCTTAGCAGGAAGATGGTATTTGATGAGACCATTTCTTATGCCATGAAGACAAAAGGAAGCGATTGCCCCTAAGCAGCATCTACTATACTTTCCTGTAAAAGGAAAAGCCTCTGATATGTTTCGCAATCAGCGTGTATCTAGTTTCGCACCCTGTTAGCAATCAGCCTGTGCCAGGTGTAATCGTACACACCTTCAGCTGCCACAGCTAAAGATGATGACTTAACAAGTCTTTCCAAAGCCACAAATTATGACTGTGCAGCCAGGCCATTAGCAAGAATGCATTTCTGCACACGTGCACTGACTGTAAGTTTACACAGGAGCCTGACATTAGCCAGATTGTAGGCCTTTCCTTCAGAGTTGTATAAAGGAGTTTCTGGAGTTTATTCTTTCAACTTCTAAAACAAATACCCCTCAATACATGAGGCAAGCGTACATGCAGTTGCCAGAGATAATAGCTGAGTGTGTGATACACACCTGATACTACTGCAAGTCTCCAGCCTTCCTTTAGGGGTCAGAGAGAAGGCAGACTGCGTGGCAACAAATCGTCTTCATAGGAAGGGAAAAAAGAATGGAACAAAACAAATAATATCCCACACACTTAGCATTAGGGAATATCTGCTTCAAATTTTACATTTACTACAGGAACTTCCCATACTTCCTTGAGAGAAAGCTGCAGGTACAGCTATACCTGTGAATGTGAACAGAGAGCAGCGAAACACAGACCTTGGGGCAAGCAGCTCCCTTTATGCTTGGAATAAGGATCTCTGCAAATACTTGGAGATGCTGGCTAGACATCAGTATCCCAGTGCTCCTAATATATCCATGTCCTGTTTGTGTAAATGAAGGTTAAAAATCTACCGAGTGAATCAATATTTCTACCGTAGTACTTCTGAAATGCAAGGGTTGCTGAGTGAGGTTGGAGAGGGTAAGGCAGAAGTACATGGCAAAACCTGCTGCTTCTCAATTTTCATGCCTGCCCTCCAGAAGAGTTAACCCTTGACCTTTCACTGAGTATACTACAGGCAAGAAGTCAGTCCCCTCGCCACAGAAACGAATGGATGAATGGGCACCTCAAAAATAAGATCCAGCTCAGACTATTGCCAAACTTCTAAACAACTCTGAACTTGCTTGGTGTTTGGAGTGCTGCTGTTCACATTTGGGGTTTTTCGTTTGTTTTTTGGTTTTGGAGAAGTTTTTTTGCTATTCAACATGTTTGTGTCTTTGCACTTTCTGTGAGATGTCAAGAGGAGAAGCAGAAATAACACAATCATGTGAGAAAGGTCAGTCTGTTGACAGTTCCAACCTGATTTTCAGATCAGGGAAGCCAGGGATGGGTAAGCATTGGGTAAGGTCCGGAGCGTGTGGATGTTTCAGACCTTTTCAGGTTTGCTTATGAGAATCTGCAAAATGGAAGAAACCAAAGAGTAAAACTATCATGATAAAAACATGACCATTCACATGCCTGCATGTGTTACTCCTGTAGAGGGACTGTGATTTGGGTCTTGTTTTCACATATGAGTCTTATTTCAGGGGTGATGACTTAAGCAACAAACCAAAAAACCACCAGCACAAAATCTTGGTCCCAGATGGCAGTTTCCAACATGCAGCATTCTTCAGACATGACTTTGTCTCGTTAGGATGGGGTTATAAGAGGCACTTGAAGCCCATCCTGTCTTTTCACTTTACTAGAGAACAATGGGGAAACTTGGTTTAATTGTACTCTTGCTTGCAAATGTACTTGACTGTATCCTTGTATTATTTATTGTTTCTAAAGATTCTGAAGAACTAATTCAGTGCTATAAATCACTCAGGAGTAAAGAGGGAATTTCACCTGAAATGTAAAATTTTAAATATTTTAGACTTTAAGTCAGCTTTTGCAGGTCTACTTTTTCTCTTATGCATATTATTAGTCATTTCTGAATAAGCATAAAATGAAGAATATTTTAGTTGAATGAAAACATATTGCACTACTTCATCTGAAAATCAACCCATCAATTAACTTAAATACACAATAAAGAAATCACAAACATTTTTTTCTGGTAAAAACTTTTCAAATTTCATGTAACTAAGCTGTGTGTCAAGTGACCGTGCTCCAGAAATAAAGGTATTGCCTTTATAAAAGTGGGGGTTTTAGCTTGATTCCCTAAATAATCCCAGTCCGAGGAGTTCTTTAAAAAAAATCTATAATAAAAACATGTTGAGTGAAGAAACCTACACCGAAATACCAGTGTATGGGAGAGTGCAGGAGAGCAGTGTGCATGGAGACAGATAATTGTTGGCCTCCCTACACTTTACTGAACAGATTTTACTAACCTAAAAATGTCCAATTTAATTCATGGTGTGCAAAAGCACAACAAAACAAGAAAGACCCTGTTTCACAGGCGTGATTTTGTATATTTGCACCTTGTAATGGCTCCCCCGCAACTGCCCCTTGGAGTTTGTTTTGTTTGTTTACGTTTGCTGGTTGTTTTTTAGAAAGAGCAGTAAAAGACATAATCACAGCAGCGACACTAAGCAATGCTATTAACTGTGCTTTTGTACACCGTTGCTCTAGCTCTGACACTCAGTCTTACTAACTACGTAGTAGAATTTAAGCTGGATCATTTAAATAATGATAAAGCTGTCAAGACTCTGATGTGATTTTCTTCTTGAGCAATTCACCTTCTATTACAGGTTTTATTGTACTTTATAGTGGGCATCTGTAAATCTGTGGATCAGCTTAGCTCCCTAATTTACACCCATCGCACGTACTACATGGTTTTAACTGACTTACTTTAGAAGGATTCACAGTAGTTGCTAGGAAACCTTTCTGTGTTCTTTTCACTTCTTCTATAGCATTAGCTTTTCAATTGATAAGGCTGTACCTTTAGGTACAGAGGGATTTAAGCAGAATCAAACAATGACGGTAGGACTGCAGCATAGATAAGCAAAAAAAAAAGGGAGGGGGGTGTGTGCAAATCCTTGTTCTTTGTACAGGTAATACAGAGGATTAAAGCAAAAGAAAGGACATAGCGCATTTTCCATGAATATGTTTTAAAGATATTCTGCATCATATTAAGAAAAGCAGCAAAAACAAGACTTCTTACTATAGCTTAAAGTTTATAAATTTGTAAATGACTGTAGCAGAGAGGCCATTTCATTGTGCTACTTCTGTTACATAGCATGTCTTCCTGGGGATAATTTCCAATGGTAATGTTGTAAAGCATTTTTCTCTATGAGGGAAGGATAACTCCCATAGAGCTTTAAGGAAGTAAATATTCTTGCCAAAAGTATCTCCATTGCAAACTCATTCCCACCAAGATCACACAGCTCAGAGTCATACTTTTTTCTTGCTGAAACATAGGCTATGTGTCTGCTAATCAGACTATGTGAGAGCAACAAAGAGCCACGTAGAGAGTGGGGAGATAAAAGGAAACTTTACCCTTATCTACTGCAAACTACATTGTCTACTGCAAACTACATTGTCTACTGCAAACTACATTGTCTTACTGCTTCTCATCTCTACTGGGATAAAATAGTCTTGTCTCATGAGGAAGCAACCTTTTCCCAACCAATTCAAGTATACAAAAGTGTACCTGATACACAGCAGTAATTATACTGTTTTCAGAAGATGATTTTCTATTATGCCATTTTTCTCCTCCCCAAAGAACCCCGTTTCTTTTCAAAAGTTTCAGAACTCTTTTGCTCTTTTGAGCAGGCAAGCTGTGAAGAGCCCACCGATGCTCCTCCATCTGCAAATCTTCCTGTTCCTCCTGCACCCAGGTCCTTCAGTGTCCTCAAAACCTGATGGTGGCTGTTCAACCCAGATTGTAGTAGGTTCTTGGCATTGCAACTCATTAGCTTGAACTACAGCTATCTTTTAATAGGCCTTATAGTAAATTTATGGATAGTGGAAGATAATTTTTTTTTTACTTCACAATTGAAGGAAGAAGGAGAATTAGAACTGTCTTTTCTATGTCTTTTTAATCTGGGACAGCTATAAAACTGTAAGTGTAGGTGGTCCTGCAGGTATCTGCTTTTTTCAGAGTTCCTGAAAGCCAAACCAAATACAGTGTGGATTTTTTTGGGTTGTTGGGGTTTTTTGGGTTGGTTCCCGCCCCGCCCGTCCTGTAGAGATTAGGGAGTCTCATAACATGATGGGCTCACTTCAGAAAAAAATCTAACTTATTTCTTCTAATAGCCTTATTCAAATCTCTTTGGTTAACAAATCTAGGTTTGCATTAGCACTGCCTTGGGTAGAGTGAGGTTTTTTAAACACCTACTTTCTACCAGTGAATATAAAAAAAGGAGAGAAAAGTATTCCCCAGCATGTTGCTTTCAAACCAGCCAAATCAGAGAACATAAAAGCATGTGAGTGTACAGAAATAAGAAGGCTATCATATCTTCATTCCTAATATAGCCTGGCAAAAAAATAAATATTTCAAATAGTAAGACAAAAACAGGAATAATAATTCATGAGTGAGTTTAAAGTTCATGAAGTTTAAAGGCAAACAGCCCCAAAAGAAACAGTGACTGGCTACACTCCGTAGATCATTAACTACATTCAGTAACCCCTGTGCCAAATCCACCTCAACCCTTCTTGAAAGGTGGGTTTGTCTAAAGCAAACGTCATCTCAGATGGATTTGGAAACATCCTGAGATATAAGAGAATCCGCCACCTCCAGTCATAAAGAATACCCTTTCTATTAAAAACATTTGTCAAATTCTAATTGCAGTTTGTCTGGTTTAATCTTTTAGCCCTTCTCTTATTACCCCTTTTCCCACTACCGTTAGAGAGTCTTTAGTACTCAATATTGTCTTAGCATCAAAATATTCATTTATATACTGCAACTAAGTAATCTCTCAATCTTTTTGATAAGTTAAACAGATCGACTCGTTTAAATCTTTTATTGAAAGGCACTTGATCCAGTCTTTCCTTTTTTAAGTAACTATTTTCTACAATCTTTCCAGTCTTTTTACAACCTTTAAAACAGGGACAAATAGTAATACCAGTCTCTCACTGACGCATGCAAGGTAAAGCCCCACCCCATTCCCAAGAAAAACTCCCCTTTTATGCATCACAGTCCTGCATAAGCTCCTTTAGCCACAAGATTGGACAGAAACCTTCATGCTGCTTTTGTGAAAGGAAGGCTAAGTTTTAAAAGAACTTGTAGGGGTACAGAGTTATGTAAGACATCTTTCATTATTGTACAGCCAAGTATTCAAAACCTTCAATCAGCAATACACTGGCTACTACTTCTCTTTGAGGCGTACCTTTCTCCTTGATGACATCCTTTGAAAAGGTAGAAGCAACTGAAAAGATACCAAAGTAACAAAAAAACCCCTCCAAACAAAATCCAACAACACAACCCACAGATCTTAAAAAACCATAAGAGCAGCTCTCCATGCAGGATATACTCTTATTAACTCTCTTAAGGGTCATTCTGAAAGCGGCAGAAGAAACATTACAGCACGCGTTCTGAACTTCTCCCATATCATCACAACTGACTTTGCATTGTATGCTTTGTTATTCTTCTGTATATTTCCTAAAATGTCATATGAATTAAGTTACATACCATAGATTTATATTGCTAAAAATAAAAGAAGGAGGTAGCAGAGGAGGAGCAGGGATTTAAACACATTTGAAAAGGTTCAAAATAACTTTTTGCTTGAAAAGGAATTCTTAACAGATAGAAATTTAGAAAACAAAATTCCCAAGAACAACTATTAAAAGCTACTTTCATGTTTTGGGTTAGTTTGGACCACATTGACCTGAAGAGATCACTTATGAAGTGTATAGATGAATCTACATTTGAAATATTGCAGAGACACAGTAAAAAAAGACTAATGCAAAGCAAAATAGAAAATTCAAATTATAACAAAAGGACTTTTGCATTGGGAAATACAAACTAATATACCTACAGGAAAATTAGACTGTTTCCCTTTCTAAACCACACTAAAATCATATTAGCTAAAAGTATACAAAAGACCGCTTTCACTTAGAACCGTGTTTGCAAAGGCACTCTGAGAAAATATACAGAACTAGACTTGATTAGCTCTTGTCTACTTTATTCCCATCTTCCTTAGAAGGAGATATATGAGGCTATGAAATACTGTATTCTTCCAAGAGGAAATGCCTGAGGAATGTTGCTGCACATCTCAAACCAGCAATGATAGACAAAGTACTAAGATTTTGTATGGAACTGGCTTATATCATGCAGGTAAATACAGCATCCTTGCCATACAACTGACTTTGTTATTTAGTCTACTACTCAAGTGTAAGTAAGTCAGGGTTAAAATATGAGTGATGAAGAATGAGTCTTCTATTTAATTTTGTTTACCAAAACTAAATCATGCATTCCATACCGTCTTATTTTTTTTAAAAACTGCTGTGTAGAAAATAGTTTAATTCCATTTTAAAATTGCACTCAAGGAGAACATGACTACTAGACTATTTTTGGTTCTGAGTTGTCTACTTCACCTAGCAGGGTGTTATGCACCAAACAATGAAAACAATACATAAATTGTATGCTTATGCATGACGGCTGCTCTCACTTCAAGACACAACTAAAAGCTCTCATTCAGCCAGTCACACTATTTCTATCAATACAAACACATATTACTGCATTAAGTCAGCACGAGATGTATCTGAAATGCCCAGAGGTTAGCAATCCCTCCATCGTTACAACCTACTTACTAGCTGGGTTCACTAACTCATCAGTAGGATTGGTTTGCTTCCAGATGCCTATTTGGTCTCCCAGAAGCACAAATTATGATTTTTTTTAAAAATTATTTTTAATTCTCATTTTTAAAATTACAGATAATTGGGAAAGACCATAACTTTGTGTATCATAACTTAATTTTTCCTGTTGTAACTTTTAAATAACTAGCAGTTAGTCAGCAGATTTCTCATCTTTTACAACATCTGTTGCACCACTAAAGAATTAATAGAACTTGGCTTCTTTTGTATACTGCTAGTGTCTTAACTGGTAATACTGCATTCCCCACAGTTCAAGTCTGGCAGATAGTAAGAAGTATTCTCATCCTTTAGCTAAATGCTAGGTTGCGCACACCCCACACCCCCCCCAAAAAAAAAAAGACGACGAAGGTTTCCTTAACAACCAGAGGTTAAAAGCACATAGAAACAGATTGTTGGCATACGTAGGTTATCCTTACACTGCAAAGGCAGTGGTCCTCGTATGCCTCGGTATCTCCACCTCCATCACCTCCCAAGTATGATATGACTCCTTGTATGCAACTATGGTTCCAAACCAAGTCCAGATGAAGTCCTTCTCAAGTCTTGAGAGGGTGACAGAATCAGACACGCACACTGAAAAAGAGACGCAATTCTCATATCCTAACTCCTGTTTACGATCCAACTTCCCTTCAGCTTGTGAGCATTTTTATTGCTGTGTCCCTGTGACACAGCAATATTCTCATTGCCAAATGATACTAATGACCTCATGAGTTTTTTCATCTTCCAACTACTGTTCTCTCATCCATCATACTTTCATGATGTCTGTGTTAACTATACCTGAGCTGAAGGTTTTCTCACCTTCAATAGAGTAAACAAGTCAGAAGACAGCTTCTATGCTGTTTGGGCTTTTGTAACTAAAAGAGGATTCCAAAACTAAACCTAAAGGCTCTTCCTTGTCTTCTGTCCTCCTCCTTTTGCCCTCTTCTCCCTTCAATGATCAGCATGCTTGAGTGCTTCTTTCCAAAAAGCCCTTATAGCACATCTTCCACTCTTCAACACTGGGAGAGTTGGCCAGCCACACCCTCCGCAGCGAGTCAGAAGGAATCAACCAGTACTGTTCTACAAATGAAGAAACCTGTATGGCTTTTACTTTTATAACAGCTGCAAAAAACCACAAACAAACAAAAAACAACAACAAAAAAACAAACCAAAAAAACCCCCAAACAGATGTAAAGGTGTTGCTGGCTCTTTCCTCTTGTGACTGCTGAGCAAGTCACCATTACCTGGGGGAGGGCTTACTCAGAAAGGTAGCTTCTAAATACACATGTGGGATTTTTGTGGGGAAAAAAACCCACCCTGTAAAATCTATTGATGCATTTCCCCAAATAGTATTGCTGTCACGAATCCCAAACATTATAACAGACTGTAGTGACATATATGGTAAGCATTTGAAAACTGATGATTAAACAAGTTTGTTTTCCTATGCCAAATGTAGACTTGAGAAGGAAACAGCTTACATGGGTAATAATGTTTGTTTTGGATCGATACACAGTAGATTGCCCAGTGCTGATTATTTTGAACAAATGCACAGCTCTACCCCATGTAATAAAAATCTGGCTGCCCTTTGTTACTCATGAAACTCATAAAGGTTAAACCTTTAGCCTGAAGGAAAAAAAGATCCTTTTCATCCAATGAAAATTAATAGGACTGAGCATCCCTCCCCTTGCAGGCAGCTGTAATTTTTCAGCTAAGAGGCATAGAGGTTTAAGAAGAATTGATGATGGAAAGTTTTTGTCACCAACATAAACACATTTTAAAAGCGGCCAGCAGTAGGCTCACACTGAGAATTGTACGTCTGAGGCGATGCCAGTGGTACTTAGCACAGCTGCTCATGGCTGTGCGCCTAATTGAATGTTGTTTGTCTCAAGATTTTCCAGTGGACCATTTCAAGTGGCAGCATGCAGCTGATGTGCCATATAACCCACATTAACACCTCACCTGCAAAATACATAATTACATTCAAATCTGCTGATTAGATGCAAAATACAAACACATGCCAGTGGTTGCATCTCAGAAGTAACCATGCCCATCCACAGTGAAGAAAATGAGTGGATTGTTACCTAGAACTGGTCCCGCATCCTGTCTCTCCAAAAAAAGATTATTGGTAGCATGTGTAGGAATTAAAATTTCTTATGATCATTTTTTGATGATGGCTCTTTAAGGCTAGGTAAATCTAATTCTGTTTTTCCCACACATTTATTTTGCATCTCGACTCTTATGTAAAGGTTTGCAAAACATCTCTCTGTGATGCTAAAAAAGGAAATCTTCTGATCAATTACTCCTTATATACATAGAATGAGCTGTCAAATTGCATGATTTATAAAATTAGAGAAAGTTAATCTAATATCTCTTAATATAACTGCTACTCTCATGTCAATCTTTTTTACTGGAGCATGTTTGTTCCAGATTTATTTATTTTTTAATAACTAGTGTTCACTTCACAGTGAAGTTTATGTTTGTATTAAACTAATTTACATCCATTTGAAAATGCTGAATCCAAGCCATTTCCTTTTTCCACTGGGAATGCAGTCAAGTATAGTTGCTGCTGAATAACTATTTGGAAAATATGTTTTTATTATTGTTGTGTATTCAGGTGATTACATGCAGTGGCTGATCTGAGAGGTCATAACAGGCATTGTGAATGCAGTGGACTAAGCTTTGTTCTAACAGAGCAGGTAACAGCTAAAAAACTCCAAACAGAATCTAAGCCCTTATTTTAGGAATAATTTCATAAGACTTACTTAAAATAATGCATTTATGTAGCATAATCAATTAAACTCACATCCATAATGAGACATGAAATGTGGTTTGGGTTTTTATACCTCAGAAAATACAAGTAGGTAGTCTAGCAGTATGTAGTCCTGCTAAATTCCATCTGTTTCGAGGTTATCTTCATTTAAATAAAGAATTCTTACATAAAAAAAAAAAAAAAAAATCATTGTTTCAGATATGCTACCCCAAAAAAGAAACAAACAATGTTGAAAACCCATGTTATATTAAGATCATACCTAGTGGACAAAACCAATCTCTTGAAAGAGATTTATGACAAAGGAAAATCTTAGGGAAGCAGACTTGTAATGAAGGTGAGAACTAAGTCTGTCGCTTTGTGTCTTCAGACTTTGTGCACCTTGTGAAGAGTCTCTCTGAGGAAAGTGGTGATCTAAATATCTAATGAAGGGCTATGTGTTCTATAAAATGGTAAGAGTGATGCTTGCATAGACAATCATAAAGGTGATGCTTCCTAATTTTATAGGCTACACAATCTACTTCTAATCTACTCTTAAGCATGAGATTCTTGGTAGAGAGAAAGGTAGGAATAGAATTTGTTACCTATATACATCCCATAATGAGCCAGCTGAAGTGTTTAACCTTTTTCCTTCAGTTACTGTAAAACCAGCTGCTGTTACTGGACATACCTGGCTAGCAGCACTCGGGAAACACACTGCTGCAGGCAACACCTCAAAAGGGTTGGGGGAAGAAGCTTCTGCTCCCCTGTTTCTCCGTCAGAGTCGTTCCTGAGCTGAGGCTACAGGTTTCAGAGCTGGACATATATTCTGCAGGTGGGATGCTGCTACAGGCCATCAAAGCAGTTTTCAGACAGGTGAGATTCGGAAACAAAAGCCAGCTCATTCCTTGCTTTTCCTCTTGCATACTTCCTACCCCCAAAGCTATAGTAACTTCTTGGTGTCCCCCTTCAATGAGCATGCTGCCATCAGTACTTTGTTAGAGGTATGTTCTTTACTCCATGGGCATGGGCTTATTCACTTCCTTTTTAACTTTTACAACATTAATGGATCTCTTAGAGGTTTCCCACATTTAAATCTCTTTGTCAAACCAATTAGTGTTGTTTTAATCACTTTCATATCTCAGAGCATCCATATCCTGATAGATACTTAAGAGAGAAGAATAAAGGAACAGCTCCTTCCCTGAAGAGCTTGAAGTCATTCTCATTGAAATAGTTCCAGAAAGCAGTTACTCTTAAAACAGACTTTACAGACTATACTTTAGGAAGTTGTAAGTGACATATATTAAATTGTTAACCCTTACATTGCACCTATCATGAGATGCTTAGAGCGACTTTGGTAAACTAACAAGAGCAACAACTGCTACGAGGCACTGACTTTACAAACAACAGCCTTTTGTACAGATACCAGATTTCACCAAAATTGAAGTGCAGGGAGGCAATATGATACACACTGATAATGTGCAGAGTTAAAGCCTTAGAGAAACAAACGACCGGGGGGGGTGGTGTGATGTGTGTGTTACTGTAATAAGATGCAATTAGAGGGGCATTTTAGATTTCTTATTACTAGAAGTGAATTTTAAGACAGAATCTGACCAAGAATTATGACTCAGACCTTTGAGAGAACACTGTACTTAATTTCCTTATGAGCAAATTTGAAGTCTTGATTTATTCTCTGTCACCCAAATTCTGTTAACAAAGTAAATAAACTACATATTTTTAAAAATCTCATCTATTATTCTCAACTCTCATATGTCTTTTTAATTTTAAAATTAAATATTCTGGATATTAAGTTGCAAAATACTGTCTTTAAAAACTCATTTCAATGTATTAATAAGATAAGCTACTGATTACACTAGTCCAGGTGTTCAGAACTGCTTAGATATCTCTGTGGAGCACGGCACTGTGCCATATCATCATATTCTATCTTTTGTCTGGCTCATTTTGTTAGAAGAACGTTTCAATAATGTACCAAAAAAAGCTTCTATGTTTCACTTTATTTCATTCAATGCTGTTCTTATCCACACTAGAATTACAGTTTTTATTTGAAGGTGTTATGTGGGAGGTGATGAAGAGCCCAATGAACCTTCTTTATTCCCTTTCTTCCCACTTGTGGCAACAGGTCATATTGGGGTTTAGCTAGAAGAAGGATTTGAGTGGCCTCGCTTTAACAGAATAATTACAGTGCCATAGCTACGCTGATATAACTCCCCCATGTGGATACTCTATTCCACGGATAAAAAATATTTTATTCTAGAATAACTACTCTGCTTTTTAATTCTATCTGAACAAAGTTACTTTCCCTCTGAAGGGAGGGATCACATGGGAAACATATCAAGATATCTACAAGTTTTGTTTCTTCTTGTGGTCTAACCCTCTCAGGGGATCCTGAGATGCTGGAACGGCACCAACTCCAACTCACCAAGTCTCCAACTGGACTTCAGTCAAGGGAAGAGCATGGTCTTCTAGTCTAGTCAAAGAGCCCTCTCCACAGAGCAGAAGGGGATTGAAAATGGGATGCCATGACATATATCAACAGTACTGGGTAAGCAGGTAATATATAGGTTAATATCAGCCTGAACTGAAAGGCTGAATCTGCACTTAGTTAAACATCTAGACTAAAATCAAAATGTTTCTTTCTTAGGTATTTTTTTCTTCTGATGGACAGTTGAAAATTATGCTTTTCTCTGACAAAAATAGCTTGATAGGAAAAGCCTAGGCAGTCCCAATTACAGATGCAACTAAACTGAGTAACATTTAGTTTAGGAACAGAAGTAAGGTTACTAGCATCACAGAAACTATTCACTTGTTAACATATACAAATGCTTCTGAAGTTCTTTTCCGAAATGGATTTACGAGGCTGCATAGAGACACAGATAGAAGATCTGTCTGTACAAGTCTCCCAATGTAGAATGTTTTCTAGACTTGCAGACAATTTCCACGTTTTCACTTCATGTATCAAAAAGACTTCATGCATCAAAAATGCCAAAATAGGTTATTTAATATAAGTGAAAAGAAATAAGTATGATGTTCTATTATTTACTCCTGCCTTTCTTATCTCTCTTAGAAAGAGTGAAGATCCTCAGTGGTGTTAGATAAAAAAAAAAATAAAAGAAATCAGACTTTCACTGATCTAGAAATAAAATAAAAGGTTTCTATTGCTGCTGTGATAAATAGTGTGGATTATCTAGAGCTGCCTGATCACAAGTGGTGTCAAGAATACATTTCAAATCATCAGCGTGGAAAGAAATTCTCATGGTTACTAGCAGAACCCCTACCACAGCCTGAATACAAACAGTTAAGTTGACAGCATCTGAACTTGTAAAATCACCAAGACAGAACTATTCTTGGCTATAAAGCTATTTTGTAGCATTTGTTTTTTCTTAAGAGTGCAATTTTTAAAAAGAAAGTGCCTTGGTTACTGCATTGCAGCTTTACACTTCAGTTAGTAAAGCGTCACAGGTTTTAAAGACCATCTGAACTTCCCCTTGAAAGGTATGAAAATACTCCTGGATGACTTGTAAACAATAGACTTAAGGGCAGACACTTAGCTTGTGTAAATCAGCATCACTCCATTTAAGTTAATGGAACTATGCCAAGATACCAAATTTCATCTGACATGGTCTATTTTTTGCTTCCAACTATTCTTTCATGGAGTTAGAGAACAAAAGAATTTCAAAAGAGATCTTTCTGGGAATAGACTGACCTCCTCGAGCCTGACTGATACTGTAAAATGGAACTTTAGCTGATGAACCAAACACTGCATCACATTTCCTCCAACAACAACCTGAAATAATGATCTATAGGCGCTTACTGTTGCCAGCACTTTTTAAACATTTCCCCTTGTGCCTCAACAGTTGAAATCCCAGGAAGTTAAATCAGCTTGCAAATTTGACTGAATCAACACCTGCTCATCCAAAACACATTTTAACTACAGGAAGGAATTCTTCAGTCTCATTTGGAGCAGCAAAAAACAAAACACAGAAATCATGGCCAGACAATTTCAGGGCTCTGCAGGAATACAGAATTAAGCCATAGCATGTCCTTGCTGTTCCATCCTGTTTTCTACTAGTTCCAGTACACAAGCAGGCTCAGGCTAGAAGTACATTTATCGTTTGCCATGCTTCTGTTGAAAAATAGTTCAATATAGCCACACATCTTCTCTCACGTAATATGAATCTAATTGAGAAATGGGAATAGCTTCTGCTTCCCTTTGTTTTCTTATCCGCCTATACATTGATACACATAATAGCGTGATATACTGAATGCAAAACGGTGGGATATATAACATCCAAAACAAGTAAGTTTCTTCTGATGCTATGAATTCTGTCAAAACACTGGTTTTAACCTGATCTTGCCATCATAACAATATGAGTTTATATATTATATATCATATATGTTACACCAGTATTAAAATTATTCTAGAGAGTTTAAGAGATGTAATTTTTATTTTCCATTTATGTACCTGAAAATTTGTTGCTTTTGGAATTGATAAGAAAAATTTTAAAGGTATTTCAAATGTACTTAACTTTTATTGTTAGTTTATTGCGTCTTTGTAAAGGAAGGAGTGCATGCAGTATAATGTTAATGAATGTATTCCCCTTGTTCAGAGATCCAAAATTGAGACTGAAATGTTGATGACTTAGGAACTCATGAAAAAAAATGGAGAAATTCAGATTTACAAACCTGTTGTGAAGCTGGTACAGTGGCCCTCTACATGTACTCAGCTGGGGTTGTTATACAATAACAGCAGCTGATAAGCCACAAGAGCATGGCTGGAATCAAGGAGAGAAAGAATTGGCACTACCGTCTCCTACACACCTAGGAAGTGCCATAGCAAATGGGACTGTAGTAGTTTTAACATGAATCTCTCCTCAATATGTTTTTGGGGGTTTTTTTTGTTTGCTTGTTTGGGGTTTGTTTTGGTTTGGTTTTAACTATGAACATTTAAAGAAGAGAAATAAACTGAATGCCCAACTAAAATGTCCAGGAAGCAGATTTCCTGTTTGCCAGACAGCCCTAGCTGACAAAAACTTCATATTTAAGAGGATAGTTGATAAATTACATTTGAAATGCCAGAGTAAACCCAGGAAAGAGGCCAAGTATGCAAAAAATAGGTACAAGAGTTTTAAGTGCATTGTGTATTCATGTGTCATACAGCCATATTACACGTTATGTGTGTTCTCATTCCTAATCTAGGAAATGGTATGCTATTCCTATCAACCCACACTTAGATGTGCACAGTGGTGCCCAAACATACACGCGTTCATTCTTTCACTGCTGAGTCTCAGTATCACAGCTGCCAGGAACATCCCCACCACTGACCCTCATAACAACTAACACATACCTAACTGGATTCCCAGAATCTCCTTATCTTGAAAATGGTCCCTGGATTTTCAAGTGACCCACTGTTGTGAACATTGCTATTAGTGCATCACCATCTCTCAACCAGCAGCAGAGAGGTGACCCTCCCTAGAAACGAATGACAGGAAAGAATAAAACACATACACACAGAGAAAAGGAAGAATAAAGAGGGGACATAAAAGGATAAAGGGGTCTTACCTGAAGTTAACTTTTAGTTATTGATACTAAATATCTCAAGCTACTTTACTGAAGTTGTATCAAGGGAGAGCCACATTCATAATTATGCTGCAAACATATTCTATGTATATGCATAGCTTACGCAATATTTTTACTGGAAATTTCCCTGCGTCTTTAATTTTATGCTAGCTCTTTGTGGTGCCCTGTACTAACTATTGTCAAGGGAATTGTTTGTATTTAGTTCCCTGTAGAAGGGGGTGAGGATTACACTAAGACTTTAAGAAGAGGAGAGATGACAAAAAAAAAAAAGGCAATAAAGAAGAGACATAATCTTGTAGTTCTCAACCTTTTAAATCAGTCAAATAAGGATGAAGAGTAATTTAGAATATATTCTAAGATCAACAAGAAGTGAATCCTGGAAGGCCACACCTTACAGAACTGGAACAGTCACTTTTTATGAAAGCTTTTATAGTCCATGGCAAGTTTCTGAAACAATTTAATAAACCATAAACAAAAGCTCAGTGTTTCTGAGTTTTGGACTGTGTCATAGTAGCTAACGTTACATTAAGTGACGCTGGGGAAGTATAGTCATGGAGCTAGTATAAAATCTCACTATAAAGAGACAGTTTGATTGTAAATAGGCTCATGTGACACTGCATGCATTACGTGGAGAATTACTAGCTAGAGTGAACAGCAACAGCTAGTCAAATATTGTAACAGTAATAGAAATAACAAAGGGGAACACGTACCTTTACTTTTTCAGGCCACAACGGCAGCACAGCATCACACTGTCCCATATTGCTAATTGCAGCATTACACAAGTATACCACAAACACTGAACCTCTCCATCATGAGTATCAGGAATAATGTTTATGCCAGTAACTAATGTTTAATCCCCCACAAGGAAACATACTGCTTATGCCTGATAGGTTTTTGAAGACATGAAAACCTCAAAACACTTTAAAAAGTCCAAGTAATCCACTGCCTAAGTCAAGACCAGAGAACAGCACAAATCTCTTCCTAGTCAGAGGAGCCTGATCAGATGATCCCATAAAGGATCCTGTTGCCCATAGAATGGATGAAAACACCTGGCCAGTGATGCATGCTGACTCAGATGATCAGGGAGACCACTCAACCTGCATGGGTTTCTTGGACAAAAAAAGCTCTCTGGGCTTACAGTGCCTGCATAACAGATTTAGTAACGAGTCACAGTGCCTCTCCCCTCTGCTGCAGTTTTCAGTCCCGTAGTACAACAGCTTCCATTGAAACACAAGAAATTTGAAAACTGTAGGAGACAAAAAACAAGTTCCAGGGGTGAGAGGGATCTCCTGGATACTCTTGTGACAAATGCATGGGATCCAAGCTGCCATTAGACCTGCAGTGTTTGAGGTAAAAGAAGACTAAATCCTGAAAAACAGTTCCAATCATGGAAGTAGAAGAGGAAAGATGGAGTTCGGCAGAGAAAAGTGACATGATGGAGTGACAACTTGCTCCAGAAAGAGGGAGGAGAGTGTCAAAATTGACACAGGAGTCGTAAGCCTGAGTGACAGGGAAGATGCTGAAACTGCTGATGGACACGTAAGAGGAGATGTCAGGATAAAAAGAGGTGCACCTGTGAAGAAGAGGTAGATCTAAGCCAGCATAGCGAATGCAGTTAAACGGAACAAGGGCATGGGAAAGGTAAGACTATGTTAAGACCTAAGGCAAGAAGGCCTTCACCAGGGACCAAGGAATCATGGGAAAGGAACAGAAATAGAAGTAGGAGCAAGATTTTAATATCTGTTCAGAGAAGTAAAGTGCTAAAAGCAGAAGTTACATTTTTCTGTCCAGAATTGTTAAATCCACTATAGATAATTGTATTTGGTAAAGAATGTGGCTTACTCATGTACTGAATTCTTGCCAAAATTACTCTTGGGACAGCCAGATACCATGTAACCAGCTCTGAAGTCCTATACAGAAATGTGCTTGGCACATCATAATGTATCAATGCTGAGAAGCTGTCTAGATGGTGATCTAGGGACATTGACCATGGATGTCTTAGCTGATGCTCCAGAGGCATGGGTAGGTGAATCTGAGTTTGACCTTCGGAGGTAACCCTACTATGGTGGACATCTGGAACAAAAAAGACAGGTATTGAATATACATTATATTTTGAAAAGTGACTGAAATACAGAGGGTAATAATGGAATTCTAGCAGCATGGGGTTCAGTGCCCACATCTCTCATTGCAAATACAAGCCTTGGGGATAGAGGATTGCTGAGCTGTGGACTTAACTCGAGACAAACAACAGAAAAGGAGGAGGAATCCCAGGAAACACAAATCACAGCAGGGTTGAGATCACGCTGGAGGAGGAAGCAGTTCATGAAAACTGTTGTCCAATATAGGTACCTTTCAGTTGAAAATATATTCCTTCTTAACTTGTATTTATTGCTTGCCTGCCATGTGTTCAGTTTTATTTTTTGCTTTGCTCTTTCTCAAGCATTAAAAGGAAAAATAAGAGTACCTGAAGTCCAGTGAACATAAACTGTGGTATGCAAGTTTGAGGCCTTAATATCAAAGCCTAGATACATAGAAAACAGATACAGGTTACCTGGAAAAGTGTTAAAGGAGTAAGATAAGTGGATATTGTATACAGGAATAAAGGAAGGCTCATCAAAAGCTATCTTAAAATTCGGTAGGAATTTTCTCCTTAATATCACTGAATGACTACTCCAGAATCTTGGACTGCTAGAAACCTCCTTTGAATCTCCACCCTAGAGTTTCTCAAGGCCTTTAAGATCTAAATTTCCTTTATAAAGTCTAACACAGATTAAATATTCACAATTCTACTTAATTCCTACAGTTACTAACCTCCATGATGTGTCTGTCTTTGCCTGTTAGCCTATCTTTCCATTTCAGATATTACCCTAACAGTCTCTTTTAAGTTATTATTTATCTATGAAGCCTGAGGGTTGTCCTAATAGCTTTTCTGCTTACATAAAAATAATTTCTAGATATGCAAGCAATCAGTATTTTCAGTTTACTTCACCAACTGGTTTCCTAAATATCTTTTTTTTTTTTTTTTTTTTTTGCATGTCTCTAAAGTGAAACAATAGACTCATGTCTTAACCTCCCATTTAATTGAATTCTTACTCAGGCCATCCACGTTGTTTGACAGTTCTTTGTGTTTTGCATTTTTAATGATTGATCTTCAACATTGCTCATTACTTTCACAAACTTTACTGGTAAGGAAACCTATGCAAAAGTATGTCTGGGTCTCACCATTACTTGTAGTATTTTTCTTCCCATGAACATCTGGAAATTACATAACATAATTCCTGGGAACATTTATTATTGTAATAACACCATAGAGACTTTTCCTATCCTAGTCTGATACTTGCCGTATGGTGGCTGGAGAGGTGAAATGAGATTTTTTTTATAAGGATGACAAGAGACCACGAAATATCTGAAGGGAAAAAAAGGAAGAGAGGAGGAAAAGAGAAGGCAAGAGCAAAGCAAGAAAGATGTCAGAACAGCTTCTGAGAAAAACAGGCAGAGGAATCAGAGAGAAAGAAAGCAAACAAACTGGTGATAAAAAAACATGCTGAGCAAGATTTCTATGTGGTCTCTGTTTCAGGGCTGGAAAGGAGGGAGTTTCTCCTGTAATTCTCTGTAGTTCAAAGGCTGTCAGAATCCATATACAGGGGAAGAAATGATACCTCAGATGGTACAATACTTAGACAAAGTCTTAGCCCATTTTACAAACACATACTAAGGCATTGTCTTCAGCCAACCCTAAAAATCAGACTTTCTCAACTCTGTAGCGTTGCCCAAGAAGTTGACTGTCCAGTACGTTGGAAGAACACAGCTCTGGCTGCATAGTTGCTAGTAGATATCCCATCTGCTCTTGAGAAGCCTTAAGATAATCTTTTCTAGAGGGTTTAGGCACCACTTGCTACGAGGAGAGGAAGGATTTTTAAGCAGTGTGTGACTACTAAATACAGGGACATCAACTTCTTACTAGCCATATGGATATGTGGATCTAGACTGTGATGAGCTTAGGCTTTAGCCCACTACCTGCCTTAGCCACCAGAGTATAAACATAATCTTAGAGTGGAAGGCAAGAAAAGAAAATGAAATAACATCTTATGTACACAAATTAGAGATTGTAGAAGTATGACAAAAGATAGAGCTCAGTAGACAGGGTGATATAAGACTAAATAAGCTGATTATTAAAGAAGAGAAATTTGCAGCTAGTAGACCATGAAGAAAAGAAGGGTCAGGTAAATCCCACATCAAGAAGAGACAATGACCAAGACTGTGAGGGAACTGATCCAGAACTACAAATAAAAATGGTCACGTCAATGAAAAGGAATAAGATGAGGCAAAGGCGCAAAGCTAAATAAAAGCTAAGTAACAAAATGTGAAGGGAAATGGCAAAGAAAAGAGAGCTCAAAGACTCAAACTCATTGAAGAAAGAAAGAAAAAAACAGCTGAAACTACAATAGGACCCTGAAATGTAAGAGAGTCATCATTAGTTATCAGTGTCCGAGGATAGAAAGAGAAATGAAAATTATGTCTGACCTACTATGAAAAATAGAGACAGTATTAATTTTAAAAGAAAGGAATTGTCTGGCTGTAGATAGCCAGTGTACTAATAGGATTGGTACCATTCATCTTATATACCCATTACTATGAGTAGTATCTAAACATAGGTACTATTATATCTATCTAGTACAATATTACCAGGCAATTAATTTAACTGTTTATTTAGGGTGACTATTCTAAGGCAATCTCAGATTCTCTAGAAGAAAAATCAAACTGAGTTTGCAATAATCTGGTTTATATATCTGTCCCTAAAGATGCCATTTAATGAGATTTGTCTCAAATATTAATTTCTATACAAATGAGTTTCATAAAAATACAGTTAATTGAAATATACTCGAGATGGATATGGATGATTCCTCCTTCTTCATCAGAAGGTACTTACTTCTAGTTTTAGAAGTAGTAGTTATAGCAAAACCAGCAGCATAACATTTTTCTTTACTTTTTCAATTTAGATAATGTAATTTTTTAGTTCCAACACAGTCTAAGTAAAAGATATTTACATTAAAAGTATGAGGCTAAATTACTTGTATAGATAGATACAAGTCCCACAAAGTCATGTAAAAATAGATCTTTGGATACTCACTTGGAACTAGTCCATCATTTCAACTGGATGGCGCCTCTTTAAATCAATACTCTGTGCACAGAGCACAGTTACTGGAACTCTCGCCACAGGTGGGAAAGCTAGATTTCTTACTACTTACTTTCATTATTCTTCTTAGCCCTTTCTCCTCCTAAGCTGGATTGAAAGACCTACATGTATCGCCGTATGTGAATAAAACTCACAACAAATTAAGAAAGCTCAGTTGTGAGATCGACCCTCCCTCTCCCAAGCCTGATAGTTCACACCGCACACTTGTGTTTCCACTTCTGCGTGACTGCCAGACAATAAGATGGGTGAAAGCATGAATCTGAGTGTCACTGAACACTACGAAATGGCTAGCCTTTACAGGTTTTCATTTCTTCTAAAGCAAAGAACATCCATTACCTGAAATAGACCAAGCTCCAAGAAAATTAAAATTCATATATATTTTACCCTTTTTCTTTGCACAGAACTCTTCATGTCACTTTGTGCACTTACGACTCATTCTTATGACCTGCATAATATATGCGTAACATGTATGTTGCTATGACTCACATGATTGTAGTCCAAGAGTGATTTAAAAAAATAATTAATTTTAAAGAAGAGGCAATATGTGTTTCAGAGTATCTAAGGCAGACTTGCATGAAGAATTCAGGAGCAAAACTGTACTCCCTTTGCTCCAGGTCTTGTCATAGATGTGTATTTTATCTGCCTATTCTGTGGTGCAGCAGAATGAGAATTCTTCATGTGGCTGTAACAGCCCCAAGGAGTTACAAACACAGCCACGGTCAGAATGAGGTCAGGTTATTCCACATCCCTTTTCTCTGGTACAGCAGCAGCAGGAAAAACATATGGCATAACAGACATTAAGTCATATTGCTTATTCTAAACTTAGTCTTGTATTTCTGCCACATGTGGAAAGTTCCACGTGTAACAAATGTCAAGAGCCCTTGCATTGCCCCAAATTTTTGAAAATTCTTCCACTTGTTCAGGCAGCTGAAGCAGGAGGGACACAGACTAAAGCCTGTGCACTCTGACGCAAAAGCACTCAAAGACTTGTATTTTTCTTCGGGCTGCAAAGAAATGAATTTACTCACTACAGTATCCCAGAGAAGAGAACTATAATCAGACATGAAATGCCCCCAGTTTTTTATTGACATCATTGATCACATACCCATAATAAGCTAAGATGACCACATATGGGCTCCTTTACTCATTGCACATTATGAACTAACCCTGAAGTCATCCTGAAGATCACACTCGTTGCCATCAGAAACAGGAAGCGTTCAAAAGCAGGCTGAGGTGGAGTTGGCATTTCTACGTTGTCGCCAGCACAGTCCTCCCAAGCACACCTCCAGGCACAGCCAGGTAACCTCACCACAAGCCATGGACTTAGGGCTTGCAACTAGATCATCTTTTAGGTCCCTTCCAACCAAAACCATTCTGTGATTCTATGACTTCTGTTCACAAGCTATACGGATGGGAAGGAGGCAGCTGCTGCATTTTTCAGTGTGCAGAGATCCTTTGGACATACATTAAGAGACACAACTTGGAAGTAAATTATGGCAGACACTATACGGATTGGTAAGAGAGAGGGCGTGAGAGTCTTCTCCAGCATTCAAATACTGAACTTAGAGGGAATGCTTCAACTTGGACTAAAAACTGTTTATAGAGAGCTAGGATCACAAACCCATTTATCATTATACCGACAAGCGCTCCCTCTGCATTCAAAAGGAATGGGGGAGTCTCACCAGAAAATGTGCTGTGCCTTCTGCAGCGTCCTCTGGGACAGCATGGGCCTTTACTCTTACTCAGAAAAATGCCGTAAAACCCTTTCATATTATACACGCTTCACTAGGAGTGTTACATAGTCATTCAAGAGGAAAGGAAAAAAAGGGATAATTAAAAGGACACTCATATATTGCTTTAAAAAATGTTTAGATGTATGCATGCATCTTCAGAGTATTTTTATTGGAAATATCATTAATAAAATCGAGACCTACTGATGTAACTTCACCCTAAGGTGAAATTGTCATTGACTTCAACGGGATATTTGCCTGAGTAAAGCCACAGGAATTAGATCCAATACAATTAAAGCTGTAAAATATTCCCTCAACAAAATAAAACTGTAAAAAAAGCTGCTACCACTACTATAACACTGTATTATTCCAAGTGTGCGCTCCCAGACTGTTATTATGCCTGCATAGATAGTTGCAGGGGAAACAGTGCTCTGTGTTCTCTTCTACCAAAGCAGATCTCTGCAGGTAATTTTAATGGGGCTGTTAATAACCTGGCAACTGTCCCAGCCAGATGTAGCACATTTAAACATTGTCCTTACAGCTTTGTCAGAACTGTTGACATTGCATGTCAGTAATGGAAAATTGCCACTGCACCAAACAACCATCTTCATTATATGGAATCACATTGTTAATCTACAGCCAAATGCAACTTGAGGCGGAAAGAGAGTTTAGATTGCACCCATCTGTATACTATCACTCCAGGTGGCAGGTCGTTCTTCAGGATTAGAGATTGAATCAGTCTTTCCATCATCAATAAGCCCTCCTCCACAACGAGTGCCTGTCAATCCAATATTTTACTTTCAGCACCGTGAGGACCGCACAGCATGGTAATGAAATTTCTCTGTAAGTAGACCACGGGGATCTATACCAGAGAGATACATCTCTTTAAAAAGCTCAGGGAAATCAGACAGCGTGCTGCACAATCTGGACAGTAACTCGGTTTCAAGCACCACCCTAACTGTTTTATCTGCTTAGGGACAAGATCTACCAGATAAAACAGCATTTTAATGCTGGGTTATTTCATTTTTTGTAGTAATTAGTACTGGGTGATTATTCCCCATTTGGAAAGGTTTGACAGCCTCAGAAAAGAAATCCATTTCTGAAACAAAACAAGCTCGTTGGTATAAAGCTTCTACATTTAACATTTCTCATCACATATTATAAATATGACCTTGGCTAAAAAAAAATATATTTTAAATTGCCCATAATTAAAACTTACTGGATATTATTTATTATTACCATTTCAAGATGCAACTTAGCCTCTTCCAGCAGCAACTGGAATTTCTTCAAAGGCCACTTGCTACCAGCAGTAGGCACTTTGTCACATTGAGAAGTTGTCTGCTTCCTTAAATTACCTATCTTGCTCTTATGTATTTATAATATGAGTAACCATGGTACCTAGTCACCCTCACCAGGACTTTCCTGAATCAGTTAGAATGATTATGTCAATACTTTAGGCATTTTGACTTTCTGATGACAGGTTTATTGTAAAAATATAAACTATAAAAATATATACAGACATACTAGGTGCATCTCATGCACTTCAATTGTTACAAAAAAATACTTTTGTAACAACAATACCATGAGTGGAAAATTCTCATGTTGTAACAGGCATCTAGCTTTTTAGAAATATATGTATTCCATTCATTCCCACTTGGTTATACTATGGATATTAAATTCAGCTTTTTTTTTTTTTAAAGTGTTCATGTTTTAACTGAAAATGGAAAGTTACAGCACATTTTTTCAAAGCATACAGAAATAAGAATAAATGCATTGTTCAGTTTTTCACAATCTATTGTTAATTTTGGTACGTTATACATTTGTTAAACACCTAACAAGCTCAAGCTAACAATTATGATCAGTTAGAAGAAATGACTATGTGACATTGCCACAGAAACTGCTGAAAATAGGAAAGCAAATGAAATACAAGACATTTCAGCTATGGAGGAACAGAAACAAAACACGGACAGAACAGAATTTCTGAAGCAATAGGACTGGTAGAAATACATCCTATAATATGCCTTTTACCTCAGTACGCCATCTGGGTTTGGTTTATCACATCTGCAAATACAGGAAATGTATTTGTTTACAAATAGAGGTCCTTAGAAAGCAGATCATTTGGTTATTATCAATCTTATTACTGTTGTATTGCCCAGGAAAATGGAAGAAAATGCCAGTGGTCAGCTGACTATTTTTTCCTGACAGATCCCCTTTTTAGCATACTGACAGTGGGTCTGATTGCCAACACTAGTTCCTTTCTGCCCAAATGGCCTACAGTCCAATAGCTATGGGAGGGGCTCTGCCCATAGGACTCCAGTGGAGTAAGTTCGAAATCCTTGCTTGGGTGAGACTGTAGCTCATGGAATTGAGTATCAGTTAATGCCCCATCAGTGGCACCTGTTAAGCCCATCCTGCACTGAGAGGAATAGAATGATTCATTTCTTCATTCTGTGATCTTTTTATCAGAAATATCAGACTCAGTAAATTATCAGTATGGACTTGAATTTTATCTGAAGGATAAAGTCCAAAATATGAAACTTTTCTCCCTTATTCCTCAGTCATTTTATCATTTATAAAATAATAAGGCCATATCCTTTGGTATATCCCCTTACTTTCTCTTGGAGGTAAACAAAACTGATGCCATGAAAGGAAACATCACATGAAAAGAACCAGCTCTAACTCTGAAAAAGAACAGTTTTTGTGGCTAGAACTCAAATTCCTCTATCTATTGTCAGCCCCAAAAGAGACCTTTTTGATGACCTTTGCCTTGCTTGGTAACACTTCTAAGATGATAAAGGCTACATTTTCACTACGAAAAACATTCTCTGGCTTCTGAACACCTGGTACAGTGGAGCTTGCATTTACATTTCCTTGGGGTTCAACTCCATCAGTAAAGGATTAACTATGTCCAAAGTGTACTGCAGCCCACGCTGTGCTGCGCTTGGCCTTAATCCCTCTGGCCCCATTTGCTGCTTCAATATCCACCCTGAAAAAAGGTGTTTGTTTTTGCTGTTCAAAACACAGAAAATAATGACCTTAACATAACCTGTCAGAAAGGTGTTTTTTTTAACACGATGCCAAGAGTCTATATCGTGTGCCGTGGGAATAGTACGTGACATATAAAGATATTTTAGGGTGCAAGGTTTGCCAGGACAGTGTGGGAAGGCCATGTAAACAAAGATCCCAAGGTCTAACATACATTTGAAAACTAGTTGCTCCTGGAGTGAGCTACCCCCAAAACCACATCCAGGTTTTATTTCAAAAGGAACTGGCTGGTGTACTCCACAAGTAAGCCTGCAAATAAACTACCAGGTATACACTGTGGATGATCAGCAAACAGGGTCCCAAGGGCCACTGAGAGAGCTGATTTGACTAAGAGCATAGGCAATACTCTTGGCTTTATACGGTTCTTGGCTGTACATTGCAAGTGGTCAAACTACTGAGTCTCTGGGAAGAGTCAGGATCCTGGATGGAAATGCATCCCTCCTTCAAGATCTGCGTAAAGAGCCTCCAATCCACAAGGATTCCCCTTTCCTCCCTTCCAGAGCATTTTCAACTACTAGTGTCTCCTTGCGTGACCTTCTTACATGCTTACACACATGATTGTAGAAACAGCTGGAAAAATTTAAGGCAGCACTTTGCTCCTACAGTTTGTTATCACTCCCTTGCCCCAAAAGCCAAACAGGATTTGTGAGAGCACCATTGGCCGAGTGAGGAGCATGCTGAGGCAGCGGTGGACTGTTTGCAGAGTAGTAATAGCAAAGAGGAGCACAGATCATGCTAAGTGGTCACAGCTATCCTTTTGCTGAACATCTCTGTTTGATTTGTCTCCCCCTTTGCAGTGATAATTTCACAACAATAGCCAAAGATTAGTGCTGCAGCACCAACGTTCCTCTTATATCCGTTTTTGGTGGTCTGTGAAAAGGCAGCATTACAGGACATTCTATGAGCACGTGGTAAAATATAACTGATCAATGTTTGAAGCACCTTTTTATGTCTTTGGATGGACATTAATTTTAATACCATTCTTTGTGCAAACGGACCTTCCAATGCAGACAAAGAAACAGCAGAAGGAATGAAATTTACAGGATATGAAATTGAAATAAACAGGCCATGTGTCATACCCCAAGGGTTGTTGGCTCAGTGCTACAAGCATCTTCCAAGAAGATTAAACGCCAAACATTAAATCTGGCCTCCCACTCTTCCATCCTCAAACTCGGTATGAATTTTGTTACTGAGTTCCAGAGGGGGGAAATTTACTACCAAACTTCCTGAATCACCTTTGTATTCCTTGTATTTTCAGGTTGCCTGGGAACCTGTTGAACTCCTGGCATCAATTAGAGAAAGTTTAAAGCTACTCTAATTCATATTCTGGCTGCGAGCAGCCCTCACGAGCCATCCACCTGTCCAAAAGAGCCAGATAATTGACCATTCTGGGCCTGCCTGTAACCCCAGAACACCTTCAAAGTGGGGAGTGTTTCCAAAGGCTGTTTTACCCTTTTATGACCTCTTTATATTGCCAAAGTGATATAATTTGGATGAGTCCAATGCAGACTGAACTCTTCCATGTGCATATTAGACTGTTGAATGCGAAACGCACTACACCACGGTCTGTCACTGACTTGCCAGTCACTCAGGCCTGATGAATGACTCCTCTCATTAAGCTGCAAAATTTTCTAGCTATATAACTAAAACCAGACTTTACAATGTATGATGCTCAGTTACAGTAATTTAGTGAACATACTTGTGTAAGAGAAAGACAGAGGAAAGGTGGGCAATTTGTACAGAAAGGAGCAACGTCTGAGAAATCCTTTTAAAAGGATGATTACAGCCATGATCTGTGTAGAGGTGGAAAGAGGCATAATAAATTAACTTACATGGTCAGTTATATTTCATATAATGGAGAAAAAGCTGAGTCAATGAACAATTGTGTATCACCATTATTGTGAAATGATTACAGTCCCCTTTATCACAGCTGTACAATACGCTGACTGAACAGGAAAACATGCAGTATACAGTGGAGTGATCTCTACCACTATGTAAGTGTCAGACTTGTTCCATATATTCAGTGATTTTCATAATGAAAACTTCAGCATAACACTGGCATTTTCCTCCTTTCATTTAATTCTTGCACTCCCTCTTCATCCACTAGGTGACCTTTGTATGCACTTGGTAGCTCGCCCAAGGTGCTGTCACACCTTCATTGCTCCTCTCTAATGATGAGTCATGTCTTTCAATGCCAGATTCAGACAGGATATTTGGTAAGGAATTGCATGGCCCTGTTCCAGGTACAGTGACGAAAATTTGAACACTTCACTACTTTATGTGACTTCTCACTTCTCTGAAAAGAATAATCAACAATTCTTTACCAGACTTAACCTGTTGAAATACTATCCTGCTATAATATTCTAGGACTCAAGAGAAGTCGTCACTGAAGGAACAGCTATTGCACCAGCACCATAGAAACACTGAGAACCAGTAACTGTTGAGTGAGTCAATTAATGGAGTATGTTTTCTCAGCACAAAAGGAAAGAGATGGCACACAATTAGAATGAGGGGGGTTTTACACGAAACAATGACACATAGAAGTAACTTGCATTTTGTAAAATAGGAACAATTATATAAAATTGGGCCATGTTTATAGTACTATGTTGCATAGAAAAGACTTAATACTGTTGACCCAGTAGTTACACTGAAAGACCAACACTTAATCTGGATATATATTATTTCTAGTATAGATACAAACAAATCACGGTCCAAGTTGCTGAAATAGAAGGAAAGATGAAAATCTTTTTATAATACAAATCCTGATTGTGCACCATTTTTACTGCTGGTCTGAGGAGATTTCTCTCCATTGTACTGTGTTTAACAGCCCCTTGCATATGTTAGCCAACCACTGACCCCACAGCGGAGTCAGCAGGCAAGGGCAAGGTGTACATTAAATTCTGGAGTGCCTTGAAGAGGGAAGTAGTAAAAGCTGAGAGAATACCCAGTAGCAGATGGTTCAAAAGGAGACTAAGTCCAAAGCTTCCTTCCTAAGCAATGCCTTTTTGAGGTTTTGCCCCCTCTTTCCAGGGTCCGTACACTCTCAAAGACTAACTTTCTGCCACAGAAGCTCCTGTTCCTGCCTTCTGAGCCTCTGGGAATGAACAGAACAGATGCAATTACTTTTTCTACAGCATCTTCCCATCGCTTTATGATATTCTATTACTTTACCTGTGGGTTAAGAAAGGAATGGGCTAACTGCAAGAACAAATAGTTCCTGGCTAGTGGATTTCACAAGGTTCAACAAAAGCCAGACCCATCTGGGCTACACAAGTTCAGTTAGCTTTGCTGATATCGTGCTGTGTCATTATGTTGATTTATCCCTAACAAACTCCATTTACTGCATATAAAAACATAAGGAATTGGTGTTTCAGGCATAAAGCAGTTAAACTATAACTGCTAGCAGCAGTTAACTCTAACAGAAAGGTGACCTATTTGGGGAAAGGAATGATCAGTTATTTGAATCCTTCTCTACATAGCATAACAAAACATATCTCATAAAAACAACTAGGTTATGAATTTGACAGGTTTTCTGCTATGCCACAAGTCTCTTACCGTTAGTCAGGTCTCTACCTGTAATACCTATAATCAGTTTTTCTCATGAAAACGTGGATCAAAAGAAGTTGAAATGAGGCATACAGCAAGGTGTTGAACGTAATAAGTAGGCTAAAGTAATTAAAGCTTTAGCTAAATATTTTTCACTTTTATCAGTTCACTGCATGATGAGAAAAATAACTCAGAAAAGAAGGAAAAGTATTTCACATGCCATAGGAGAATGCTCATAGCCTGAAAAATGAGAAAGCAAACCAATCAGAAGTCTGGAAATGATTGTGGTGGGCTCCTCCGCCACGAGCACTGGCACTCAGGCACCTCAGCACAGGATCAGCATCTCAAGTTTGGAACACCGATAACTTCTTCAACCAACTTTAGACACTTGTGATTGAGATTTTTGGCCATGCGCTCTATACAAAAGCATAATTGAATGACAAAGTTCTGCTGTAATAAATGACTCCTTGTAATGGTGAGTGCTAGAGAGCAGATTGCTTATTTCTAGGAGTGAAACATATAGTACTCTTTCAAGGATAATCTGATAATAGATCACAAGGATTTTCAATGCCACAAAAGACTAAGCAGAGCCTTGGGATTTCACTGAGAAGAGGGACGTAACTAACCCAACATAATCTACTGATGAAGAATTAGAGATTCACTGCAAGATGATATACTCAGTTATACAACCTTCTCTTGTCTCACCACATCTTAATGAACTGCAACATTTTCCATAACGGGCCATAAAGCCTGTGTTTTCCCCTCCAGCAAAAGCCAACAGGTTTGACTTTGTAGGAAAGAAATCTGCACGAGCGTTCTCAGACTATGAAAACAAACCACTTCTTTCAACTAAACAGAATCAGTGCACTAATACAAATTTCCTATGTTCCACACAGGAAAATTTTTCGCACCAAATTCTGCGATAACAAGCATATGACCTGGAAAAGATGATCTGGTTTAACACGCCCTGCCAAACTACCAGTTTTACATTAAATGCCATTTTGTTAGATAGTGCTTGCTTGTTTGAAGGGGCAGGCTGGGCTGTTGTGGTAGCAAATTTCACAGAGTGGAAACTTTTTCTATGAAATACTATCTCTTTTTATGTTGGCAAAACTGAGTTAATGGTTGATGGATTAGAGTCAATGAAACTAGTTGTACCGGATTCATTCTCCCTGGAGTTGTTAGCAGTGTACGAGAAACATATTCCACAACTATCTTATTTTCTTACACACATTGGCAAACAAGATAACACTGGGCTAAATATTATATGAGGAAAGGCAAAAGGTGCAAGTCCTAGAATGACTGGAAAAAAAGAATTCAAGCCAACTTTCTGGATGCTTCAGAATAGGAAAATGTATGAACAGTTGATTTTAAAGAAGAGAACAAATAAGGAGAATAAAACTCTACTAGATACAGAGAAAAGCTGAATTCTTTTCACAAGTGCTATATCCATGGAAAGTTCTCAAAGGAAAAAAGCATAGAGTTGAACACACACACTTTTTTTTCCTCTCCCTGCAGAGACTCAGAACATCATTCCATAATGAGCAATGGAAAAGCAGAAAGCTTAAATTATTATAAAACAATAAGTATCACCATACAGGTCTAGACGGCCTTTTTTGTTTGTCAGAACACATGCTGTCATTAGATTAAATCTACGTCCCATTTTGTTCAAGACAAGAAAGTTTGCTTCATACTTTCATCACTTTTTCTTTCCATTTGCACATTTACTAAAGTCTATAACCTTAGGTTGATGGATGAGCTTTTTAAAACCATGTACTTGGCACTGTCACCCATGTAAAGGATAACTGACGGAGTTTTTCAAGATCTAGCTAAGTATTATCAAACTTTTGTAAAGGCAGAAAGAAAGTTTTTAGTGTTTAGAAAGTTTTAGGAGGCTTCTGTAGTAGTCACTCCCTCCTCTGCCCTGAAAAGTAGATAACTACTGTGTTTATATTTTTAATTCAAACTTGCTTCTTCTCATCTGTTTGTTATCCTGTGACATAGTTAATCAAGACTAGCTGTATGTGTTTTGCTATTGGAAAATGGAAAAAATAATTTTATCTATTTTTTTTTCCTTTTTCATCCAGTTCAAGCTACAAATAGTTCAGTTTTAGACTCTTCCCCTCCTCTTTTCCTCTTCCCTGATCCTGTATAACTTTACTTAATTTTATAAACAAAGAGACAGGGTAGAATTCAAAGAGTTTTAATGACTGAGAAAATGTTGAAATAGCTCTTTCTACTGCAACACATTAATGAAGTTTGCCTAACTATGATTTTTTTTTCCCACTACAATAATTGTTAATCTAACAGCTTGCTTGTTAATTTAAATATCTCATTCTGTTTTGTAATGCTTAGATATGCTTAGATCCCCAAATTCTGTTTTAAGATGTTCTTCCAGAATTACCTGCCAGCAATCCCGTAAAGTTTCAAACATAAAGCTCATCACCATTTAAAGTAGATAACCTTAGGTAGTTAGAAGCAATTTATGACATAAGTCAAGTAATTTTAGCAAAGATTAAGGAAAGAGAATTTTTGAAGTACTATAATTTTCATGAAAATTCCCCATGTTTGAAGGAGATATTGTATGTGACTGAGATCTACTCTTCATACAATCTTCTCCACTTGCTTAAGAGGTTGCACTTTATTCATTTATGATAATAGGCCACTTTATATAAAGAGAGTAATTTTGAAGGAGAACATTTCCAATGACCTAGTAAACCATAAGTTCAGAATTTGAAATTTAGAAAGGAAAATTTATTTGAAAATATTTCTTAACCAAAAGTCTTAAATACTACTTTTAGAACTTTCTTGATTACTAAATTCTCAGCTTCAGGGCTAACTCTAAGCCCAACATTCTGACTGACAACTCATGCCCTTAATGTTAAAATAGCACTGAAGTGCTTTAAACCAGGATCTAAATATTTCATACAGATATGATCAGAAGCATGTATTCATCTTGGACAGGGAATCACATTACATTTACATACCTCCTTGTCTTTGAGTATGTGGTCTGAAGTTCAGAGCCTTAAAAATATTACATTGATTTCAAAGGGCACTGGATCTGGCATTAATTAAATACTGTAGCTGCAATAATATGCTATTTGAAAATATTTAATTGAGCTCTGAAAACTCCATGGGATACCAAAGCAATTTTTAGTCCAGTTCAACTAAATTCAATGGCAAAACTTTGTAACAGTGATGAAACAAGCCCTAAAAGGGCTGAAACTAGAAGACTTGATGGCAAACCCCTTAGTGCAAGAAAACAAAACACCAGGATGTACCTACACTGCCTCTGCACAGACAATGCTTTCATTCCTGTCCTATGACTTATCCTGAATACAGTCAACGAATTTGCTGCCTTGGAAGCAAATAATGGCAATAAGCAACACTGGCACACTACTGCAAGTTTTCAAAGCTAATTGAATCAGCATATAAAAATGTTTTCCCTGTGTAATAAATCTCATTATAATCAACCTCTCTATGGCAGACAGTTCCCTATGATATGCAAATTTCATTTATTTATTTAGGATATATTTAGCATTTCCATGTGACTCCATTTTCTATTTTAAAAAATTGAGAGTTGCATTAAACGCCCAGCTCTCCTTTGGAAGCTGTTATTAGCAACAATGTACGCCAACATAATAATGGGGCTTTTAAAATATTTGGACTGTAAATATAATTTAGAAAAGGTGAAGAAAGGGTTTCACTTAAACTTCAATTTAGGAGCTTTTTGGTCCAATATATTATGCTGACTTCTTTACAACATGGAACATGGAAAGAGATCAAGGTTTTTACAGATATTTTACCTATTTTTCCCCAACATGAGAGAATAAACTTCATGACATAACCATCATATTTTTCCATATTAAAGTTGAGTCTCAATGAACTCATGCTGGATTTCCAAATCAAAAAAAAAAAAAATCTTACAGCAACATCTATTGAGGGAGAAATAGAGACCATTGACAAAAATGTATTAGTGATCCACTGATGCTATGAATCTGTCTCAACTAGCACTGTTAAACTTTCAGGAGAATAGCTAGATGTGGTTCAGTATTTTCGAAATCTTAGCACACATAAAAATTACTTTATTCAAGGAAGAAAAAAAAAAGTCCTTTGCTTGAGAAAGTACTAAAATAACAACCTGAGTAGGGAAAATCCAAGGAGGCAGTGTCTCTTGAAATTCATAAAGTCTCCTGGTCTAAACACACCCCATCATTCTGCTCTGCTGGGAGCAAGGAGAAGGGGAAGCATCAGAAAAGAGATATTGTCTAGTTGAACGCTTTCACAGTGTACTGAGTTTCTTATTGTTTCTTGTAAGACATGAAGAACATGGCAAAAAAGAGTCATATATAAACCACACATTGAAATTAAAAGTTAAAGAGGTGTGGAGTTGTTTTTATTCCCTGAGTAGCAAACGCTTTCCCTACATCGTAGTTACTGTGAATATGGAACAATAAGAGGAGACCAGAACTTGTTCCACAGATAATTACTATTTGAATTTGTATTAAGCATCTTCTCTGTTGTGATTCTAATCATGTAATCTGCCATACGCACTAGGAACTAAAGCACTTTCATGATGATGGCCATGTCTGAGGATGGTAAACCTCAACATGTGAATTTCTATTCTTTTCTATTGTTTTTGCAGAAAATTGCATGGAATAATACATTACTTCAATGCAGACTAGACTGTTACTAACAATGATTTCCAAAGAAGCATTAACATTTAATAAATACTTCATACTTGCTTGTTTTTTGAGATTCATATGGAAAAGTTAAATTCACATGAAAGAAAACTGAAATATATGTTTCACAGGTCAAAGAACTGATCAGTGAAACATACAGTATTGTCAGCAGGAAAACAAGGATTCATAATTGAAATATATTAAATCCTATGTCCCATCAAAACGTGGCAGTTATCAGAGGGGTCAGGAATTAAAAATCTTATACACAAAGCTTATATGTATCATCTGTTGGATAAAGCATCTCCACGTACCAGAGGAAGTTTTGATCATAGACGCTTAAATGATGAATCCTGAAGCGTGATAGAAGGGTACATTATAAAAAGATACTTGAAGGTCCCTAAATAAACCCTGGCTAAGAACTGTTTGATGCAAGATTCTAAGATCAGCACGTGAATGAATTAAGGTTGCACCCATTCCAGGTGAATTCCCATACCAGATATTTCTCCTCTTTTTTCTTTCTGGCCCCCTGAATATTTAATTACTCTGGGCAAAACAGAACAAATTCAAAAGGAGAGACAGAGGCAATGTAATTGTAGAAAACCCATAGGACAAATACAGCAGATACATAGAGGATACAGATTTAAATCTCCCCTGATCCCACCTCTCTGCCGTGCTTTGTGTGACAAGCATAGGTTAAGTAGGTAATCGCAGAGCAGGAAAGAGCCTAAAAGAATATGAAACAGCTTCTGAAGGTGTTTACATATCTTCAGCATTTCCTATTAACTGGATGTAATTGCTCTGTGTTCTCCGGATCCCATTCTGATGCACCTAACTCTTCCTAGTATAAGGAACAGAGTTGTAGATTTTTGACTTAATGATTGGTTTTGAGCATAGTTACTACCATGTTTAATGTCATGCTTGCTTAAATGCCTTTTGGATATGGGCCCGTGTGCCCCCCTTGGCAATACGCATGCTATCAAACAGGAGTTGCACTTCAGCAGTAATCATTACGATGCTGAAACTAGATCTAAATTATTTCCAGGAAAACAAGAATATTCAAATAACTGCTGTGTTCTGTAAGTGTGGTAATTGGTATGTAGTGTTGGCAGGTAGGTCTGTCTTAATGGATGGAAGCTAAGAGGAACTTCTGATTGTTACTAAAAACATATTCTGGCAACACTGGCTGGGCTCTTAACTCCCATGAAAAATCTTGTAAACTATTTCTGAATACAATCCCTATATTCAATTTGGCAAAGACAACACACATACTCAGGATTCTAGTTTAGGCTTGTAATATCTCCTTCCCTGCAGATGAAACTGTTATCTGTGATTTTTGCCTTTGTAGAGTAAGGGAAGTGACAGGTTATGTCGTACTGTGTGGCTGTGAGGTCTGCCTGCTCCCCTTCCAAACTAATAAAATAAAATAAAAAGTGCTCTGGAAAGCACGACTCCTAAGAGAGAGACATACTCCGACTTTAAGAGAGGAAAAAAGTCTGCATTAGGATGATAAATGACTGACTATAATTAATTAATCAATTAATTGTTTTTACCATAAAACCCAGTATTGGAAGTAGAGGCCTTAAATGCATCATGACCCATAGTTTTATCTGATAAATTATGCTCCATCAAAATCCACAGTCAGCAGTTATTTATTGTGCTAAGTTCCAGGTTGGATCTTCTACTTCTGAATTAATTTGGATCCTAAGTATTTTGCATTTGTATTGCCACCCAAAAGGATTCTTGTAAAAATCATGTTTAAAAAAGGGATATACAATATTTGCAGTAGGAAGATGCTTGACTGTCTAAGATATTAAAAAAGCTTAGCGAAAGGGAACGATGCTCATCACCTAAATGTCTGGTCTCAAAAAATTACTCCTGGGGTAATTTTAGGATGCTGCTCTCCCTGGATTCAATTTATGTTCTGCATCTACAATAAAGGGCAAATGTCTCTGCAGTTCCCTGCTGAAATCAGTGTTGGGCTTGTACTGACTTCTCAGTCTCACAGCTTGGAAGAAGGCCATTACAAAGAAGCACGGAAAAGGGAAATGAGCCACCGCAGAGAAAGTCAAGAGTGAAGATATACTTCAAATCAATTTTGGCATGAAGTCGAGCTCTTGTTATGTCTGGTATGAATGGATTTTAACAGATAGGAGAGAATAACCTTAGGGCTACTATTCTCCAATCACACAGATTTTTTTTATTTTTTTTTTACTTGGTTGAAAAGACCAAACTGTTATAGATTTTTTTTTTTTAAATATTTATTTTAAGGGTGCTAAGTGTCTAATAAAATCTCAGAAAAGTGGTTCTGTCTTGGAAAAAGACCTTATTTGCCCTATGAAACATGTTAAACAGATTTTTAAAATGGGACTTTATTATTCTAACTGTTATGTTGTCATGTTCTTATGTAAGCACTTTCCCAAAGATGAGAGAGAGAGACACGGAAGAAGTGTCAGACTGATGAACAGAAAGAACATTGAAATGGTATTTGACAACATATCAAATAAAGGGCACAATTCAATAAGGGGTCTCAATTCGAATATTCAGTAGTGTTTAAAAGACTACACAATTTTAAACTCCAATAAAATATATAAGCGCTATTCTAATGCACAGAACCCAAATTGAGGAATAAGATTTCAGAATAGCTGAAAAACCACGAGGATCGCTCATAGCTGCTCCAAGGCTTTTCTACAACTAACTGAAATATAGGTCATAAGTCTTGCAAAAATCCAGTTTCAAATACTTACCATAAACCCATCACTACAGTTACATCAGCACCTTTGAGTTCAGCTTGCAGCAGCAAACAGAGTTAGGTATAGTTGGGAATAAGAAAACAATGTTTGCTGCTACAAATTCTTGGATTATTGCCCAATTATCCTGGTCCATAGTGCAGTTTAGAGCAGCTCCACGGTCAGTTATGTATTTGGGGTCTGTTATCATTTGGGTAAGTGTGGCCAGATAAAATCTTAACTACTATATTCCAAACATACACAAGTTCGTTTACACTGCGTAGGGTGCTGTATTGATTCCTATCTCTTTTCTAGGTTATTTCACTAATGGTCACAACAAATGTACATAAAGCCAATAAGCCTACAGACATTCAGACGTTAACCACCCCCACTCCCCCTCCCCCCCAAAAAAAGAGTCTTTATATAATTGAAAATTGTGTGTTGTGGCTTAGGTACATTGCCAAAAGAGTTTTCATCGAATTGCCACTGATTCATATCACAACGTTCTCAAATTCGCTTAATGTATTTTTAGAGACAGATAATAAACATTTATGTGATCAAAATAAATAATATAGGACCACTGAAACATCTCAAAGGCTTTGCTGTTCAGCATGATATCAGCTCCTGCCAAGCAGCACACTCAGCGCTAGCCACACTTCAGCTTTCAGCCATTTATTTTTGACATAATGAAAATGCCTTCTTCCCTCCGAGTACATGGCCTCTCTTCCTCTCTTACGTCAGAGTCTACAAGCCAGAGAGGGTAAAAGATGTATGAGCCTGTTCAGACAGCGAGCCAGAAACTTTTGAGTATTTAATATCTTTCCTGACTGTGGTGGATTTAGTACTCTTGCAAGTTAACACTGGAATATTTGGACTACCACTGTGTGAGGGACAGTGACCGGTGAGACAGGACAGAGTCAGAATTTTTGCTTGTACTACTTTTAAACACATCATTAAAGAGATAGGGTAAATATTTTTTTAAAGAACAGTGCCACTGTGAATCACACATTGCTGCTTACTAGACATGTCTCTGTAACCGCAGCTGCTCACATTCTTTTGTGTATGCTTACGGCTTGCAGACTGAAAGTCCTAAAATGAAGAGGAAAAGGAAAAAAAATGGATTACAGATGATCTGACTGGATTCAGCCTGAAGAATCTGAGGCAGCAACTGCTTAAAGCTTCTGTAGGGGTTATCTAACTAAACCTGAGGGATTAATGCATGACTCTATTCCTAGATAACCTATCACCAAAGGCATTAACTAGGAGTTTGTAACACAAGTAAAAGCATTCACCACTTCTTCAGCAGCCTTTAAAATTGCAGCCAAGCACCATTAGAGTGCATACTGACACCAGATCAGTCCTTTCTAAAGATCTATACAGAACTGCATTGTTTCCTGCAAATCAGCAGTTTTAGGCCAAATTCTATGAATCCCAGTGACCTTGTCTTTCATCAAATAAAATGTGAAGCAGTGGTGAATTGAATGGAGACTTTAACCAAGCTGAATAATAGTTTAAGCATTCCATGCTGGGATATGCAAAAGAGCAGGCTATTCTGTAAAAGTACAAGCAGTCATGTAGTAGATTAGATTGTCTGTACCAGCATCTCTGAAATTCAATCCTTTCTTATATCATTTCAAAGGCAGATGGACAATGTTTTGCCAAGTCTGCAATTTGGTGGCGATGGAATTGCCTCATGAATGTGATGGAAGTTAGATGACTACTTAGAATTTCATATATTTGTGAGAGAACAGAGGAAGAATTATCTGAGGTCTTCTAAACTGCAAGAAAAGAGAGGAAATTGGCTACATGCTGAAGCATCGCCAAAGGACAAGCTGAATCTGTTTATAAGAATGCTGGCAAAAGATTAAGTGCCTTACAATTTCAAATCAAAGGCCTACTGGTGGAGAAAAGCTGGAGAGAAAAAAGAGAAATCTGCAAATACAGTTATACTTTGCTTCTGATATGAGATAGGAAATAGGAACTGAGAAATTAAGAGAGGGAGAGGAATGTAAAGAGTTTTTATGCAGGTAAGTATTTCTGAGCTCAAACTTGAGAAAAGCTAGGAGATACTGGGGAAAAAATTAATAAATATAGTAAATACATCTGAAAGAATCACCTCACATATAAAGAATTTGTACAGACTAGTTTTGTATGATAGCAAGGATATTCAAATACTTAGTGGTTATATTCTGTTTTGTGTTTGTTAGAGCACATGCAGTATAAGCTGTGCAAACTGCTCGCAGTTCACTTTGCTATAGTACACATCAGTTGTTTTCCGTGTTATATTTAACAACTTGCTTCCCTACGCTTGTTTTTCCTTTACGTAGAGTGTATATATGCCAAATATGGCAATATTGGAAGATAATAACATATAGGTAAAAAGTACTCCTATAACAATACAAAAAATGTTGTTCCTCATGATATGTTATACCAGGTACTTTTCTACAACAGAGACAGAAAAGGAAGGGCATCCCCAGCCATCTCCTTGTTTGGGATATCAACTTCCCTACAGTTACTAAACATTAAGAAGAGAAGACAATAATGGCAGATCGATTCTGAAATAAGGGACGAAGAAAAAAAGCCAAAAGACAGTCTGTAAAAGGACTCAAACTTCTAAAATGAGCGTGACTTGGGATATCTGACTTCAGCTATGTGATCCAAATAGCTTCTGTTCATTGTCTCCCTGAACACAAAGGCTTTGCAAACACTGATTTTGATCTGATACTTTATTTCTACGCTTACTTGTCCCAATTTTGCCCTGTTTAAACCCCAGCAGAATAAAGCAAATGGACAGGACAGCGTTTAGGTCTTTGAGTTCTCATTCCAGTGTGTGCTCAAGCCATGTTCATACACCTATTCACAGCATGCTTAACCCACTGATAATTCTCAGTGCAGTCTTAGTGGTTTAGTTGATACTCATCTTGTATTGTAGCCTCATGCAGAAACACATATGTTCAGATCCACCTGAGCCTAATTATAAGGACTTCAACCCCTAGCTTCCTTCTACAATGCCTTAGCCAGAAAACAAGACAGTCTGGATCGGAGCGGTGTAGATGAGCATGAGAAAGCCATGATTCAGCCTGGCCTGCAATATCTGGACCTGACTACTTTCAGCATCCTCAGAAGATCACCGTCTGGTGATTCAAGAAAGATCTGTGACATATTTTTAGAACTTATTTCAGTTTTCTCCATTTGCTTTCATCACAAACTTTTGTCTTTCCTCCCTGCTACTTACTTTCATTTTTCCTATCACAAAACTGGAACAATACCTTCAGATTTTGCTAGTGTCTGTTCTTCTTCCCTCTTTTAATCTTTGCCTTACTTTCACATCCTCGCACGTCACACCACAAACACGCTTGCCCCACCCCCTTGCCTCTTTAACTACCATTTCTCCTCTCTCTTTAATCTCTTTATAGTCAGAAACAGCACTCCGTATCCTGCCTTGAACTGTCAGCTCCATTCAATACAACTAAGTTCCTCTTGAAATCAGTCTCCTTTTGGCTTCTCTGACTGTGCACTATGATCATTTTTTCCACTGTGTTTCCTCCACAGAATGGTCCAGATTTTATTGCAGTTCTTGGTGGGAACTCCAAAATAGTTTATATTTCTCTCCCACCTTTAAATTAGCTCAAGGTACTCTTACATGTAAATTTAAATTTAACTACTAATTAAAGCAACTCACAGTCCTACCTCACCATCCCAGACCCATCGTCTCCTCATCCCTTTGACATCTTATGAGTGACTAGCTAGCAACTTTTCAAGTTCAACACAATTAAAACAGGCATCTTGATATTCGCTTCCAAAATTTTCCCACTATTTCCTTAATCACGCAGGATAAGTTTCTCATTCTATCACTCAAGCAACAATCCAAAGATACAAGTTTTTTACTTGTATCTATCACTAGCCTCTCTCAATCTGGGAGCCAGTTTTGCAAATTCTTCTGCTTGGTACCTCCTAGGCATACTCTTCCTCTTCATCATCACAATAAAACCTCTTTTTTCTAGCTCTGATCAACCAGCATTTCACTATCACGTATATTTAGAAATACAAGACATATTCAGTCTCCCCTCATTCAAAATGCTGCTGCAAAGACTGCTCTTCTACAAAGTTTTGTCCATGTTAACCCTCTCTTTTCATTCTTCCACTACTAGGCCACTTTTTGTAAGAAATGCAACACATTTGTCTTTATTTCTAGTGTTCAATACATCATATCCCCATCCTAGTATTTTCTAGTAATTCAACAGCAGGAACTCCAAATGACGACTCAGTCCAGTCTCCACATTTTAACTGCTCTACCTCTCACATGATACAGTGAAAAATATCTCCGCATCTTTCTCCCCTCCTTTCCTAAAAAACTTCCCTTAATATGAAGCCTCAGAAAACTTTAAGATAGCGGTGCATGTAAAACTCTGACTGCAGCATACCGTGACGCTGCTTTTCTTGTGCTCCGTGCTTTTTTTGCATCTGGTATCTCATTCTACTCTTAGATCAGTTGGGCAGGGGTCATCTTTGGTGCATTTATACAGTGCACATCCAACTGCATAACCAGTAGTACTGCCATGTTTATAATGCTGTCTAGGGACGTTCTCATATGGGTCACCTGCTTGTAGCTCCTTGTTCATAACTACAAGGCCTTGAGAGTGTGTCCAAGAGCCAAGGCTGGTCTCAAGATGTTTCACGGAAAGGAGAGGGGAAATAGTTGCAAAAGAGATAGAGACCTTCACAAAGGATATACAGTCTAGAGAACTGACACAAGCTGTACAGCACAAAAGTAGAAAAGTCAAGTGAAAAAAATCTTTCCTTTGCCAAGAGAAAAACTAGTCTCACAGAAGGGCTTCTAGCAAGAAGTCACTTCTTTTCTTCCCTTTGCACTTCTCTCTGTCCCAGCCTTGCAAATGTGAGTCCTTCTGAAAGCTGAGGTCACATTCATGCTCACAGGTTGAAAATTATGAACATGAAGAACCTTCTATACTACCGAATGAATTCTCTGTTTTAACCAGATAGCAAGGAGAGAGACGCAGAACTAACAAACCTATTTTTATTCTACACATATATAGGCATGTAAATTAGTTTATTTTAATGTTTTTTTTTCTAAACTAATGTTCATATCAATACTGTTATTGATACTGGAAGGAATTACACAATCTATCCAATTCTCTTCAGTGTAGATTTCTATGATTTTTTTTCAGCTGGATTTACAAGATCAATATTACTTCTTGGGTTACTGTCCATTTTGAACTAAAAGCTTAAGGTATTTTTTAATATTCTTCATGAAAGTATTTGCAGTAAAATGGTACATGGAAAAACAGTAGAAATATGTCATGTAGAAAGCAAGCATGTTTATACTGAATTACCTGATTTCTGTCTTTTCTGATTCTGCGTATTTAGCATCATTTTGTTTAGGATTAGAGACCAGCAGAAATGACTGATAAAGACTTATAAGTATACTTAATCCCATTTTATACTAAAGTCTTTATTGAATTATGTATTTTAAGCTACACTCATAAGAAGTGCAGAGAAAGGCACACTGAACTGGTCTTATACAGCAGTTAAAAGCCTTCTTCAAATGCTAATCATTTATAATTAGTCTACTTCAATTAGTAATGAAACCACAAATTGCCCTCTCCAAGAAAACAGAATATATTCCATGCGCTGATTAAAAGGGAACAGTGATCTTCAAATTGTGAAGCGAATGATTGATGTGAAGCAAAACTCTCTCACAATTTTGTTCTTTTAACTCTTTGATGAACTGATCAACAAAGGCAAGTTTCCCAAAAGTCTCAAAAGCATTACCAATTCTCGTCAAGAAAAGCACATCTGTGTTCATATGTTCATACTTTAAATACATCCCTACTTTAGTGTTATTTCATGCCATTTACTAAGCAGGTGTTATCTTCCCTCTTTTTCTCTCCAGGAATCAGATCTTAATTGGCTACTTTCTAACACGTTATAAAATCAAAAAGCAAGTGACTGGTTGACAACTGGCTGTTAGGCAGTAGTCCCAAAAAAGCTTTGGGCAGGAATAAAGGCATCTTGTTGATTCAGTATAACCTCGATCACTAAAGATTATGCACTTTATGAGAAAATACCTAAGTTGAATTTTGATTCAACGCTCTTTCCACTTACTCATTGTCAGTATTCTAAACTGCCAAGAACAGCATTTACTGGAAGAGTGGTTCTGCTCAGTCTTAATGTACATGTTCTCCAGGCAATAGCATACTTCATGCTTAAGCATATGCAAATGAACAGTATTGAATCAGCCATAATGAAATGGGGCAGGGACAAGGAAAAGAAAATTAGATAATTAATTCAGAAAGTAAGTTTCTGCTTTCTGCTGATATCCTTAACCAGTGGATTACAGAAAATCAATGTTCTGTTCTTTATGTTCTGTTATTCGATATTCTTTTTTCAGATGTTTGGAGGGGTCTTGTATAACTGGGGTTTTGTTCGTTGGTTTTGGTGACATTTTTGTCAGGAGTGTGTGTGGGATTTTACGTGAAAATATACAGCATGATGTATCTGTTACATAGAGAAAATCACCATCACTGATATGAGTGCATAGGCAACTGCTGTGGGAGTGGTAAGGAATATATTAACAAAAAGACTGGAAATGGAAAAATGCAGACTTGACAAAATGAGATAAAATTTCTTCAATGACAAATCTCTCTCAACAAGAGCAGCTGACCAAGGAAGAGCATTTCTTTAATAAAATTACTGGAATTTAACAGAGATTTCCAGCAGGTCATTTGAGCTTTATGCTTCTTTCACAAATTAAAGTCTGTGTGTAATTCTTCTGTAAGGACCTTCGGCACGGTCTCCGAAGGAGGAAGTGGTATCTCCTTCCAGTCATCCTCCATGGGCATTGATTGCCTTTCATTTGGGGAGGCAGATGAAGGCATAGAAGCATACCTTGGAAGCTGTTATAAACTGTAAATAATTCCAATATTATAATATTATTTGAAAAGATGTAGACAAGTATATAATTGTAATCACTCCCTTCTATATGTAAAAAGGGGAAAGGACATCTTACATTACATAAATATACAGCTATAGCACTGATTAATTTCCTGATTAAATCTATAGATAACTCTGCAGAATAATTAGGAATAGCTTCATAAATCATTTACAAGTATCTAGAATTCAGACAGTAAACCATAGTTTCTCTAAGAAAATGGTTGGTTCCCCTATTAGTTTGTTTCTTCCTTAACTACATAAGTAATATTATGGAGACCTCATAGCAATTCCATAAATGTTCAATCAGATCTGAAGAATGATCATTATCCCAGAAAACCTCAGTGTAAGTATCTCTCTGATTTTCACACGCTTAACCCTTTGTCTCAGTTCAATTGACAGCCTTTTCTGGAAAAGTTATTCATTGAGTATAACAACAACAACAAAAAAATTCAAAGGATTTGTTGTTTGATTGCAAATGATCTCACGACCCTATTAAGTCGTTTGGATCACTATGATCAGAACTAAATTGTATTTTTCTTTCTTTCTTTCAAGGTTTCCAGACACACTGCAACAATAAAATGTCAATAAAACATTGAGCACAACACACAGAAACTAGCTATATTGTAATTTACCTGTTTGTACTTTTTATACAGCATAATTTACAGAACTACTGTTTATTAAGGGATTATTCAGGAGATTAGTTAGGGAGACCCTTTTCGTCAAGTGCCTTGGTTTTCTCACACAGTTAGTTTTAACTTCTACCCTAGACCTCATATTTGACTTTTCTGAAGCAAGAAGTTTAGGAATTTATGCTATTGGGAAAACACAACAGTATGTGCTATTGTGCTACCTCCTCCACATTTTAAAACATGACAATAAAATGAGGAACTGAAGATATAATCTATTTAAAGAGAAAATCTATATTGTTCTAAGACTTGCCTTCTCTCTGGCCTTGTGATGTGGCTATTGTTTTGACAGAAAATGTAGTATTATCATCAGACTATTGATGGATTTTCAGAGTCATCAATATTAATAATTTTGCAGAAATGAAAAACAGGTTCCCAGGAGTCATTCCATTTACCACTTATATTGCACAAAGGACTTTGAAAAGAAACAGAAAAAATTGCTTTGCAAAATAAAGGTTTATTATAAAAAATTAACTATTATCTTTAATGAAGGGGCTTTTCATATAATAAAAGCTCTCACAGCACCAGCTTCAGTATCCACAACTTGTTGCACAAAAAAATATACAGAAAATTAACTGTGTGTATATGAAATACCTAGCAGACATTACCTTTGTATGATCTGTGAAGGCCAGTCAGGAAAGAGACGTAATCCAAAGAATTAGTGAAAATATATGGGCAAAATAGCAATCTGGTTGCCTGGGAACTCAACATCTCTCAATAGCTTTACAGCTGATCAAAGTTATATTCAGTAAGCAATGGATACAAGGTGCTGCTCTAGCAAGAAATGAAGACGCATTTCAACCATATACAACATAATCAGTAATTTAGACTTTCCGTAAGGAATGGGAACATCCTTATGGAAAACTTCATGGATTCTTTCGGTGACAAAAGATCACAGAATACCATAATGCAGTTGAAAAATTTGTCTTCATATCTGAACCACAGAGAAGTGGACATCTAAGGAAATCATAAGAACACAACACAATGCTGGATTTTTGTAGAGGGCAGAATGCATAACTGGAAAGAGAATTATTATTTAAGTGGGAATGATACCCTAAAAGTACAGCTAAGAGTACTAGAGTGAGAAGAAGGTGAAAACAGAGAAGAAGTTTTCTCTGATAATGAGTTCTAGGTTATGGAAAAACCTTTGGTGGAAGTCACAACTCTTGGAATTTAGACAAAACACTATCAAGTGCAATATAGGAAATACTTATAGATTGGCAGAACAGGAGCAGGAAGACCTGTTAGGATTTCTCTTCTTTTCATAACTCTTTACTCCTGCCATTGACAGCATTAAGTATTTCTAATATTTTTGTCACCATTTCTATAGTAGTAAAAAGATAATTCCACGTTTTAAGTGATATCACTCTGTGGTATCATCTTGCAATGAGCTAACAGATCTAAAAAAAGGTGAGAACTGTCACCATTCAGTTGAACATTTACATAAGAGCTATCTATACAATGTCCCTTTATACACAGAGATAGGCACTCCTAGAGCACATATCATTTTCTATTGCCAATAGCTTATTTAGGAGCTAGCTCCTAAGAGGTCAATAGAACAGCTCAGTGTGTAATGAAGTTAAATGGACATCAAACACTTAGCTCCCAGGCCGCGGGGGCAGGATGTTGTGTTTTTCTGGAATAGGGTGAATGGACAAAGCAGAACGTAGTGGCCAACTCTCCTGAACTGAGAACCTGGCAGGATATGTCTGCCTTCACACAAATGCACGCCATCATTAGCAGTGCCATAGATCTCCAGAGAAATTCAGAGACCAGCGTGCTCCCTTTGAAAGATGCAGGAGCTGTCTTAAACAACTGTGCTTCTCTGTACTTTTTACCTCCTATTCTCTTGTTAATAGCCTGTGATTTGAAGCATATTTCTGCTTGGATATTTCCAGTTACTTCAAGAATCAAACTTCCTAATTTGTCTCCTACTTGTTCTTCAGCTATACCCAGCTGTGTAACAGACTAGCAAGCAGACTCTACCATAAAGGAACTGTCTGTTCTTTGCATAAACTGGGATTGATGAATCCTAATAAACCTGTGTTTTGAGTTGTACACATTCAGATTCAAAAATGTATAGCCAAGACTGCTGACTGTGATCCCATCACACAGCAGCATGCTTGTGTTCTGCTACTGTGACATTTTATGTAGTTATGTCTTCTTGTCACAAAAAACCCTGAAAATCTAAAGTAAGCAAATATAAAATACAGAGGGTTTACTTTTTTTTTTTTTGCAACACTCAAAACTCAAATCACTCTGATTATACAGCAATGAATTTAAGTATATTACAGAACACATCAAGACAAATAGGGCCTAAAGTCAATCTTCGCAGCAGGTAGGGTCGTTACTTGCCCCTCAGACTTAAGGCTGCTGCAATCCATTCTGAAAGTTGTATATTCTTAGGATAGATTTCGTAGCTCCAGGTTCACAAAGAATCAAACTGTTTCCCAGAATACTTTTTTAATATCTTTTCATTATATAAGTTAATTTTTCACCTGCTGTTTTTCTTGTTATTTAGATTATCAGGCATCAACAAAGGTGCTTTAAATTAAAAAAAAAAAGTTTGGGGTTTTTTTACTACCTTTATGTAAATGTGTTATTTAAAAATGGGTTATGTATTTACGGAAAACAACAGCTAACTCTTCCCCACTACATATTTTAAGTAAATATTGTTAAACTTAAGATGCAAAAGAAAGTCCAAGTTTACCATTGCAAACGGAAGGATTTTCTCACTGAAAAAACTAAACTTACGGCACTGTTCCAGATTGTCTTGGACCTCAAAATTACTCTTATATCATGTCATCTGTTAGCCACCAATGTAAACAATGAGGCCAAGCAAAATAAGATGGACACTCCCAAATCTGGATGACCTGTAACTCTCAGAAGAGAGATCCAGGGCTACAGGCAACCAGACACAACGTAAAGTAGACTTCACGCAGCTCTAATTTCAGCCAGCAGTAGGGATCTGTCTGGACCCTGGCCAGCATCAGGCTTCAGGCAGTGAAAAGGTTTTTTTGTTCTTGGTCCTTTTTGTGGGGTTTTTTCCCCCCCAAATGAAGCTTGCACACACTACCAGACCTGCTTTTCTATTTATATCCCTGTTTAGACATATGTCGGTAACTTTGCAGACCTTTCAGAGAACACATACTTCATGGCAGACACTTTGCCAATGCACAGGCTGCAGGGAAGCAAAGCTCGTCAGCACTCCCCACAGCCCTGCTCCCTCAAACACACACCCCATGGGCCTTCCAGGTTAAGCAGCTGTCTTTCATTCCCATGAAAACTGAACTGGAGAATGGATAAGGGGAAGTGACACATTTCCGTCTTAAATTTTGGTATCTTTCAGTCTAGAGGCTGCGTGCAGTGGAATACTTGCTCAGACAGATAAAGCAGGAATTGCTTGTGTACTGCTGTTTAGACATAGCAGCAGAGATCCTGCTTTGCAAAGTTACATGAACTATGAACACATCTTACCTTTGAAATGCTACAGTTTACAGGGTTAGGAATAATAAAATAATAGCAAGCCCAGCAGAAAGAACAGAGCTCATGTTTAAAGTACGACTTTTCCTCTTCTAATGGGTAGATATTTATAATTTACTAACCCTGCAATGATAATGAGGATAACCTGACAAAGCAAAGTAAGCTCTTTGACTTCCCAGCTTAGTCTTCTGTTTGCTCAGGTAAGTGAGCTGGCTTTCGTTTGAAGTGAATGTGTAATTCTCTCCATAGGCTGCTCAGCACAAGTTTGGGCTCTGGGAGTTTCTCAGCAGCCAGTGTGTCAAGGGGGGTCTTGGGGAGACTCACCCACACGGCCCAGAGGTACTTGGGGTTTGGGGCACACACAGAGAATGGAAAGCACCTGCAAAGCGTTGGGGGACAGAGAGGCCCCTCCAGGCCACTGGTAGCACCAATGGATGTGGGGGTCACGCTGCGCAGGCAGGCTGCAGGGGGCTCTTGGCTCCTCCTCAGGTACCTTTTTGCTCATCTCTGCTGCGTGGTGTCACTCACAGCACCAACTCCTCCAGCACCTTTGAGAGTGCTGATATGCTGGCAAGGCACAGTACTGCTTAAGGAGCTAAACGCTGTCTGGTCAGTCTGGCATTGCCTGGTCACCCAGCCTAGTAATAATAGTTGCTTTCTCATGCTCCGCAACATACTAATTCAGCCTTACTGCATCTTTTACTCAAAGCTGACTTGGTCTCTGGCAGCTTGGGGACATCTGAACATCACTTCAGTGTCTACAGTTGTAACTATTTAACTTTGATGCTCTCAGTGGAAAAGACCTGCATCTCTCTCTTTTCCAAACCCACCTGATTTTTAGTTAAGAAATAGCCTAAACAGAGTCACAAAATGCAACTTTTAAAGACTAAAGGGTGGTGGGTTTGGTTTTTTTTGGGGGGAGGGAGGGCAGGTGGGTCAGGATGACACGACACAGATGACCCAGACCCAATTTCATCCTATGCCTGTATGCTATTAGAGGATAATCTGTCTTTTCGCACAGATATATTAGAATCGCTCTAAAAAAAATACATCACTGAATGTATTGGTATGCATACTATTTTCCCTGTATTATAAAAAGAAAACAAGCCTCTAGTCTTATCTAAAAAATACTTCTAAGATTTCCTTCTCACTGTGTCCAAACAATAAATGTTCCTGTAATAATTAGTGCCTTGATATTAACTAAATCTCTAAGGTATCTTTTTCATGGAGTTTTCATAGCATGGACTGATTTATTTAATTGATGAATAGCTTTGTATGTGCTTATTTTTAATCCTACCCAATTATCTTATGAATAATTGCTATGTTTGTAATTATTCCAAAGAAATAATACCAATATTTTTAATGATAGTAATGAATGACATGGCTTTAGCAAGCTTTTTGAATGTTTGTAAAACAATACTCTGGTTAGTCAGAACGAAATATTTGCTCAGTTAATACTTAAGAGCTTGATTTTTTTCACTTGATCTCACATCAATACAATGAATCCAACAGGCTGAGTTGCTCTTTGAAATCTGTTACCAGATTTTTCTTTAATCACACTCTCATACGTTAAAATCTGCAGAATACTCTTGAAGATCTGTATGTTACTAGTTAAAGAATATGAAATACTACCAAAAAGAACCCTTATAGCATTTTACCTGCTCTCTCATGTTCTGTATCCAACTGTTGCGTCATGTTGAGAATTTAAATTGGAAGGTCTTTGTGCCAGGGGAGGGGTTTTTTCTGTCTGGCAGAACAGCTTCATTGTCCATTGCTAAGGTTCCTCGTGCTAATGCACTACAAAGAATGGTTATTATTTAATGAATACCCGTCGTCTCTAGGATGGTTCACTGAGGTTATCATTGTCAGTTACATTTTCGAAGCTTATATTAAAAATTACAGGAATAACTATCCCCTTGTTCACTAAAGAGAACAGAAGATTTTACCACTTAAGCAAAGAGCGTGCATAAACACCATTTGTAGCTGCAGTCCCAAGAGTTCTTAAAAATAGTAGAGAATCCATCTCTGGATGCTTGGCCCCAAATCTTGGCCTGTGATCCAAAATTCATTTTTAGGCCCTTAAATAGGCAAAGGAGTTCATAAAAGCCCTCGTTATCTAGTCACATCACACAAGTCACTGGCTGCCAGTGGAATCTATCAGCCAACCGTCATTGGAGACAAGTCATTTCTCTTTTGCCAAGTTCACAGACTACAGAGGCTATTATTTTGATAATAGGCCTTCAGGTGTTTCCATTTTGACATCTGAAGCTTTTCAGAAGACTTCTGAAGACTTTCAGAAAATATTCAAACCTTTCAATTTTAAATATGAAGAGGGGCCCACCTATTGCCTGCAATTCTCATCTTTTTTCTTTTGATTCTTACAGAGAAATTTAGAATGAGATTTGCATTTTCAAATTCTTTTCAACAACTTATTGATTTGAGACTGTAAAGCACGATTTTAATCAGTTAATGTTTGACCAATCTAATCAGTTAATATTTGCAGTATTTTAGCTTATGAAATGAAACATTTTTTGCATTCAATGCTTCTCAGAAAATACCAAGAAAAAAAAGAGTTCATGATTTTCAACAAACTTTTTGAAAGCCTTTTCCAAGTTTTTAATTCATCTGTTTCACTATCCACATCTTCCTTCCCAGATCACTGTAAACAGTTTGTGGATCAAGGAAATCGTTAACCCTGCAGCTGATATGTCTTTCATTAATCTCATAACAGAGGCTTTTCTGAACAAGCAGTACACTTTATATCAGTTTTGCTTAAAAAAGTAAACAAGGATGGAGCACATTTATTGTTAGAATTTTATCTCTGTTGCATGCATGAGACGTACAACAACCTTTGAGCAAGGACTGAGGTCTTCTGAATATCACTGTGTACTGAAAATTGATAAAACCAGTATGAAAGTTCTTTCAGCCTGTGGAAAAGTATTGAGCAAATACTTCATTGTGAAAAAGCGCTGTAAATTTTGCCTCCAATTTTCAAAGACCTTGCATATTTGGGAGCTTTACTTCCTTGGTTTCTGTTGTCTTGCTTTTCTTGTGTACATATACATAAGCAGAGAACACAAAGTGTGTTTGGCTTAAACAGAATGGCAACTTTAAGTTATTTCAGTTTAAAGTTGATGAGATTTCAGATTATCATGGCTATTAAATTAAATCCCACTTAAGTTTTGCTTACTCTAAGCTTTGTACCTACCTGCACCTTCCCATAAAAGCTCTCAGGTGGAAATACAACAACATTATTTTCTAGGTTATAAGAACTTCTTCCTGCCTCTCCTATTAAAAGAGGAAAAGACTGAAAAGCCATAACTGTTCATCAAATTCATTGTGCTGATAATCCCCTAAATTCCAATTTCAGTGTAGTTTTTATTGGCTGAAAAACTTACTCAAGCTCTACTTATGAATTATGTATTTAAGAACCGAGGACAGACAGTATCTTATGATCCATAATTACAAATCAAGTCTTAGAGAAGAGTCTCTTCCTACATCATTCTGGTGCAAGTTTTGTATCTCTAATATTAGGGTTTTATTTCCTTGGGGACTGCGTATTGTTAACACAAAATAATTCAAAATATTCTCACAACAATCTCACATTGACACTGCTGCGGCACCATTCCCATAGATACATTGCCATGGCTTCATTAGGCTAATGAGTGTCCTTATAATTGTTACAATAAATGCTATATCCTCTTAACCTCGAGTGTTTGCACAAATTTCTAACATGGCGGGTTACAAAATTTAATATTGCACCTAGACACTGCACCCCATACACACAAGCAAAGGGTGATTAAAAGGTGAAGAAAAGTAACAGTCCTGCAGTCCTACAGCCTACTCAGCACTGGAATTGCTGGAAGAATAATTTTCTGAACGTACCCCAAATTAGCCACTTCATCAAGAATGAAGTTGGCTATCACTATGCTCTTTAGTCAGATGGTCACAAGAGATTCCTGTTCTGAATTATCCCCTGGAGGAGCATCCCAGTCTCTGTAGACCACATAAAAAGCCTGAAAAAGACAAACTTCCTAACAAAGGTGTTTCAGCTCAAATCTAGAATAAGGTACCGAGTGCTCTGACAAAACAGGAAAAAGGAAAGCTCCAGAATCTTACGGTGTTACAAGTGGGAGCATACCCTGCTGGGCATCTCAACAGGTAAGAAGCAGTTCAGAAGAGATCAGCTGAAAGGTCAGACGATGGAGGCATCTTCTTCAAACATGTCAAATTTCACACAACAGTCTGTATTGTTTAGTTAGTCTGCCTCCTTTCTCCTGAGTTCAAAATATTATAGCTGCCTAGAAATCTAGATGCACAACTCTTGTACTACTCAAACAAGGAGTAAACATAGCAGTCCCTGCTCAAAATAAATTACAGTAGCTTGATGATTAACTAAAAAACCTGAATGCGTATTTCCATTATTTTTATATGTGATTTATTTTAGAATCCCAGAGACTTTGGATATGTGGACAGAAAATGAATGCAAGTTTGAGGTTATTTTTATATTCTTATTTTATCATAATGATTGAAGCCATTCATGATTGCTTCAAACTAGAAAGCACATCTCAAACTTCTAAATCTATGAAAAGCAACTAAAATGTGTCAGATTCAATGTCAGACACAAATCTGACTTTTTAAAAAATCTTTGACTATTAATGAACACTTTCTAAAAGAATTGCTTAAAACCTTATGAAAAGGTAACTCTAATCACAACATTAACAAATTTGAGTTCCCCGTAATAAGAAAGTACTAATTCTGCCAAAGCATTTAGGATACTTTTAAGAGAGACGAAACAGAGACACTCTTCTACCCTGAAAGTAAAGCTACTCTAATGCCATTCAGGATCAACATATTCTTAGATAACAAAATACCAGTCAAGCATGAGATTTGCATCTTCACTTCAGATTTCTCCCACGTGGACTTCTTTCTGCCTTATCAATGCAGCTACCAAAAGGCTTAGCAAACGCAGCCGGAGTGGTGTCTCTCACTGTAGTTCTGACTGAAAACTTAATTGTTCGTGTCCATGTCTAGCAGCAAGTCATGCCTGCAGACTTGTGATAAATTTAACCGCAGAACAGGAAAAAACTAGGGGATATATGAAAATAAAATATTAACCTACATCTGTAAGAGTTAATGTGCCAAATTATATTACACATATTATGCACGTAACTTAATTTCATTTATACTTTAAATCAAATGGCCTGATCAAAAGGAGAAATACTCTACCTGCACTTCAAGCAATATGGGTCAGTTTAAACATGCTTAATGTTACCGTGTCCTTAGCAAATTTATTTCTGTCATTTAGATCAAAGGCATGTATTTGCAGCATTTTCCACGCCTGCTCTATAGATACAGATACGTTACTTTCATAAGAACCTGGTACTAATGCTATTGTAATTGCTCAGAAAATACTAAAATCACAGAATTTAATTCTGTGAAAGATTCTCTTTAATAAAATATTGTTGGTTTTTTCTTATGACTGTGCTATTATTTATTCTTTTCATGCAGTTCGTTTCAGAAGTTTCAAAGTGTTTGACAACAACAACAAAAAAATCAATTAAAAGCCCAGAGACAACACTGCAGTAACATGAAAAGAAATATAATAAAATTAAATGCAAAGTTCTAAATTATTCAAATTAAAAGTTTTTATAGGTGTCCACAGTAATAAAAAATAAAAAGCCTTCAAAGGAAGAAAAAAGCATCAGAGGGTTTGAAGACTGATATTTGGTTTAATATCTGTAATTAGTTTAATAATTTGGCAAGACTTTTGCCTCGCAGGATAATGGCAGTTGTCTATAGATACACGCACTTGCTCAAAACTCCATTTTTTCTTTTAACTATCTGTGCACCATTTCACAGATCCTTCATGCTGTATCTACTGAACACAGAAATATTTTGTGCTTTTATGATGCCTTTGATCTCTGAATCTCAAAGTAACTTGAACAATCACAACGTTCTGCAAAATGAAAATTATTTTTACTTTATAACTGGGGAAATTGAAGCACAAGGTTCCCACCTTCACACATTTCATGTTTCTGAACAAAAATTACAGTGGCCAAAAATGTAGACGTGACAAACAGCCATAGTTTGCAGTGATGTGTGTGTGAAAAAGCCTCCCTCTGTCAGCACCATCAGTCCAGCTGCACTTAGGTTCCAAGGTATAAACCTGAAGTTCTTTGCTTTTAGTGCCTGAGTGTATAAATGTTGGACTGCATGATTTATTACCTGATTACATATTATGGCCCAGTATCTAGAAACCCATGTTATGGAGAATTCTTCTACCTCATTTGATGGCCTTTATTGTAATACAAGCTGAGAATCTCACAGATGGTGTATTTGCCATCATTACCTCTCATGACAGCATCCCAGTTTTACAGGCTGAGGACTCAAGAACAATGGAATTAAGGGCTGAACGTAGGACTTATCTAAATTCACCTGGAGCAAGAGGATGCACTACCCCAGCGACAATGGAGGAATTTGCATAATGAGGCAAACAAATGCTTCAGAGTCATAACTTCCCCTCCAATGTCTCTTGCAATGTTTCCTTTGCTCTGTTGAGTACTAAAACCATCTCAGGGCTGCTGACAAGCAGGTGATAAAGGAAAAGAATAAGATGCTGTCACAAATGTTGCCCTTTCCCTTTAGGCTCTCCGTACACATGATCCAGGGTACAGAAAAATAGAAAGTGCCATACTGGGTTAGGCTGAAATGGCTAAATCCTGCCTCCAACTGCAGCCAGTAGCCGATGCCCAGGGTAAATGGGAGAAACAAGGTAAGGACAGACGGATCCTTCTCAGTAAACACCACTGCTTCTGGCAGTCAGAAGGTGAAGAATTTCCTGAACTGCCTGTCCACCATGAAGGATCCATTCATCTGGCACCAAGTTCCATAATTTAATTGCAAATTTTTAAAAAAATATATTTCCTTTTACTTGTTTTAGATCTGCTCCTTGAAAACAGACACACGGGCTCTCTTCTTTCCTAAGTAAACTGTTGTTCAGACACCTTTGTAACGACATGTTTTTATTAATGTCTCTGTGATCCCTCTATTTCCTGTATCCTTTGTGTCCTCTGTTTCTCAGAACAGGCACATCCTCATCTATTTGGTAACATCCATCTATAGTAAAAACTCCCACTATTCATAAACTTCTACCTCACCTTTAATCCAGTCATTAACCACAACAACCGATAATTACTAGATTAAGAACCAGTGACACTTGAGAAAAAAATTTTCCTCTCATTTTATCATAGCCTAGTTTCCTAAAGGATCTTTCAATGAGGGACACCATCATAAACCCTGGCTCATCAGCACTATAGCTATTCCAGTAAACCAAGGTGCCAAAGAACATTCCCACTTGCAAGAATTTCTCCCTCTGCAGTTTTTTAAACCATTAAAATGGCCCTTGACACATCTTTGGCACAGGCGAGCTGGCACTCTCTGGATAGCACCACCTGCGATGCATTGCGTTAGGTGAAGACTGTTCCCCATGGGGAGTCGGGATGCAGCCCACCAGCTTTGAATGCTGAGAGTGGTTCATGGCACAGCCAGATGCCGGCTGGTGGCCCCGGGGCTGGTGAACATGCCCTGGCACTGCCCAGGGCGCTTACATAGAAAGAGCTCAAATCAATGGGTTATCCAAAGTAGAGCACAAGGCATGATTTACCTTTCATATCTGCTATATGATCAGCGGATAATACACAAATAAACCCCCAGATTTTGGATATTCTTGAAGGTATGAGGGCTCTTACATCTTTCTGTAGCCATCTAGGCCAAGCACATGCTATTCATAAATGTTTAACATAAAGAGAGCAAACCACAAAGTGAGAGCAGTATTTCTACATCTCAGTCCACTGGCAGAATTATTTTTTCCTCTGTTTTGTGCTTGAGGCACCATACAAATTTTAAGTCACAGTTTGTTTTGTTTGTTTTAAATTAAAACAAATAAACTATTTAATCATAGTTTAGAAGCTCTACTGGTAGGATGCTTATTCCTGAAACAAGCTGTGTCTTATTTTTTTATTCTACATTATTATATAATAATTTCTTAATTTGTCTCTTTTGTTCCAGGAAAGAGGTCAGAAACAAGCTATTTCTTCTACTTTAAACAGTGAGGCCTAACACACACCCCCATGCTTAGTTGTTAAGACTACCTAACTGATTATCCAGGTTTTCACTAGTCACACATCCTCTCATGCAGTTGAATTGAACTGAGAGCTTATTGAACAACAAACTCTCATCTGACATTGTGATTCTCCTGATCAAACATAATTATAACTTTGCCAGGTTCCATTTAGGAAACCTAATCACCTTCTTATTGAAACACAGGCTTTTATACAATTTTTATGTATTAGTGTGAACTTTACTCCTACTACACGTTCACACCCTTCTTTGTGTTTCTTCCATGCCTATTGGTTTTTGTAGGGTTTGACTGCTGCACTGCTGCAGCAAGTTCAAAAAGCACTGATTCTGGTAAGCTTTCTGCAGAAAGACGACTTGTTCCATTTAACTTCAGGTGAGATTCATCTCACTAACTTCAGATAGCTACAACACAGTCATCTGAGTCTGCATTGCTAGATCCCTGCTACAGGCAGCAGAGAGAAAAAGCCATTTCATGGGACAATATACTTCAGTCTAGTGAAGTCACAAGAACCAGCTTAGATTCAGACTTTTAAACTGTAACCATCTAAAATTAGCTGAGATAAAAAAATATGTAAGTGAAACAGGATTAATGCCACCTTCCTCATAAGTACACGAGGAGAGCTAATTATTTGATTGTCCTGAGAAACAACAGAGGAACAGCACTTGTGCTGTATTTTCCCAAGCAATTAGCAAAGACTGCCAACCTGCAAGTGAGAATCATATTCAATTACCATTAATCTAGAGTAGAAAATAAGGGCACAATTGTTCTCAGAGGTTTAGTGTGTAATTCGGTCTTTTTCAATGATTTCTCCAGAACATACTATACACCCAACGAAAATCTTCCTGCGACTTAATTTATAGCATGGTCTAAAGCACAAAATTGTCCTCTCTGTTGAGTTATGGATCAAATACATTGTCAGCCTCAGACAGAGTGAATTTGAACCAGCAGTGTGTTTCCTTGAGCCATGAAGGAGGAAGTGGTAATAAGAGATAGCGAGGTTTATTAGGTGCTCTGGTTCACTATGTTCACATTCAACAAATCATTTCCCTGCTCTATGACTCAATTTACCCTTCTGCAGACTGAGTATTCATATTTTCTGAAAAAGCAGCTGTGAAGTTTTACAGCTCAGAATTACACTTTGCTTTCAAATACACACGAACTTCTGTTTGTTTCACATCTGGAACTGAAATCAGAGTTCAGCCCTTGAGGTTCACGTAAATAATTTGAGACTCTCAGCTGAAAAGGGCTAGGAAAGTGTGCATTAATATTTAAACTTGCTTTGCATGGCATTTTCTGGGACATGTTTTCTAATCATTGACATTATCCAAACATGCCACATTTCCTCTTTAGGAAGGTTTTACTGTGGGATTATCTTGATTGATGTGGATAACAGCATTGCTGTGAAGAGCGGTCTTTTATGCATGCACTCCAGTTCCTGTTAACAACTGTAAAGATTAGGGGTTTATACAACAGGTATTAACAGACTTTTCCTGTTATTAACCATTTAGGTCAGCATTTCGCTTTATATTTTGTGCATGAAGGCTTTATGTTTAAGTATTTGAAGCTATTCTGCTTTCTTTTTTTTGTTTGATTTATTTTTGGACCAGCTTACTGAAATCTTTGCTCACCTTTTCATATTTGAGGAATTCAAAAAGACTGCAGGCTCACAGAGGGTGAATACATTATATCATATATTAAGGATGAATGTAAAATGCATCTCCACATTATTTTGTATGACTTCACCTTATCAGTAAAGTCATCAACTTTATTAAAATCACTTGCAAAATGACATATGCCACATCTTGGACATAACCCTCATCAGGGTCACAAGACGACATTCACAGCTGAATGCACTGTTCAATGCTGTGACCAGTACTGTGCAAGAGAAGGAAAGGTATGTGCCACTCACATAAATGATTATATATAAATTCAAAGATTCAAATAATTTTCTACCTTGAGCCCCAGCATATAACATTCCTCTTTTGCCTGTCTTCTCCCAAAAACCTCTGTTAAGGTTTTAATTTTTATTTTTGTCAAAGGGCTCAGAAACCTTTTACATACTTGTCTTGAGGAAAATCTATGCCACTCTATTCCCTACTATCTACACATTTGAAATGTAAAGGTATGCAGATGTTTTTCCTCATGATGATAGAAATACCAGAGGGTTAAAACGAAAAGTGCAATAACATTAGGCTGGAATATGTGTATTCACTTTACTTCGAAGCCTGTAGCTTCCAAAAAACTTGGTGTTTGCATGATAAAAGGAATGAATGTTCAAATGAGAAATTTTACATATAAATAGGTTTCTTACAAACCACATATGTATATAGCTTAAAAAGCATCCCAGAATCTTTATGGTTGTAAAATGTTTAGTTGTTGACCTCACTTCATTCCTCCTAAGGAGAAACAGATGGCTGTAATTGAAATTATATGTGATTTTAAAGTTGTGCCTAATTTATGGATTTTGATACAGCTCTTCATTATTATACAATAAAAGAGGATGTCTTTCTTCCCTTCTTTCTTTTAGTTTATTTTGATTTATATATTTATTTTTTTAAGTCTGGTCAGTGCTATAGGCAAGGTTGTCATTTTGGCACAAATCTTTGCTCTGGAATACGTCTACACTGTGTTTGGCCCAAATGCAGGCTGATGACATCATCTGATATCTGGACAACTAATGAATCCCAAAATCTACACTATGCTCCCCTCTCTTGTTTTTTGGTACTGCAATCTGGTAAATATTTCTGTCTCTCCACACGGTGACTTTGGCAAAAGCCCAGCCAGAGCTGGTACCAGTGTCATCCAGCTCTCAGCCCTCCTCCTCTGCTGCACCCCTGGTCTGAGGGAAGCCAAATTTCTTGTCCTTCACCGAGGGTGCATGAGGGAAAGGAACCCTCACACAGTAAGGCACCATACTTGTGTTCACGAATGCAGGAATATTTAAAACCAGCTAGAAATCCCTAATGATTTAATGCAGTGAAGAGACAGTCCCAAAAGTTATAAAGTAATAAATAACATGAATACAAGGAAATTAGAAACTCTTCTAAGAAAATAATATGTGTTCAAGAGCTGGGGTGCAAAATCTGAAGTAGCAGCAGCAGTTCCTTGAGGTAAGATCAGTGGCATTATTTTTTTTCATTTTTATAAAATAAAAGATACAGCATCAGAAGCTAGCACTGTTTGGTGGCATCACACCATGACATCAAGGGGAGTAAGATCTGGCTGAACTCAGCTGCTCTGACTGTCCTACTATCTCATTTGAAAGTACCAGGGCAGGAGGGTTCCCCTAATACTTCTGTAATTCAGGTTAGCATATTATTTCAGAAACATGTCTCCTTCACATAAAACCAGGGAAACATTCTCTGCTGATGCAGAGCCATTACAATGTGCCCAGTTTTAAGTAAATAATTTGATTTGTTTGGCAATTAATTGAAAATATAGTTGTCTTTCACAATTTAAAGAATAATTAAATAAAATATGATCAGCACAATTCTTTTTAAACTCAGGTGATAAGATTCCTTTTAATGCTTTTTGACGAAAACACTTTTCCAGGGGATAAAATCTTCCCTGTCCCATTAACACTGACCTAAGCTCTATAGGATAAGTCATCTCAACAGCAAAGCCCTGCTTGGCAATATTACACAATCTTTTCTGTACCCCACTGAGCTAACACCATGGCAAGTCTCAGGATCTACTTTATAAGATGAGGTTAAACCTTCAGAAATCTTAATTAGTCTACGGAGCATTTGCAAATAGGTATATAGACAAAGACCAATAAAAGGTGGCCTACCAAGTATGGGAGAATACAGTTAGTGGAATAAAGTACATTTCTCAAAGTGGAGACAAAATTGGAAGTAACGACATATATTTGAACATTTAAGGTAATTTTTAGATAACTCTGTTCATAGTGGGGAATCACTAAGATTTTGCAGGACTCTGAGGACAGACAGTATGCTTTAAAAATTATATTTACAAAAAGTCAGCCAGCTTTCTTCTACTTTCCTGCTCAGAGAAAGACAAAAATTTAAACCATGTGTTCTTAAAACACACATGATTGGGGGGGTACAGTCAAGAGCTGCCTGAAGTGCTGTTCTCAAATGAATTCCTAAGGTCCTCCTCCCTCTGATCCTTCTGTAAGGGACCAACAGGGCCAAACCAACTCAAAGAGGAAGCCCTTAAAATCTTGAAACTGTTTTGAGCCATTTTTCACCTGGTGCAAGCGGACAGAACCATTCCAGGGCACCATGCAAAAAACTAAAGCCTGGCACTACAGGCTCACACAACTGTTACCTCTGTCGTGAAGAGCTGAACCTTCACAATGATACTTTTCTCTACACCACTGCCTTTCAAGACCAAATATTGGTCATGCAAATTCAAAAAAAATACAACCAGATAAATTACTCAGGTTGTTATCATTAGATGTCTTCAGCAAGTGAAAGCAAGTGGCTTGTGGCTTCAAGTGACAGGCCACCCACTTGAAAAGGCTGGGAAAATGCCACCAGAACAGAAGCGCAAGATTTAAATTAACTGTCACACAAAGGAAAAAACTGTCCAACCGGAGTGAAATGTCAATGTTAAATAGAACAGTTCAGAAGCTATTTAAAAAAGTAAAATTGATTTTATTTTCAGGAATTTAAGAATTTGGTTTTAAAATTACTATTTTTCTAGTACTGAGTTTAAGCACTTCTCTGCACTCGCGTTTTTAAACACATCCTATATTGAATACTGCATTCGAACTGAAAATAATATAGCAAAGCGACTAAAGTTTTCCAGGGGCCAAATGGAATGTTTTTCCTTCAAGTTCTTTCTGTTACTGATAAACTGACAGCCTCTCCTTTTGAAAATCCCCCTCAATTTTTCAGGCACTCCTATGGTAAATACCTAAAATCACAATAGTTTGTCCATTGACTTCAATGCAATGCATCAGACCTCTTGCTACGTATCATTTTGCAGTGGCATCTCTGGAAAAGGGATGGATAAAAAATTAATACCTCTGTATGATCAATTATATCATTGTCTTTAGTTATCAAGTTTTGTTTCAGGATATTTTCAGGAGGTAATTCTCACACATTTTTACAAAAGTATTACTTTAAGAGATGTAGTGTCTCCACTTTCTGCATTTGAAAGGGAAAATAACTTCTGGATACATAAGTGCAGTACAAAATTCTGCAAAAGTTAAAATTTCAGCATGCTAAACTTATGATAATGCAGAATAATGTCATTTTCATGACAAAAACAACATTTCACCATGCATATTAAACTCTTAGACTGGAAAGTACATTTCTTTTCCTTTCTTAACACTAGGAAAAGGAAAACTAATGCAAGTGTACAAAACGTTTTACATTTTTGGTGAAACAACAATGCCATTCACATACATCATCTAATTAATGGCGACCTACAGGCTTTCTCTTTTAAAATGCGCTACGTGTACAGTACCACATCACATGCTGCAAATAGCAGTAAGCATCTGAGATTGTCAGATGCAGAATAATTGATAACGTACGATGAGATTCATATGACAGCAAAAGTAAACATGTTTCATTTATAACAGGGGTGGCTGAATCATATGATGTGATATTTTCCCGAGTTCCTATAATTTCCTCTGGGTTGCCTTAATGCTTGAGCGGATTTCTATCAGAATTACAGAAAGAAATGCCAAGCATCCACTGGTCCCGGCTATGACCCTTTTCTTTTTTGCCAGGTTTTGATGTCCCTTCTGCAAGGATCCTAACTACATCATACTCCCCACTGTAGGGCACACAGAAATGAGGTGAAATATGACAGGAAAGATGCCTACATCTTCACCCATGTGAAGTGATGCTCTCACTTCAGCCTGCAAAGAACTCTCCTGCTTGACTGCACAGTTATGTCTCTGCACACTAGATTTTGGAATAAAAGGTAAAGCTATATTCTAGGTTTGGATAAATTATTTTAAAATTAAATGCTTCATCCTCTGAAAATAGTTGTGGAGCAATCACACTGAGTAACTTCCACCAAATAATAAAAAAGAAACAAAAGCCTCAAGTCATGCCAATGATTAGTTCATAGAATCATTTCGGCTGGAAAAGACCTTTAAGATCATCGAGTCCAACTGTTAACCTAGCACTGCCAAGTCCATGCCCATAAGCGCCACACGTACGAGTCTTAAATATCTCAGGGATGCTGACTTGACCACTTCCCTTGGCAGCCTGTTCCAATGACTGACAACCCTTTTGGTGAAGAATTTTTTTCCTAGTATTCAATCAAAACCTCCCCTGGGAGAACTTGAGGCCATTTCCTCTGTCCTATCACTTGTTACCTGGAAAAAGAGATCAACACCCACCTGGCTACAACCTCCTTTCAGGTAGCTGTAGAGAGCGATTTACTAATTTCAAAGTGCTTACTACTTAATTTTCCACAATATTTTTACAATTTTAAGTTTCACAATACTTTGCATGAAAAGGAACTTTGTCACCTTGCAGCCCAGCAATTAGAATGGGCTGTCAGAGGCTCAGATTCAAATCTAATCTCTGAAACAAAATGAGCATTTAGGAAAACAAAGCAATAAAGTATTACGGGCTGGGACCCCCTCAGTCTCTCTTTCTATTAAGCACTTACATATTCATTAATACAAGAACCTGGGCATCCCCAGAGAGTGTTTAAGCAGCAGACTATAGAGTTACTTTTTGTATTGCTGACCAAAGTAGATGCTTAAGTGTTTTATACATAGAGGAGCTATTCCAACAGAAAAGCATGACATTGTTATAGCATATTACTACATAGTTAGGACATTTTCTTCCAAGTTGGGGGGGAGGGGAGGAGTACACCTCCTTAAAATCAGTGAGATTTGAACTGTTTCTGATCCAACATAAGAAAACTACAGCAGCTGTTTTGTGATAGGAGCTACATCCTCCTGTAAATCTAGCTTTAGCTTTTATCTAAAATGCCCGCAAATGCATTTTTGGTCAAATAAAGCATGTTGCTTTGATTAGCTGGAAAAAATGGGGGGAGGAGGGAAGAAAGATCTGTTTCTTGTCAACTGGAACCATTTTAATTTATTTATTTTTAAGTCAGTCACTGAACTGACAAATCAATTTATTGTGTAGCCCAAGTGCAGATCGCCTGCCCTGAAGTCAGAGCAAGCTGCGCATATGTAGGCAAAATTTGGCCTTTGCTTTTTTGAGCACACCCCTCTGAGCTGTGGAGTACGGTTCCTACTGCAGGCGCTGCAGGTTCCATATCAACAAATGCCAATGGGTAAACTAAAAAGAGAGAAGCTTTATAGAGATTAAGAGATTACAGTTTCTCTGCAAGATATAATTAAAAGAGAAGGAAGCTTAATTTCTCTAATTCCTAAAATGGAATAAATCAGAGTAAAATATCTTGGTTTTTATTTTCGTAAAAGTAAGTATTAATATGTGTTTCACAAAGCATTGTATCGCTACACATGTATTCCAACAGCAACAAAGCAGATGTATCCATTAACAAACACCTGCTGAGATAAGCACTTTGCACTACACTAATTCACGTTGATATCTATTATATATTGCTTTTTATAATTTCACCTAGCTTCACAATTCAGTAACTGTACAACAATTAACAAGAACAAGCTATGTAATAAAGAAGTAGAGTTGTGGCAATTTTCTGCAACCTAAAGCAAAACAGAAATACCTGGAGCAGATATACTACTTTGCCATTTACTGACCAGTCTGCACCTACAAAGAATTACCGCTAGGTACTTCCAGATCATAAGAAGAATTTTCTGCTTGCTATTTAAATTCCATATCAGTAACTGGCCAAAATTGGAATTCCTGTTTCTAGAGAGCACATGGGTGGTTTCTGGATTAAGCTTCTCTGAACACATCATGTTTAATAAAAGGAAGCAAAAGCAATAGCACCAGTAATGCAAAGAAGCCCCTATCCATAGGGATATCACAAGGAGATGGCATATACTGTGGCAGATTGGTCCAGATCTCTGGAAGGTTTTGGAAAACCATTGACGTGCATACTTGGAAAGCGCCACTTGATATTGCCCCGAGAACAACGCAGTGCCCACAAGATAAAAATCTGCCCTTGGCTGTGGGGACAGCTTACCTCCAGCCACAGACAGCAATGCCTGCGCCAGATGGGAAGTGCTCCTCTGCCTCCACTCTGGCCTGGAACACTTCACCTAGGGACTCAGTGGCCTAATTTAGCTGTTACAACTGACTTGGAAAGCTGTTGCACAGTGTGCCTTCAACAATTAAAAAGACAGAAAGTACAAATACGTTCATCTAGCCTGACCTCAAGTCTGTAAAATTCCCCTAAATTCTGAGAATTTCTGCATCAAACCAAAATATTCTGGTTCAATTGCTGTTTCTTTTAGGAGGATATCCAGGCACAATTTAGGGTTCCAATGACAAATAACCACCACATTTCAAGACATATTGTTTCAATAATGCATTAAGCTCTTTTAAAAATATATAACTTATTTTTTTTCTGAATTTGTTCTCCCAAATGTGAAATTTACCCATTCCATTCACAATGCATTTGAATACAACCTATTCTTCCATTTAAATGGCAAGACAAATTATGCAAAAATAAACAGAATAAATTAAAACATTACCAGTTCTTCTCTTTGGAACCAGCTCAAAACTTCACTGTTCCTCACCTATTTTTAAATGTGAATTTTGTTAGCAGGTAATCTGGCATTAGAGAAGTTAATCTTTTTGCATCCCTAGAATAGAAGAATTATAAATTATCAGGAATCCCCAGCAAGAAAGCCAAACATGATACAACCACAGAGTCTGAAATCTGCACCTAGGCATAGGTTTGATTTCTCAGAAACTGGGGAGGTATGCACACGACTTTCTATTTTAGATTCACTGCATAGATATAGAAGGAGTTTTAAAAGCTAATAGTCTTGGCTCATTTCTCCTCACAAGTTCCCTGGCAGAAAAGGAAGAAGGCAGGAACCATCTAGACCATTCTTTACCTCCCTGACTCAACACTTTCTTGCAAAGAATAGGACCTGCAGGATATTCCCCTCCCGCTACCCCAAAACCATTTGTCCTGTGCATTTAGATAATAAAAATATTTGAGATACTCTAGTCTCTGCAAACAAAGAAACTCTCCCCAGGAAGAGGAAACACAGACTGAAACCCAGCACTGGTTCTGTGCCCATCCTGCTTTCTAAGGTTTTCCCTCAGACCATTTTTCTGTTTAACAAACCACCTGACCCCTGCACCCCACTCTCACTCCCACCCATCGTGTTCTTCCTGCACCATCTTCCAGTTCTCCCTCTTCCTCTGCTCACTGTGCCCTCTCCCTTTATGGCCTCCTTGCCTCTTGACAACTAAAAAATCCTCCCGTAGAAATCCCATGAAAATATTTTAAGAACTCAAAACACCATAAACCCTTGATAAAAAGAAGAAAAAAGAAAGTACAGAAAACAAAGTCCCAGTGTATTGGTACTATACCTGCAATCACTGTATTCTTTTTTGTTGCATCCCCTTCTTCATACTCTGTTTACACTGTTCAGTTGGATACTATTACTTTATCTTCATACAGTATGTGGGCAGTTCTTGTTCCCTACGTATCCCTAAACCACAACTATATTGATTAACTATATTGGCAAGTCTATTACATAAACTCCATCTTTTGACTTTTATCTCCATCCCTTTGTAAACCCTCATCCTGCACATATCCTTATACTAAAAAATATTTTGAAAAATTTCAAGAAGATGCAAGGCTGAATAGATGCCTCCACAAAGGATATAAATCAATTTATATAATTCAATTGCAGCATTTAATTTTATGGTAAATTTAAATTCTATAATAAAGAATGTTAAACTCGTGCTTCTTTTTTCGCCTCATGCTTCTATCGGTAATAAAAATCTATTTTTCATAAAAGTAATTACGAATAGAGCATATTCATAGAAAACTTATTCTATCTACAGTGAAAAAATACTGTTGTTTACAAAAAAACCCCACCTCAATCACATTTAGGGAAAAAACCAAAGCAACCAAGGTCCTTGCATGACATTCCTATACTTAGGTTAGGACATCTTCATTACAGTAATCTCTTATGTTGCCCTAACAGCAAAATCCAAATAACTAAACCACAGAGAATAGTCTATGGCATACCTATGTAAAAATGAAAGAACAGACAAAAAAATAAAGAGATGATAAAACTCAAATAAAGTCCTACAAGAAACTCCTTTTGTCTGCAATACCAGCCAGTGTTGGAGGATCCCTTCAACACTGCAGCCAATGGACCGGGTCAGGCATAGGAGTGGAATGGCCGGAGCACCTGGCCTCCCACTGACAGTGCGGAGCCCATGGACAGTGCTCCAGTGCTCAGTGTGGCTGATGCTAGAGCTCTAGCAATTGAGTAAAAATCAGCAGGAAACCCATCAGATGGGAAGTTCATAGCAAAAACCCATAGATAGCTGCAATGAAGCAAAAACAGCAGGGGATGAAAACAAATAAAAGATGCTAAAACCACAAACAACCAGGAAAAAAGTAGCAACAGGCAAGAACAGTTTAAGAAACAAACCCTAAACTGAAGTAGACAGCACATTATCAGCAACACAAAACACAGATGGCTTCCCACACCCTAAAAGGCAGCAGGAGTTAGGATGGATTTCTAACACCTGGTTACAAAACAAAATTAATTCAGTAAATAGAAATTTTCTTTTGGAAGACTTTTTCCCTTTAATCATCTGTTTTATATTTGTCCTTGTATTATCAGATAGAGATTGAAAATTTTCAAAATCATTCTAAGATGATGATATGTCAGCATGACAACCAAGCTGGGGAGCAGACCTGGCTTGTTCAGAAAAAAAATTGTTAGAATTTACTAGTAAGAAACATCCAGCACATAAGTGTGAATTCACAAAAAACTCTGTCTTAACCAAGAGATGACCAATGTTACCTCTTTCAAAATAAAAAAAGAGGTTATCCATTTTTTTTTTGAATTACAGTCACAGCATGAGGTACCTCTTATTCACCCCCACGAAACAATTAACAAACAACTCTTCCACGCTGCTTGAATTATTTCCTATGCTAGGAGAATTCAACCCCATATTCCTGTCTATTAACAGGTAGGTTACCATAACCATCAGGGCATTCCCCATTCTCCCCATGGAGGCTATGAAATTATAGAGGACAACGCTAAACTGGAGAATTCCGCAGTGTATTCCTAGCTGGAAAGGGAATTTCAAATCCCTGTGCCAAAAGCTGATATTAGAGCTGAAGTTGTCCTTAGCATGGAAACTGGAGCCCTCGGGTGAATACAAACCATTAAACCTCAAGCTCACATGTATTTTCTCTCTGGCCCACTGAATCATAAATTATTTTCTTTCTAAAATAACCAAGACATATGAGGTTAAGGAAACTCCTTGTACGTGAGAAGAGATTCTGAATCAGTTCAGGTCTCAGGTAGTGTGGGTGAATGTTTTAACGATAAAGCAAATATATACACAGAGAGACTTTTGTATCAGCAGCCTTTCAGCTCACTGCCTTAAATGCAAGAAACTATCTATTACTTTTTTAAAATTTGACCTGTACAGAGTATTCTTGAGACAAGCCAGTTAGGTGGAGCGTAAGGAGAGGGTGTAGTGTTTGGTTTCTTCCCTATCCCTTTCCATCTTGTCCATGAGGGGTGGTAGAGATGGCTATTTCATTCTGTACACACACAATAGCCAGGCTCATCCTCTCCTGCAAGCCATGAAGGAGTAGAGAGACAGCCAAAATCAAGTGGAGTTGTCGCTAATGCTGGTCTTTAGTGACAAACGGACTTTGCATTTTTCTCCCTCCCTATCTGAACAGTTAAGTCTTTACGATGGCAGAGCCTGAACAAGTATGTGTTATCTGGAGGACATTCTTCCTACGTAGCGAGATCTGCCAGTTACCTTCCTTCTTTTGATAGAAAAATTAAAATTTTTACAGAAAATTTGGTAGGTTCTACCATCATTAGCAAGCTAGGAAAGTTTGATACGGAGATCTCAAATCAGTTAAGCTGCCTGAATGTAAAATTTGATTACACCATTGCAAGTTCAAGGAGAACCTTAAACAGAATTTAGCTTCCTTCCTCGAATCTTTTCTGCAAGATAACAGGAATTGGTTTAAGCTACTGGGCTCTTCACTAGGAACAACTGTTTATTTGAGAATGGAGAGCAAATATCACTTCTGCATATTCCAGGACCACCAGTGCTCTGTGGGAATTCAGACGGTGCTGCTGGGCAACCTGGGCCGTGGTTCTCCTCTGAGGAAAAATAATTTTAAAAATTCCCATATTCTGCATTTAACCACATTATGGTGACTGTTACACCTGATTCTTTCTGGATAAACTACCGCAGTTCACTATGTATGCTATGCACCCTGCATTTCTTCACATGCTTATGGAATACAGAGATTCCACTGGCTACTTCAAAAAATTAACTGTTAATTGTGGCTATTCTCTAACAAACTGTCAAGAGGTATGATTAAAGAGAAATTCACTGTAGCATCAGCCCTCCTTTAAAAATGAAATGGGGGGGGGGGACAGGGGAGGGGGGGAAGGAGAGCAGGAGAGAAAGATGTCATAAGTTCAGAAGCAAAACACTGTTATTATTCTGAAGCAGGAATGACATCCTTGCATTAACACAGTATGAAATCATGGTAGCAATTTTCATGCTGTATTATTTTGTTTTTGTCAGGTCACTGATTTTCAATTTCATCAATACTATATAAAACTAAGGAACATAATAGAATAAAAGCATCCATTTGGAGTCTACTACTGAAGCAAGAACATGTTGCTGCTTCTGTGAATTGAAACCAACCAACCCACCCACAGAAAATACGGGTTACACTTGTCCTGAAATAACATAAATAAACCAAACTCAGAGGTTACAGAAAAGGAAATACACCAAAGTAAACCTGATACAGTTCTGAGTAAGTGTATGTTACTATAGTTTACAATTCCAGCTTTACCTTCCTCTAACATGCAACAAAGTAACCAGTGAAGTACAAAGCCAAAAAAGCTACAGTGGCCCTTGTTTACACTCATCTGGAGCCATGGTCTTAGCTTTTCCCAAACACTATTCATTTAAAGTGAAATTACCACTGAAATCATCCCACATTTACTTTACCAATTCTCATCTTTCAGCTGCCTTTCTGTGTTTTGACTGTATCATTACGACTGATCTATGGTCTCCTAAACCACAAGTTATGGCAAAATACACAACTAGGAGACACACGCACGCTATTTTCAAAGCACATCTGCCAAGTCACCACCTGTGAGGGTCCCAGTTCAAGAACAAAAGCCCATAGAACTGCAACCTGGGTAGCAGAGAAGCCCCTAGAGATCCACCTCTCCATTTGGAGGGATTGAGGAGGTTCTTTGCCCAGAGAAGGGAAGAAGGGAGAACAACAGAAAGCAGCTATTGCTTACAAAAGATCCAAATGAGCTTGGGGTTGGGCAGTTTGACTGTGAAGTATGTCAGTATCTGCGTCTCTAATTCACGACTGCTCCACCAGGCTCTACACCCCGTGAGCTCCTTATCTGAACCTCTGCGTACAGACTCAGCCCGAGCAAGGGAACCTTTCCTATGAAGGAGTCACCAAACTTTGAGGTTTCCTCTCAGACATATGGCTATACAAGATCAGATATGACTTTCCAAGGAGAAATATGTAACTTCTTTCTTCAAAGGTGGCTAGAAGCCCCTACAAACTTTCTGCAGTGGAGGATAAGGGCAGCAGGGAGATGGACACAGCCAGTCCTCCTCCCTTTATATCCACGGCAGCCACATCCCTCACTGACTTTAAGTCCTTTGGGAAGACCGCCTGTTGCTCTCATTCCCCCATACTCTTGCTGATGTAAAGAACAGACCCAAGTAGTTTGGCTGGAAGGGACCTAACGTGGATGGGTGAGGAACAAGGCCGTGCCATGCAGCACACCCACCCCATTGCTGACACAAGCTCTTGTGAGGGCAACAATGTCTAGTTTCTCTGTAAGAGTTTAAACATGGACAATTGCTGTGATTTTCTCCACTGTCCTACCAATATCGGCAGTCACACATTTTCCTATGAAAATACTGTGGATTAAATTGGATATTGCATGATTTTTTTTATAAAACTGGATCCTTCCCATCTCTATTTGAAAATAATTAGTCCTTCTCCAACACTGAATGATTAAAATGTAGCTAACACCACACTTATTTTACATGATCAATGTTGGTACAATGAACAGCACATGAATTAATAATGTCTAGGCACTTTTTCTAATTGTTTCCCAATGTTCTGTTATTATATATTCATTTGATAGTCACTGTAATGCTAGTGATCTCCACTTTTTCATTTGCTCCATAAAAGCACACATTTTGCCTTTGCTTTCTGCAAAAGAATTAAAAGAATGAAGTATGGTCACCTGATTTCTCTTTCATTCTCATATTTCAAAAAGTTGCACACTCACAGACATGGCATTTGTTTAAAAAACCCAGACAATACGCAACACTGCACAGGGCAAATGCTCACTTGGGGAATCAGATCTCTTGAACAGAATGCAGAGGGCAGGAGGAATCTCCATTTCAAGCGTCCTCGCAGCAGCACTTACAGCTGAATCGGGTTAGATTCCCCAAACTGCTGTTCTCTGCATCTCTTATAATCCAGCTGGCTGCTGATCCTGTGCAACCACTCCTCAACAGGCATCATCCATCACCACTGGTTGTCTTAAACAACATACAAAACATATCCTACCTTAACTATGCAGAGACTGTTCTACATAGCCATTTCTGCATCTGCAGGAATTGTTTCTACTGACTATTTACAGGTGTTTCATTTATGTATAATTTGGTTGATTCTGCAGGAGGAACCGCCTGGAGAACTTGCTGGAGCAGCCCAGTTCCCCACTCAGCACACAGGGAGAGTCTGTCCACTGGTCCAGGCACAGCAGGAGCTGCCAGGAGAATCAGCAGGACAATCGGGAACTCCCACCCGGAGCCCTCCTTCACCTGGGGACTGGGAGTACAATCGATCACCTTGTTTCAAGTTGGTCCACTGTCTCCTCTCAATCCATTGTCTCAGCTCTGCAGAGACTGGATGGGAAGAAGTTCCTGTATCACCCAGGGAAACGATGACTTCACCGTCCCGGGTGAGCACGTGGCACAGCCCTGATACCCAGCCACACCACAGCCACTACTGTAGCTCTAAGCTGAATTTCATCCCGCTTACAACTTGCCTTTAAACAAAACATTCTCATTACACATATTACTATCCACACACTTAGGAGAAAAAAAATGAAATGCATTCTGTAGAAACATATTATTTAAAAAGCAGGGCACCTGAATGTGATGGAAATAACCAATGTGATACTCAAAGCAGTGTGTACAACTCCCAGCACAAAATCAACTAAGACAGGTCACTTGAGACAATACCACAGACTATTTTCTTATTAAACGCAAAGAAAAAAATCCCAAATTTTGTGTCTATTAATGCTCAGTGAAAAAGCTCTCAAAATATAAATCATGATACAGGATGACTCCAGGCTTTGTTTTGTGCCCTCATCCATATCTCGAAAGCATCTTATCGTGCAAAACAAAAAGAGTACTTCACATCAATATTTTATTGAAATTCTTTCAGAGAAGTCTTATATACATTATATTTTCCAGCTGAGATGCAGACTATTTTCATTGCAGGGGAGAGCAATATATTGGATAATAGCTGACATTTGACTCCCAGGGTTTTTCTTTTATGAATCAAAATTCATTTAGCAATAGTAAAGTAGAAGAGTGTGGCTAAGAAATCAATAGAAATGTTCTGTATTCTAGTTATGGAACATAGAGATAACCCTAAGTCAACATTAATGATGCTGGCCTGTGTAAACATCAACAAAGCCAAAGAAATGATTTTAAATAATAGACTTCAACAAGCAGGTATCAACAAGCTGTGTTAATGGAGACTGCTGCCGTACTTTATGATAGTTTTAATTTATTCAGTGGAAATGATCACTGGCATCCAACTGATAGTTGTAGGATGATGTAACTTGGACACAGTTTCTCAAACTACATGACAATGGTCATTTCTTTCTCTCCTCTAACAGCTCTGAAATAATGAAATCTCTTTTAAACCACATAACATTTACTTACTAGCTCACCCCAGCTCCGTGCTGGTTGCCAAAGTTAGTTTTATCTTATTTTCCTTATTGGCAATGAACACAATGAAATTACATTACTGAATGCACGTATTCCATGCATTAATAAACCAGGTAAAATCTATAAAACAAGTAGAACAAAGACCTTGTATTTCCTGACTATCCAAAATATGGCTGCTCTTGGAAGGAACTGTTTATGTTCAAAGACTGAAACATCAAAACAGAAGAGGGACGAGGATGTGAGCTGTCTGCTCCATACATGCATAATTAAGCCCATCTTCCCCTCAGCTCAGAAAGAGGGCTGCCAGATACAACTGACCCAAGCGAAGGGGTAAAACACAAGGAGGGGGTGAAAGAGTGTTTAACAAATACAGCTCCGACAGAAAGAAGAAATATCAAGAGTAATGCAGGTAAAGACAAAGATACATTCCAAATGATTATATCAAATATTAATGAGGAATACCTATCCTTCAATTTTGGGATTTAAACACAAACCCAGAAGCCTAAGCCAACTCTTTAATTAGACATTAAAAAAACCAACAGCAAAAAAACTATTTCTGTTCTGTTTTACTTCAAGGACTTGATTTTTATTAAATCTTTGCCTGTTTGGATACCAACATGTAATTTTTCCCTGATTCAACCAGCTGCCTGAAATAGAGCCATTCTTGAGATCTCTCAGCTAAAGCTTTAGAACATCCACTTAATTTTCACTTTATTCAAAAACAATTCCATTTTATTACTCTAAATGATCAAGTGTACTGCAAAGGAAGCTGTCAGGCATACCTACAAATATACAGTTCAGGACTCTGCAATATATATCTTATTTCCTAAAATCCAGCATAAATTAGAGGTTAATAGCAAACCATCTGTAAGAGGTGGCAAAAAAGTCATTATACAGTGAGTGACAATAACTATGCAAAATTAATTAGAAGTTTCACTGTTGCAAAGGCAACAATAAATAAACATTTTGGGTCACCCTTCATTTATTTATTGAGTCTTCTATACTTGTTAGCAAGTATTGCTAACAAGGCCCCAGCTCCTACACTTCTGAGAATTTCAGATTTTATTTTTACAAAAAAAAAAAAGCATATCTACCTCACACAGTCATAAAGACAAGCTTAAGCATGCAAGTTTAATGCACCCCAAAGACACAAGTGAGAATGCAAAGAAAAAACCTGCATTTGAAATTCTTTTTTATTTCATGTTTTAAGCAAAACTCCTGATTCTTGCCCATTTAACATTAGCAATACTGTATATTCAAAATGTCAGTAAAGAAAATCTTTGCCAGCAGGATCAACACAACGAGAATAAGGAATAAAAAATGCCCAGACAAAAGAAAGTGCCTTCTCTCCCCTTAGTTTGATTTCTTACTAAGAAATCAAAATATGCTTATTACTCTCTATTGGGAAATGCATATCAATTCCACCTTTATTTTATGAATATTTACTTAGCTGAATACCTAGTGCTGCTAATCCATATTTTATGAATATGCGTGTACACAGACACACAAAAGCTACATGGAAAGTGTTTCCCTTATAACACAAAAGAACTTTTTCTCTTGGTGAACGTCTTTTTTTTTTTTTGAACAGGGAGGAAGAATAAGGCCTGTCACCAGCCAAAAATATATCTGAATTTTGCGAAGTTTTTAAGACTATTTGCAAGCCATGGATTATTTTGTTTTCACAGCATACCTTTAGAGGCAGAAAAGGAAAGAACCTTTTCCTTTTGTCCTTTATTATGCCCTTACTTATGTTATCTTTAGTGACTAGTAATACATTCCATAAAGATAACTTAATTATTTTCAGGAGAATAAGCAGCAAAAAGCCGCAGTGACTAAGGATAAAGATTCTTTTCTATTCGCCACCCCATCATGCGATATTTTTATATCAGCTATTTTCCTTTGCAAGGGTGCAGGGAGAAGCATTTTCTGCTCACATAGGAGAGAATAACTCAATATATGTGTTTCAGAAACCATTTCTCAGGATCTTTCAATTCTATTTATTTCAAATACCACTGCCTCAAGAGTAATAAATACACAACTGCCTGGGGACAAAACAAAGTGTTTAATCTTGATGCAAGAGGTTGCACAGTTGTTAAACAAGAGAACCTTGGAATTTGTTTCTTTTAGACACAAGGAGAGAAGAATTTTTTTCAGGATATTTTCTGATACCCAAAAGAATTAAGAAATGTAGGGCAATATTACCAATAAAGACATATTAAATGAATGTATCATGCATGAGGATTTTTGTATGCTGACCTTACAAACAGTAATTTAGCAGAAGACAGATCAGACAGGAAAAATCAGTCTATTTTGTAACAGACCTGCATATAGACACTAATGCTTACATAGTTGTTGACTCTGGTTCAGGAAAATATGAACATTAGTACTTCCTTTAGGAAAGCCTGATTACTAAACCATTGCAGTGTACCACCACCGCAAGCAACTATGTATGTTCTTGCTTTGTTCAGCTGAAAAAAAAAACCATGCTGGATTTAAAATTGTTGCTTAGACCTGCCTTATTTGTATTCATGTATTCAGGATTACCCTAAAGTGGTAATTTCTTCATGAGTGTTAAAGTGATTTAACCAAAACATATCCTTGATCTTCATCTGAAGTGAGATCATTAATCTTCAAATGGAGAAGACAGTCACACAAGAGAAGAGAAAAATCAACATTTTGGCTTGAAAGGTGTCTTTAGAAATATCAGTGTTTTGTCTAGTCATCTCAGAGGACAACCTTTGTCTCAATAAACTACTTATACATTAACCAGAGATAGGAAAGGCATTAAAGAAAATTAAAATGCAACATTATGGTTTAGTTTGAAGAAAGTTTCCAGTGTAGAAACATTAAACAATGTACCTAATTGTATTTTTGGCACCTGAACACTCTATAGAATTTTTCTTCAAGGGAAGCAGATTTCAACCCTACTTTTCCCAATTCGCCACATTAACTGTAGATAACCCACAATTTAGTATGGCAAGACAGTAGTGTCCGAGTCTGCTAGAAATGATGGCCTGTAAGATCTGCACACCACCACCACACAATCAGTCATCTGTGCTCTGCCTTCAGCCACCAAATTGGAAACCCAGGTTCTTTCCAGAACACAAAGACGACAGCAACTAATTCATCTGGAAAAATCTGTATTGATGAAGCCCAAGAAATTTATTTTGAAGTGACAAAGTGGGTCACAAGAAGATCAATTTCATTTTGGAGTTTTGTTTTTAAACAGAAATACTACTTCTCTAGCAAGGATGCCTAATTGCAGCATTTAGGCAACCAAAGCTAAAAAGTACAAACAGATTAATGATGATACTCCTAAAATAAGGGTTATCCTCAAGCCAAACTTATGTTTTCATTTCAGCCATAAAAAATGGTACAGAGCCTGAGATGAGACAACTGGGAGGCTACACAAATCCATTTGAAGACAAATTAATGAATTCCATCATTATGATAATGTAAGCTTACAGAATTGAAATAATTGAAACCTGAAAGCTACAACTTCAGCAGGCAAAGAATAAAGTTTACAGGCCTTTCTTCTTAGAGAAGGCAGTATGATGCAAGATGCTTAACTACTAAGGATTCAGTAGTCCTCACCTCTCTTACAGGCAGAGATTCCGTCCACATGTTACTGTGCACTGGCATATGTGTACAAAAAACCAAAGCTGCTTCTTCGCATGAACTATAGCCCAAGAACCAAGTTGTGAATTCATCAGTAGGAAGAGACTGGTTTTGTTCTAAACTCACTTAAGTTGTAACTCTTTGTATTTTGTCTTATGTAAGAAAAAAATAAACATTTCTGCATTAGCTAAGCCAGATAAACAGACTAATATTGGATAGCGCAATTTTGGGAAACTTAATACAAAATTAAAAGTTTTCTTTTTGTTAGGAAAAAAAAGACTATATCTACATATGGAAGAGAAAAAAACACCTTAAGATGGCCTTTTATTTTACTTGGGTAAGACAAAATCCAAGATAAAAACAACTCCTCTGGAAGTCAAAGGTGGATGAGAAACAACCTTTAGGCTAAGGGCAAATTGTAGACTGTGAAAGTAACATGATCCAGTGAAAAAAGTCATGCAGCGCAAGGTATTTTAGTTACCAGGTAGTATCAACTACTGCTATCACAGTACCAGCTTCTGCAGCCAGTCCAGAACAAAATACACAGGAAGATCTGTAGCAATAACATAGGCACATGCAGATCCTCAAAGACTGAATACAACTGCACTACATTGCAAAACTGTGGTAGAACCTGACGTTATTCTGAATTGATACAAATGCAAATCCAGAATTATCCTCAGTTTTTCAAGATATGGCAGTCTCACCATCATATTCTTTTTCCAAAAATAATTTCAAAGCGTCCACCAAGCATTCAAATCGTAGAAGAAATTTTGATATTGTGCTAAATCTACATCAGCAGAGATACATATTTTATATTGCACCTTCTACATTTTCAGTGTAAGTAAAGCGAAAGAACATCTGGATAGAGGGATGCACATGGACTTTAATTCCCTTAGACTGTGATGTGGCAGGACTGGCACTGTTCCAAATTACAGACTTGCAGCTGTGTAGAGATTGTGCTGCACCACTGTGAGAGGGAAACACTAGGCACCCTCCATCTGTGTAAAACTCACCCACAGTTTTAAGGGCACTTTTGCCCTGTTATGTTAGTTTGGTGCTTGACGTTGGGCTTGATCCCAAACTAACCAGACTCCCAGCTTGCTTACCTGTTGTCTTACATGAAGTCCAGAGCAAGCCATAAAACTAAGGAGAGAAACCAGTCCTGGAAAGGAGACCTCCAGCCTGGTCTTGCTGAGGGAACTCCTACACAACAGAGAAGCTGGTACAGAGCCAGCTGTACCGGTTTCACAGCCATGCTGAGAACTCCCTGAAACACTATTTGACCTAAGTATTTCACTAAACTCCTGTAGAAAATCTATATAAGACACCAGTATCACAGCACTTTATCTACAGTGCTCTAGCCCTTTGGACCTTGGAGCTAACCTGCACTTCTTCACCCTACACAGCACAGCCATGCCGTGAGCAGCACAAGTAACTGAAATCCTGTAAATAATCCCTTGTCTTTTCTCCATCATGAACTCTACACACTCTCCCTGTCCTCTGAGGTAGTCTGACAACACAGCACCCACAAGGCCCCTACGAACACCTCCTGCTCCCAAAACATTTCCCCAGCACGGAGCAGAGAATTGTAACCTTTAAATGTGTTTCTTCCCACCCCTCTTCCCTTAACCTCGGCTGGCAGAGCTCCAGGCCGCGCAGGACTCTGTGCCTGCCTGGAGACAGCTGGAAAAGCAGCACACCGAGAGCTCCCTGCTGCCTGCGTTGGACCTGGACACCCAGGCAGGGTTCAGTTACACAACTGAAGTTCAAGGCCCGCTGTACTGAGGCTAGGCAGAGGCATCTCACTCCTGCCCTGCAGGGTACCTGCTTTGCTCTTCCCTGCTTGTCTGTCTTGTTCTCCTACACTTGGATTTTTTTCTACAGTGACTGACATGTGACACTGTTTGAGTCAACTTAGCTACAAGTAGTGCCTTCCTGTGTGTTTTATGTGACCAACAATCAAAAGAAGAAGAATGAGGCACTGGAACGGAAAATAAACACAGAATAATTTGTCCTGCTTCAGATCCAAGGCAGCTACTGATCTGGAGACATTAAGACAGTTCCCTATAGAAGGGCTCTATAAATATCTCTGCTGGTGATTTCTAGCTTCCTTTGAAGTGTCAGGCACTTGACATTACCAGAGATTCCTCTGCATTAGGCAGACAGATGTGATATAATATATTAATCCCAAGAGGTAGATTGCTATATCCCCTCCTGGCACCCACCTAAAACTTGGCAGAAAAGAGTGAAGTTAAAGCAAACCACTTTGAAGATGTTTGCTGTCACTTCACCCATTTAGAAAAATGGCGTCAAAGCCAAATACTTTAACACCGGAATCTGCAGGACAGCCTACAACTGTGCTAAGCGCTATTTCTTCTTTGTTGTGCTGCAACTGTAAGGCCCCTCTAAGCAGAAATAGTTCAGGATTGTGCCATGTCATCTTAGACCTTGGCATCTTTCTTCAGGAGAGAACGTTTAATGTCCTACTCCGGATCGAGACCCTGCTCTGTTAGACACTGTGACAACCGAGGGGTGACTCAGGCCAGAAGAGTTCCATTATTTCATTGCAAATAAAGGATCTGTGGGTCATGGGCAGAGCCAGATTGTACAAGGTCCCCAAAAAGTAGCCAGGGGAAGGGACAAGGCAAATAACTTGCCAGTGAACCAAGCCTTCCCCACTGTGGTTACAGCACGCTTCTGCAGAAGATCTGCTACATTGCAGCTAGCTAACACAGCAGGGTAGGAAGGGGAAAAAAGTTCCTTCCACCCCTAAGCACACCTCCATTCGAACAAAGAACACTGTTTCACAATGGAGATCACCTGAAGTATGGCGCACATGATTCAGGGGGTTTTTGACCATGATTATTTGCAGAAGAGATATATTGTAATTTTGTGCTACAACTGCAAAATTCTGACAGGCTAAATAGACTTGTAATCACCATGCTGAAAGAACATCTGTGTTTATGAAACACAAATAATGTAAGGCCTTTGTCTCTTTCCTTGAGATATTAAAAGGCACTTAAGCCCATATCTCCAAAGGTGTTTCTGTCTTCTATATGTCACTTAACTCCAACTGAACTTTGTACTTAACTGCTTTGGAGAAGCTGACATTTAGGTTTTATCTAGACAATTTTTGAAAATACCTTCAACTCCCTGGGAAGTAAAGGAACAAACATTAGCAGTGTCTCTTAAAAATGGTGAATATTTGAGGAAATCATAAATAATCAGAAACAATCAAGCCTTGAGCAAGTTTTGCAGAATGATGCCCTTTTAAGGTAGCAAGAATAGTTTTAGTAGTACAGCGATATGATCAAACTAGACTAGAAAATTAAAATAACAAAAGGTGAGCTCACCTTATTTAAAATTTACCTTGACTGTATATATTTTGATTTTGGCCATCCACACAGAAAGTCTGGTTTTTATGTTTTTAATTATATAGTGATAGTTAATAGTACATACAATTTTAGTCTCTTTATCTACAGAAACAAAAACCAAAGTAGAGTTTGAAATATCATAGAAAATTTCTGAAGGCTTTTATAGCTTTTAAAAATATCTTTATACTCTTATTTCATTTTATGAATATTTACACAATATTGGTTGGTTAGAGACACACCAACTCTATTTTGGTTTGTATTTATAAAAAAAATGCTAAGCGCCAACTTTGGGTCACCGCATTGGATGCATCTAGGTCTGTTAACTTGCAGGCAATTGAGTTCAGTACCTACAACCTTCTGTCAGTTTTCACAGCAGAAGTACAGTTCAATCCCAACCAGCCAACTTTAGAATACATTCAGAATGCCTACAAAACAGACACTTCTCTCTCTCTCTCCCCTCCTCCCCATCGTTCATTAGAAAATATTATTTATTGTTATTTGTACAAAACATTCCTCTGTGTGATGGGAAGAAAGGAGAAAATCTCTAGCAATTACATGAAATGCACATGCTAGTTAACTGGATATTCCCCACCACCCAAATTAAAACAACTCTTAAGTTGTTCAAAGAGCTGAGATTTTTCTGATTTAAAAAAAATAATCAAATTTGTTATGCTAAACAAAATATCGCCCAAAACTTCCTTTTACAAGGTATCACTACCATAGAGAGAAGTATGCTGTTGCATACTCTGGTGCCAGTTTCCAGCTTTCCCCAGTTTTGGGAATATAATGGCCAAAATCAGGATCAATTCTGTGTATTAAAAGCTAAAGTTGTCTACCTTATTTTGCAAAAACAAAAAAAAGCACAATTTAACCCCTTTATTTTTTTTCTAACAGGTGTTCAAAAATGAGCAAGAACAACATTACACAGTCCCTCAGTTCATCCCAGGAAAAAAAAACAACCCTGCACTACTTTCCTAAGGTTGAAAGTTATTTCATATTAGATTTGCCACACATATCCCTCACATTAGAGGAGACAAGAAGTCCTTGTGAATGGATCAGTAAGCTCATTGAAACTATTCAAATAACTTTTACAAATGTCAAGTTTTAGAAAACAAGAGTCTGTGCAGAATACACCAATACAATTTTACTTTACAAAATATACTTCAGAACACAATCCTCTGATACTGTTTTTATTAAAACCACAGCACTAGGAATCACTGCCCATAAATGGTGCTGATCTGAAAGCTCTATCTGAAGCAGCACCTCCAGAGAAGAGAAATTTTTATTATTAAAAAGGCTACAAAATCTTGTGATGTAAAAAAGAAAGCTGCACACCTTCTTAGAGAGAACGACCATAATCCTGCTGAGGAACATTAATCTGTGCAGCTGAACTATCCACACAAGGGTGGTAAAATATTTGACTAAATTCTCACAGTAAGTTCTGTATTCCTACGCAAAACACTTTGGTAAACTGTTCTTAATGTTAACCAGGTGTCCAGAAGCAGATGAAAACCCTTCTGAGGAGCCCTTTTAATATAACAGTTTAAAAGTAAATAATCATTTTGAAGTACAAAATAAAGAGGGGTTTTGTTTTGTTTTTTTCCTCTAAAGCAGAGCTCAGTGCAACTTAGAAGCTGCACTGAATTAAGGAATTTGGAGCTGGAGGCTGTTGCAATTGTATTGAGAAATAGAGTAGATTCATTACACTGATGAGAATACACTTTTGAGAGGTACATAATTTAATAATTAGCTAAAAACAATAAAAATTTTGGCTTTTTTTGTTGAGGTTCTTTTTGGTCTTTTTCTAGCAGACAGAAAATGTTCAAACAAATGCATATTAATACTCAAGGTGTCAGACTCACAGAAGAAACACAACCCTCAAAATCTAGGGTTATGTAGAACAAAATAAACCAGGTAAACAATTTTTCAAGCATGAATAACAAAGAATGCTGGCCTCAAGCCCAGCCATAGATGGGCAGAGTGCAGAAACCTCACATGTTCAAAGCACTGAGGAACATGTTCCCCAATGACCATCTGGTAACTCAGGAACTACACCCCTCCAACACGAGGCTGGCAGGCAGACGGGAGGGCTGGCCGCAACGCCCACAGCCACAGCCCCACCTTGATTCCTTACAGAATAAGCTTCTGCACTGGGGGAAAGCAACTCAAGCAGAGCACAGGGAGTTTCTTGTCGACATTCCCTCCTATCAGTCCGGAGCGACAACCGCTCCTTGTGCCCAACCTCGCCTTTTGTGTAATTGCTCCTTAATGTAATCTGTGCTTGCTTCCAACTTCTTAATTAGGACAGACCTCCTAATTGGGTTTTCTAAAGATTCTTTTTGCTCATTTGGTATAATCCAAAAAGAAAAGTATCTAACTACATTGCTCTGTATGCTTTATTTAAAGATAATCTTTTCATGTCTTTAAGCATCCAGCCAGAATAAATATGGCTTCCAATTCTAAGCAGGGAAGCTTTTTTCTTGTTCGCTGGCTTCCTTACGACTATACAATTTAATTAACATTTCTGTAGTACCTTTTTTGCCAGATAACGACTTCTTCCTTCAACTTTGCTTTTCAAAAACACTATATAATAAATCACAAGGGAAAAATCTTTATTTTTAATATTTCCATTTATGTATTTAATGAACATTATTGAATTTTTGCCAAGTACTTATTGGAAACTTAGAATAAATATCTGTGAACTACTATTTCATTTCTGTCTGTGAGGATGAAGTGTTCTGCTGACACCAGAATTTTAATAATAATTAGCTCCTTTATTAGAAATCTGCTCTTCATTTTCAGTAACATTGTAAAAGGCTGAGTTTTTAACTAAACTAGAAATCAAAAGCTTTTTTTTTTATTGAAGCTTTTCCATCCTTTGAATATAAGTTTTGAGGAAATCTTCAAAAACACAGACTGCAGAATGCCAAGCCATGCCTATACTAATTAGTACTCAGCACTGAATTTGGAGTTTTCAGCAACGAGTACCAGCCTGCCCTCTTGAACTGCCTTAGTTATGCCTGCAGTTCCCTCTCCAAAACATACTTTGTGCTGATAAATCTGCAGCATTTTTTATGTGCAGCTCCTTAGATCTTTTCGATACCTTGCTACTGGGAGGCTTCACTTCCCAGCTGACCCTCGATAGGTGCACCAGTGGTCCCATCTCCCACTTTGTCAAGGATTCAATTCTCTCTTTGTAACCTTTGTTCTCATTTATTAAGCTACCTCTCGAAAGAATTGTTCAGCTTCCATTTAACAATGGGCATAGTTCAGCTTTAACTCCCTAAATATAAGTGAAGAAAGTGAAATGCCAGCACAAACACCGGAACTCTTACTATACTCACCCCCAAATTTTTCTGTCATACACCCATGGAACAATTACCCTCAGTAAGTTTGCAGGGGTATATTGAATGACAAAATGGGATCTACTTTATCACAGATCCCTAAGGCATGGCATTGATTGTTTAATTATGAAACACAACAAGCCTTCTTTAGAAAAAAAATGACTTTTTCAAGAAGCTGTGTTATCCTCAGTGTATTTCATCAGTAGGGTGAAATAGAACAAGATTTAGAAGTAATATTTCTTGCATGCTGATATTTTGACAGGATCAGGTCCATTAAAATAGAGCTTTTAGTGCACAGTCCTTTATGTCTGTGTGTAAACTACCATAGTTATCTGAAGTTTTCACACTTATAATGTATCTGAAGCATCAATTATAAATCAAAGCATTCAACATTCAGTAGGTTTCAAATTATGAATGCTCTTGATCATATTTCATCTTACAGCTTCTTTGACAAACTATAAGACAAAAGATTTTTTTTAAAGCCTAATCTTTACTAAATAATTGGGTATGTAATTGTTATGTTTTTGCATTTATGAAAAGGAACTGTGATTTTCATTCTGAATTCTTTTTTAGGCTAAGGGAACAACAAAACCAAAACAAAAATCTTTGAGACCACATTGCATACCTCCCCTGTAAACAAAGGATCCTTCCCACAATATCCACAGATTCATTAGAGACAAAAAATTAAATATGCCAACATAAGAACAAAATTACAACTTGGTTACTTGGCATATATGTAGTCCTGTATCGGAGGCACTTTAATTGGAACTTACAGTTTGGCAAGTACCAGTGCCATACTATTTTGATTGCCGTCCTGACTAATGTTTTAAGATGCAATATCAGTTTCTTTTTTGGCCGTTAAAAAATTCTTGATTTGAGAGACAAATGTTGACTGTGGCTAAGCTGTAGGCCAATATTTATGTGAGTGAAAAATAAATCTCGATATTGAGGAATATAAATGTCAGTGTCTGGTGGAAGCCTGTGCATGTACACATACCCTTTCACCTGAAATCAGGGTAGATGTTTTGCAACCTCAGAACTGTTCTGTGCCTCCCTGCAGTCTTTCACATCATACCAGATCCAGGATTAAGACCCAGTGTGAAATACTATCCTCTCTTCTGCAACTGGAAAAAATAGAAATTGTGGCATATTCCTGTAACAAAGCACTCCTGTGTTTCATTAGCAGCAACAGCCTAATGAGCAAGCTGACTTGTAAGAAACATGTTCATATGTAGAGCACAGACTGCACTGTTCATGTCAAAGCTGTTATTTCCTGTTATCGACCAACCAGAATTAACTCCAGATTTCTTAATTTCTGTTCTAAGATAAATAGTAACTATTCCCCAAGAAACCTCATCCTCTTTTCTGGTCTGCTTTCTTCCTGTTTTTTTTTTTTTTTCTTTGCCACAGAGTGATGCTTTTACCAAGGTGTTGCCTGTTTCTCAGTCTGGTAGAGATAGCCACAGGAGTTGCTATATTTTTATGCCATTCTCAGCTGTGGAAATCTGAGATATGATTCACTGTTTACTGAAATACGTGGACAGCCTGCCATTGATCTCAACAGATAAAGAGCCTGACCTTTTATGTGCAAGTTTTTGCTCCCAAAGGAAAGCCAGGAATGGCTGGAAAAGAATGACTGGAGGTTATCAGGACTTAGTGCAGTCCATTTTTTCACTTGCATCTTTTTTTTTCTTTCCTTATATCCTGATTTCAAATTAAAGAATTGCCCACGAGACAGAACCTTCTAGTATTACTGGAAGAGGCAGACAGGCACAAATCACACCTACTTTTTAGTACAGAGTTGTCCTTTAGGGTGACCATTGAGAACAGTATGCCAGACTATAATGCTTTTATTTTACCAATGCTTTTTTACTTTTCCAAACAGATTGATACCTACCCTACCCTGCTGAGTGATATTTGATATTCTGGTTTCTTTGTTGGTCATTGGAAGATCCCATAAACATTGCTTTCTAATTATATACAGTGGCAGGCCTTTACCTATGTAAAATTGGTATCTTCTAGTGGCACACCTTAATTGCAGCACTTTTTAAACACCAAGTACTCAACTTCACAACCCTTTTTAATGTAATGATAAAAGTGTATGAATCTATGAGACTGTATATAGGGTACTGTTAAAGTGCAAACCACTGTACCAGATAGAAAAAACTCAGATAATTTGCACATCACATTTAAGTATTTAAGATTTAAGCATTTTCCAGGTTACCAGACACTTTTTAACATTTTGTCAATGTAGCTATGGTTATTTCTTTGGTGCAAAGCTCAAACTCCCTCAATGCTGTTCCCTTTTCTATGCAAATGCAAACTTTGAAAGCATATGTGGTTTGATGCAGAAGTGCTTGCCTACATTCACAAAGAACCTGAAATAACTTTTAAATATGAAGGACCTCATTCAAGACTGATAACTTGTAGTAAATTATTATCCCCTCAAGTGCCAATGTAGTTAACTGATCATCAGACCTGTCTGATACTTCACATTACTTAGATCTAGGAAAGCTGCAAATAACCACTCTTTAAAACAAGTAGCAAGACTGTAGATAGCCAAGATTTACTTTAAGAGTTAAGGAAAGTTGTGTTTGAAAAGGTAATATTTAAACATAGAGCAAAGAAGAAATTAAGCATCCCTCTAGAAAAATACTGAATTCAAGTGAAATGCCACAAATTGACTAAATAGTCTTTACTTTCCCCTACATGACATCTTTTAGATGAGGATATCATTAATACTGACAATGAAACAATTCATAAAAAGTGCAGTTAGGACAAATCTACAGAAGTTTTTGCAAGGAAGGTACTACTTACTAAACCATTAAAGTTGTAGGAAGTGGGTATTTTATCTGTAATTTTCTACAACAAGGCCCTTGGGATACATTAAACTAATGATTCAATAATCATTAAAAGCTTAGAAGTATGGAGCCTTTTTAAAAAAAGATGCTTATTGAACACATCAGTTGAATAGAGAATGCTGTATACTGAATTCTCATTTCTGGCAGAGTAGTCATACTTGGAGGACTTCAGAAGAAACCAAGAGCAACATTTTAAGAAATCTACGCTATCTTTAATTTCATTAAACACTTTTCAAGTATCACATGATATTGGAATGTTGTCCAGGTTATTTCAGACAGATCCTAATATGAGTTACACTAGAATAAAAGAAAAAAGTCATCCTTTCTTGCTTTTCTGGTGTTTCAACTATAGCCAGGCTGATCCCTGACCATGTTTTTCCTAGATCTGCTGGAACATGTACAGTGATTCCTGAACCTCTTGAACACCACTTCTGTCCAATATTTTTAATAATTTTTCCCTCCAATGTTACCACTTGATCTAAGACTCCCAGCAGCTCCAGCACTCAAAGCCTCCCTGTTCCGAGTAGGTCCTCTGGTGGCCCAGTGAGTACCAGCCTGGAAATGAAATCTCACCAGTAGTAAAAAGGAGGTTTTTTTGATGCCTCAAATCAATACGTTCAAAAAAAACTTTAGGGGAAAAAAATAGTTAACCACAGATAACTTTCAGAGATTTGGGAAATGAACACAAGAACTTCCAAAAAAAATAGGCAAGTTCCCTTTGTCCCCACACAGGTTTTTGCTGCTGTTACCTCCCATAGAAAACTACTTGTTACACTTGCAGTGCACTTCATCAGTGAGAAGGGCACCAAGGCAAGCTATTCTTTCAGCAGAATTAAGACAAGACACATAAACAAGGAGCTAAATGCTGTTGATGAAGGAATTGGCACTGATCATACTTTTCAAGCTTAGTATAGTTATACACCCCAACCCTATCTCTTGTACTGATGCAACAAAACATGGTGCTGTTCATACGTAATAGAAACACATACCAAAGTTAGTGACCTTTTAAATCTCAGATGATGCCAGCATGTGATATAGACACAGATTTAGCACAAGGAGCTGCATCTAATTATTATGTTCTCTCTAATTCCATGCACAAGACTGATGCTGAAAGAATGCCATAGCTTTAATTCATCAGCTATGATGAATTTTTTTTATTTTTATTTCATCAGTGAAATAAAAAGCATTATTAAACATGCTGAAATGTTGACTATCACTATAATGAAAATGTTTAATTCAGTCAGATGGCTGTTTGCACCATTTGAAACTAAAACACTCATCATATTTTGTTTGCAGGAAGAGAGAGATATTTCATCATTAGAAGTTTTGATAGCCATAATACTGGTCATGGACAAAGTTATGAGTAAGTGATGCCAAACAAGCCATCCCAAACAGACATTTTCATTTCCCACAGTTTTGAAGTATATTGTAAGTTCTTCTGTTCTCCCATCTAAAGAGTGATGATGTCATTGCACCTTCCCAACGTTATGGCAAATGAACTCAAGGGGTTGAAATCCATCATCATGAGAACTCAGAGGAAATCAGCACAAGCCAGCACTGGAATAAGCTTCTCCCCATCCTTAAATATATGGGGTTTTTATATATATGCATATTACAGTAACTTCACTTAGCCAGTGATATATTTCCTCTAATCTTTTCCTATTGTGTTTTAAATTAAATTAAGATGAAGAAATAACTGGTATTGTGGGGAACAGGCCCAAATTGGCTGAAAAAGTAGAAAAAGTATTTTTGTATCTGAATTATCAGCTATGTACATTCAGTAATCTTCGCACACAGAACTCAAATGCCCATGGCTGTATCTCACATTGCTGTATCTCACATTGCTGTATGCAGTACGCAGCAGACAAAGACCACAGTATTAGTCATCAGTGCTGTATCACAGACCAATGAATGGAGTTGCTCTACTGTGGCTGCAGTCATCCAGAAAGAAGCAAAAACAAACTATAAAACATTATTGGACAAATTTAGTATGTGTGCATGTATATGAAAAACTCCAGTTGTCTCTGAAGATTTGTTTGTATATATGAGTAGTCAGATAGCATCGTTTCAGATGTTGTGTCTCCACTGTCTAAATATATCTTGATAAAAGTTGTGAAATCTGGTGTTACCCTGTGAATGTAGATATAACTTCAGCACAGTAATTAAAACCTAAAAGATTTATCCACAAAATGTTAACCAAATTATGAAATAACACATGCACAACTGTGAAGCCAGACCTTTACACATTTGAAGGTGATGTGCATAATTATCCCTCAAATATTTTAACTCAGCCAAGACAAATATTGTGGGACCAGGCTGCAGAGAGAGGGTTTGATTATTGCTTTTCCTAAGAACCTCAGAGTTAATTGTTGCAAACCTAAAATATAAATCTGACCATTTGCAGACATTTTACAACTGCAGATTTAGACTGAGTTTCTGTGATATTGTATCCATACAAGCGAAAGTAAAATCCAGATTCATAGCTTACCTCAGGATAAAGCCTGCAAAATCTTCAAATTATTTTTGCATTATACAACTGGAGCAACATATGAATTTTGATACCTTTCATTAGGTTTTAACAAATGAAACTATCGTTTGGACACTGAACAAGTAATTCTGCTTTTTCCTTAATCCCAGGATTTCAGGAGAAGAAAAAAAAATCCCCCTTCGCACTATCCCTACTCTTGTTGCCTTCAAACATGACCAAAGTTACTGAACAAGTCAGATTTGTAGACTGAAAACAGTAGGAGATAGCATGCTTTTAGCCATTTGGGTATATAGAAGGCTCAAATTAAAATGCCAAGATTTGAACATTAGAAATGAATGAAATCCTCAACAGGAAGACTCAAGTTGTTAGAAAAATAGATATAAAATTGAGCAGCCTTGTAGACAGTAGATTTATATTTTATTGCCAGTAATGTTCCACATTAAAACAGCTGGTGGGGTAGAATAATTTCCCATGGATCACAAATCAGTTGGTTTTCAGTGTGCACTGTTCAACTTGATACTACAACCAAGACTAATGCTACAGTACCTTGTAATTGAAGCAGATTTGCCTTGTCTTTTGGAATTGGACTGATTTCCACGCCAGTTGTTTTGGGAACTAACCAGATCTTCAGGAAAAACAGATTAAAAAAAAAATTATCAGAGTGACATTATAGAGTTACCACTCATTCCACAGCACCGAAGGTCTGATCCTACACTGCTTATTCCCATGAGCAACACTTAATGCAATGCGCAGTCCTGCTCACCTGAAAAGAATAAATGATGAGCAAAGATTATTCCTGTCAGTATTTACAAGACAAGGTCTTCCCTTTGACCTTCCAATTACATTATCATATATACTTAGAAGTCATGGTGTTAACATCTGTCTTTATATTTACATGTTCTAAGTATTTTAAGAGTTACAAATGGATATGGCAATAATTATTTTCCTCACTCACTTCGCCAACACTTAAAAAGTCTCTGAAAACTTTCACTCCTAGCTTTAACTCTGTTTTCTACAGGCTGACCCTAGGAAGACATTTAGTGTTAAGGATTAAATAACGACTGAAAGGTTTTCGTTGGTTTTGAAGTCAAATGAATAAAAGTTTGCAGGATGAAACTCCAAATCAAACCATGACTGCCTAATACAGGTAAAATTAGATTATCATGTAAAGACAAAGATTGCTATTTATGCCACTTATTTACTCTTAAATATTTCAATTATCTGTACTAATATACAGTCACAAACCTTTGTTTGTAATCTAAAACATTATTCTATAATATACAAGAATTATTTAGTATTTGACAAGTATACACTAGATGTTAGGTTTTGCAGAGAGGATGGACTACACAGAATGAACACTCTGCATCACATAAGTATTATGAATTAACAGATTGTGTTTACCTTGTTTAGTTAGGGAGGAAGAAGAGAAGTATCACTTCAAAGGACATAATGTCCAAGCCATTGCCTTTTGAAATTGAAAAAAATTGTAGAAATTTTTTATTTAAAGGGAGCAAGCGAAAGCCAAGAACAGGTAATACATGACTCCAGGCAGTAAGATGATAGGATCATTGCTGTACCTTTTCCCTGAGGTGATGTGCACCACTAGCAGAATTATCACATATCCCAGGGCTGATATGACCGGTCCATAAAACAGATTGTAAAGCCCCATTCTTCCCTCATCCTGCTCATAATCAAGCAGTGAAACACCTAACTTTCTTGCCTATCTTATCTACCTATTTGTAATTTCATTTCTGTTTTCTTCCGATTTGAAGCCTTATAAACTATATCACCCTTCACACCCAATCATGACATCAGCTCAAGTTTCAGTCCACAGCAGTGAATTGTTAGGTTGGCAAAAAAGCAAGCAAGAGATTTGTTTCTGCACCTAAGCCCTGAACAGCCTTGTTTACCAATGTCACTGATGACAAACTTGGTAATTCTATTTCTTCATAAATATTTGAATGTTACATTTTGCTAGGTAGATATCTGCTCATTTGATCTAATGGCTGTCCTTTTGAAAATGTCATAGAAAGCCATTAGCATAGCTTCACCAGTGTTAAATGGTTAGACATAAATGGTGATTGCTGAGAACAATATCCTTTGCCCACAGCAGTGATGTAAGGGTTGGATAATTTTATTACCTTTAATAGCATTTGCAGCTATGCAAGCTAAGCCAATGATATGGGTAATCAAATCTCAGGCTTATAAGATGACCACCTGTGGCTATTAGGAAAGGAATCCCCACCATCTCAAGCCCAGACACAGTGCTGCATAACCAACAGCCCATCATTTCAGAGAGGGCAGAGACAGGGGAGAGGGATGAGAAAATTGCTGTGGATGGCAAACAAATTTAGTTTTCATCAGAATTGATCTGAACCATTGTTCATTCACAGAGGATCTTAACATGAAGCATGGGAAAACTGAAATCTCCCTGTGGCCCCCTACACCTTCCAGATTGCAAGTCTACTGCTTTGGCAGTTCTCTAATTTGTCTATAATAGGCAGATGTGCAGTGCTGCCAAGAAAGGTAAACGTGACCCTGTGAATGTCAGGTGTGCTCTGCTCTGCGCTGTTCTGAGACTGCAAACGTTTGGAAGCACAACGTTTTCAACTGGAAGTGGCAGTCCCAGGGCCGCTGCTGACTGCCTTCCCTGGAAGGAGCAGCACAAACGAGGTGGGAAGAGCTTCAAGGCGTGTGTTCTCTTTGCTTATTAAGATTATCTCATTTCCTTAACTGTAGACTAATTGTGGAGGCTAACCAGAATTTAACTGGGTATAAAGAGAGAAGAGTGGCCTCAAAACTAGTAAAGCTGGGGTTCTCAATATTTTCCAACTTAAATAGCATTTCCTTCATTATTTCTGAGCCTATTGTGTTTTTGCCATCTCACCTCTGCAGACTTAAGCTCCTCCCTGAATATGGCACAGCGCAGATGTGCTGCACTTCTGGAGTACCTCAAATAAGCAGGCAAGTTGCAATGTCAGCATGATTTTATGCCTCTGTTGAAACTTTGTAAATACACTGCAGATTATACAGCAAATACATTAAAAGATAGAGCACAAAATATTTAGTCCTGAACTACTGCGTATTTGAGGTAAGATCTATTCCATGGCAGCTACTATGGCTGCTAAACCCTGAATTTTAGATCCAGAGATCTGCTAAACCAGAAAAAGAACCAACAATTCAAACAGGTAGATAAATCAGAAACATCTACGTGAAATTAGCAAACATGAAGGTAACTTTTTTTATGATGTACTCACTTCCAAGAATACTGCATTGCAGAAAGCATTTAGCTTGTCATGTTCTTCTATTATTTTATTTTACACTTCATTCGTTTCTATTACATAGCCTTGCACTTTATTATTAGGGTGCTCTGTTGTTGCAAACAGGCACACTGAATTCTGATCCAGTTATTCCAGCGGAAATTTTTTGTCAGCCTTTAAACTGAAACAAATGAATGAGTGTGATACTCAGTTTTAATAATATGTGTTGACTCTTGGGTATTCATGGCCTTTAGATGCCTAAAAATAATAATGCTTTTATATGAAAAATGAATATTGATTAATGAGCTGTAATTTTTTTAAACAGCAGTCAAGCCAGTAGCTATATGTGTCATGTAATTTGTTATAAATCACATAATATATATACCAAGCAAAGATATACCAAGCAAATTGAATTTTTCCACTGCAAAATGCCTCCCTGTCATAACCATATATCCTCTGTTGTCCTTAACAATGGAGGACAAATACACAAATACTAAAAACCCCACTATCCTACCTGACATATGCTTAACAAATTTATGCATGAATAATTATCAGAAAAATTTCAGCAATATTGTAACCATCTGTGAAAGTAACAAGCTTCCACCTAAGCTAATATCCTATACACATAAGAATTCCTTTATCTGCCAGTGCTATTACTGGAAAATATTATGCTTTTTCTGGAATTGAAGATATGCTTACTACTAATTATTTGCAAATTTTTTTTCCAAGCAAAATATAGCCTGAACTATCATTACTGTAATGAACCAACCAAAACCACTGCTAAGCCAGCAATATCCTCAGTATCCTCAAATTTGACTGGACAAACAATTTCAGATCAAATGGAAAAAATATTTACCAATTGATCCATTGCATGTGACAAAAGCAGCAACAAAAGAAAACTAACTTCAATATGCACAACCCCCAAGAAAAAGATGAGCAGTAGGATATTTAACATGAAAATATTAGCAAATACTATTACACTCCTATAGACCAAATAAACACACTATGAACATTTTAACAAAATTCCATACTCCATTATTTTTCCATTCAAACCAAAGGATTTCTCTCAAATATGAAAGAGGAGATTCAAAGGGTGGTAGAGGATTCAGGTGCCATACCAGGTAGCTCACTCTTGCTACTAACTTACCTGCTGCCAGCACATTCACCTGAAGAGCACACCCAAAACCTTCTTCCCCTGTCACCCCTAGCTTGAACATTTTGACAAGTTTATTTTCCTTCCTTGGAGTTACTGTTCTTAAAGTGAAAGGCACTAGAGAATCACTTTTTTTAAAAAAAGCATTATCCTTTTAACACCCCATTGTATGCATTTCATTAACCAGAACACTTAGGTCTACTGCCATGACTCCCATGGTACTCAAAACCAACAAAGGTGACAGAATCTGGATATATTTTGCTTCTTTCATCTCCCTACCCCCAAGACTTCACTTGTTTCTCTATACTTACAAAATGCAGTAACAGGGGACACAAGTAATCTGCACATAAGCATTGGGAGTTTTTCTTAGTGGTTTCTAGGAAATCTGTCATTTCTTTTTTGTACTGAAACATTCTCAAGGAAGAAAGCTTATCTTCTTACTACATTTCACAAAAATTGTGCTCAATCACAGACATCATGATTTTCTACATTTTCTCTCAAAGCTCCTTGTGGAACTCCTTTGATTCAGAGATACTCTTCAGTTGCCTATTACTGGAACAATAACTTCCTTCAATAAGATGTAAAATACAGGCACTTCTATCAGAGGTATTTTCCCTAGTCTTTTAGATAGAAGAAAACTATGTTATTTTAGAGGATAAACACTAACACAGCAATTTTTACCTGAGAAGCAACAACCCAGTGTTGCAGTAATGCAGTTTATTTCTGTCCTTCTCAGAGTATTTCAACAAAAAGTTACTTGTTCTTTTCACTCACCAGATCCACCACAGAAGAGTTTCTTATAACAGAAGTCATTCTCATGCAGCATGTAAGAAAGGGCGTTCCTTAAATCTAGAAGACAAGCCAACCCTTCCTAATGATCTGTTTGTGAATAAAATTTGTTCTTTTTCTAATATGCCTGGCAGAACTTAGGAAAACAATTTATGGATCCAAAAAGACAGTTTTGCTTTAACATGTCTGTTTTTGCAGAAATACACTTAAAGGTTATTTTCAGGGAGCCAAAACAGTTCACAAAAAAGAGGATATATCATTTGTAATTATGCAAATAATCCTGTTTCATTTACATATATTTACAATACAAAGTATGATTTTATTGGTAAGTTGTAATTGGAATCAACCACCAAAATCCTTTAAAAACGTGCCTTGCTGTTCTTTAGTCTCCATTTTCTCTCTGCTTTTAAATATTCAATAGATTTAATTTTTACAAATAAATATAATTGCATTTGGCTCAAGGAGAATAGTTTTGTAACCCTTTTTCAGATTGCAACATCCCAGTATTTGCCACAAGTGTAAAAATGTAACTATAAGTCTTCTCTAGTTTACTAATGCATTTAGGAAAAATGTCATTTCAGAATCAATAAGATTTTTAAAATAATATTTGCTAATTGAAACTGCTTTGGAAAAGTTGCATCTTTCAGATAAAGAAATCATAAACAGCTGGGGAAACAATAGACATTTTCTAGCAGAAAAAATTGCAATATTTAGAGATTTCTAAAAAAACCCCAGAAGTTACAATACTATGCATGTCAAGACAGTTCTGAAATAACATTTTGTTTATTAAGCCGTCTTTTAACAACCAGGTTTAGGAAGCCTCATAGCACAAAATCCTCAGCATTCCCACGCAAATCAAGAAAATGAGTGACTCTTACACAGGATTATTACAGGATTACTGTATATATAAACATACTATATAAAGTAGAAAAAGTATGTTCTACAGGTGCACAACTGAAAACTCAATACTTTTCCTAAATTCAGCTTAATTTTATTGTAGATCTCTATTACAACTGCTAAACCACAGGACTTCTTATTTGATGTTAACACTCAAAACCAAGCTCAAAGAAACCTTTAGAAGCTCTACACAGACATAAAATTTCAAATTGCCAACTCACTCTCTGAAAGAAAATTCTTTAAGTCATTTTTTTAGTTGTTCCAGATGGAATTAAATACACTACAGAATATAAAGCTACTGCAATTTTATGTTATAAGAACTATAGAGAATGTGGAGGTAGGCTACAACAACTATGGATTATACACCCTGGGAAAAAAAACTCCTATGGAAACCCAGAAATACTGCAGTTCATAGCATTATACCAAGTGTTTTTAATGTGTATTTATTTCACCAGTTATTGCGTGACAATGTATAGAGTTCCTTCAGGATTAAGCCATAAAGTCAGTGATTTAAAAAACCAAAACAACAAACCCCAAACATATAGAAAAGGATGAAGAAAATTTATTTTTTCCTACAGAGATTTATTCAGTAATATTGCCAACAGACAACTATAAACATTTCACTGATTTGGTCAAGTCTAAGACCTTCCTCTTTCTAATTTCACTGGGATTCCACCTAAATATTTTTATTATTGCCAACTTCAGTCATGAGACACACATTTAGGACCCAGAAACAGTGGGAAAAGCCTAATGTTGGACACCTTTACAGCTATCTCCCTCCACAATGCCCTTTGCAAATAGACTTTCTAATTACCCTATGAAATATGATAGGCTATCTTTCCAGTCACCTCTGTTTTATAAACTTCAAAATTACTTAAGAAAATAGTTAGCTATATCATTGACTGAGAAACATTCCTAATATAGGCTAGTGCGGGAGATGTGATTTACCCTCCACTAATTTTTGCTTAGGAACATCAAGGTACATTGGCAACCAATATCTTCATGTGGTTTTTTTTTCCCCAAGAGAAAAAATCATTAGGGGGATCTGTAACTACCCTTCCTCTCCCCAGGTTTCAATACAGAGATTAGCACAGGAGAAACACCACCCCCCCAAAAAAAAAAAAAAAAGAAAATCCTCATACGTACATCCTCATTTTATGAAACAGGAATGCCTGCCCTTCTGCTAGCATGAGGGAACAAGGACTGCAACTTCTGAAGCTCTTGGTGGAATCAAAGACAGAAGAGAAAAATAAACAAAACCAAACCTGGGCAGCTCAAGGTTAAGCAAAGGAAAACATCACCAGCCAGCACAGCCTGGGATAAGACTATAATGCTTGCAGTTTCTAAATATGCCTAGCAGGAAAGGAATAAGGAAGCTGTGTAAGAGGAGCAGATGGGAAAAGTCTATCAATACATACGTAACGCAGAACAGAGGTTGTGTGTTCTAGTAGGAAGAAAACAGAAGCTTGAAGCAAACTGTTGTATAAATAGCCTTTAAAGAAACCAAGCATGATCTCATTAAAATGCTTCCTAATGACGTGGTTTCAAGATAAGACATGATCTAGTCTCGTGATGACAAAACATATTAATCAGCGGAATGAAAATGGCTTCTAAAAATAACATGCAACACTGAATAATCCTAAGCCACCTTATCATTAATAATTGAAGAGTTTAGCCAATAAAAAAATTATTGCTAAAATTTAATAAATTTAGTACAATTGAATTATATGAAAGTTATAAGTGTAATTGAAAAATAGAAATATACCAAAACCTAAATCTCATTTTAGCATTATAAAAAAAGCATTTCCTTCTTATTTTAGAATTATCATTCACATGCAATTTAGTTTACCATGCAGAAGAATATGAAGTCCCAGGCAAGTATTCATTTCATGTTTTTACCTTTCCTTTTTATCCCGGAATTAGTTCTGCTCCCAGCTTATTAATATCAGCTAAATGATACATAGCATTGACACACAGGGGGTTCAGTTCCCCTTCTTACTTTCAGGAAGTTCTCTCAGTACAGAAGTGAATCTCCACTTGTTTTACGTATTCCTAGATGTGCAACTCCTTTCTTAAACCTGCTTTATTCTTTTGAGTAAAAAGGACTTCCACAGATTGGATGTGAGTCAAAACAATCTGGGATAATAGCTGACTGTACCCAAGAATCAGAGGATTAAAATGAAAAAAGTAAAACAAGAACCTTGTGTGAATCAGCAAGGTGTCCAGTCACATAGCAGTGAAGAAGCTTTAAAGATAGATAAACATTAAGTAGCAAAATACTGCTTCTATTTAAAGTGTTTGAGATTGAGAACTAGTTATTGCAATTAAACCTCTCATTAACTATTTTACTTTCAATCAGTGCATACTATGGAGTAGAAAGGCTTGGGTTTGTAGCGTATTACTTGCTTCATATACTGCATGAAACATGTCAGTTGCTTGTATGAAACAGTAGATGCTCACTTCTGCACTGATAAAAGACAACTTTTCCTTGTATTTACCTCTGCTCTTATACAGGGTACAATCCCTATATACAGAGCATATACAAGTGATAGAGGTCATCATCTCACTACCTCAAAGCTACTTGGTAGAAAATTAAAGAAGGAAAATAATTTAGCCTCACAGATCAAATACTTTTCTCATGGACACTTTGGTCTGTCTGAACACCTTAGAATTTTATTTTAACAACTAACTTCATATGCAGGGAATGACAGGCTTTGAGAATGCAATGCAGAGCAAAGTTTCAGCTAATAATAATCCTCAGCTAAATAAAATCTTAAAAAGTAAGTACATGCTTACAGATTTTTGCTTAAATTCACTGCCTAAGCAGTTCTAATTATGAAACCTGAAATTTTTTTGTGTTTGTTTAAAAATACATAGTTTACATTAGCTGCATTATGATCATCATTCAACACACATAGGAGACTGAAGAGGAAAAAGTCAGAGTAAGTGTATATATTTATTATATAAAGTATACTTAGCAGTTTTTGTATAATAAATGCTTTCTGCAGAAAAAATTAGAATTCTAGAAGTAGATGAAGTTCATAAATTACTGAACATACTGACATTTCTCAACATGTTTCCAATGAATATTCTCATTTCAGTTAATTTGAAGATTCCTCATAGTATAAACAGGCTGTTTTAAAATGCAGAATAGAAACATATCCATTGCGTTTTCAGTTATATCTTTCAGCAACATGTGATTAAATCTTCTATTTTTTTTTATTTCTTCTTAGCTTGTAATGCTATCATATTCTATTAAATACTATAGCTTTAGACAGTATCCCATTACAAATTTATAGGCCTATGACCATACAAACAATAGCTTGAGGGGTAGGAGGAAAGGTGCATACAATCTGTATTTAATCCTACCTCTTCTAGTCATTCAGTCTGACTCCCACTGCACATAAAAAAGCAACATCTGCTATGATTCATTTTGTAGGTTGAGGCCTAAAATAAGTCAAGGATTTAGCACATACTAATAAACATAACTATTTTTTTCTTATGTCTTTAAAGAAAACAAATGTATACTCTGAATTAAAGGCCTGAATACCTTCCATGAAAGCAATATACTAGTAAGAAGCTCTTGAAAGAAAACAGGATTATCATAACATATGGACAAACTACTCTAGATTATAACCAAAGGTCAACCTCAAATGAGAGAAGTATTTTAAAGCAGAACAATCCTCATCATGGATTGAATTTGGTCAGATATAATAGTCTTCCTTTTTCTTGCCTTTTTCATGGGCATAAATATTTCTATAACACACCTGTGTGTGAAAATGAGAAGCAACATGAGGAAAGGCAACAGGATTTCATAGTATTTTCTAGTATCGCTCCACTAATTAGGCACATCAGGATATGGACCACAGAAGGACACGACATTGCTTCTACCAAGGACACGACATTGCTTCTACCAAGGACACAGTAGGATGTATTTCTTCACTTCCCTGAGAGCTACTGCATACCTCATGAGACAGGCCAATACATAATGGCAAAATTTGAAAGCAGTATACATTGGGATGTACCATTTGGCAGACGCTTCATATAATGCATATGAAATACTTCTGGGTAGATCTCTCTGGAGTCAGGGATGCTAGGTGTATTCCAGACTCTGATGAACCCTGGGAACCTTTCACCAGCCACGGTAAAGCACAAGATAAGGATGAAGAGATTGACATGGGGACAAATGCACACACTGGCATCTGCTCTTAATGACCAGAATGACATCGGGGAACACAAACATCCCGTTTTTGTTACTGTGTTGATGCTTTCAGCTATGTAGCATAGCTGTAGACCATTGTGTGACAAGTGAGAAACTGGTTTTTCACTGGCCATAGCAAAGGGGTGCACAAACTTCGTCCTTTTGCTACGTGAGGGTATATTAAGCAGGGCCAGGTGTTAACAAGTACCTAACTTCAGAGGCAACGGGTGAGCATGACTTCCATATGGCACACAGCAGGAAGCTCCAAGAAAAAACCCAGTGACACGGAACTTCAAGGGCCACCAGCTATTTCTCTGATTGACTCCTGCCTTCTAAAAATTCTTCAGACAAGAAAAAAACCCCCAAAATTCTTCATAAGAGAGTTTAAGGTTTATATACTACTGCAGTACTAACAACTCAAAACCTTCTATATAAGGAATCAAAACCTTCTACAGCTTGATTTGTAGGTCTCCATAGTGCTTTCTTAAGGAAGGAGCTATTGGAGGACAAAGGAAAATAATTTTATATCATCTTTGTACTTGTTGATCTGTTGGGTTGCGCTGCACACCTACACAGCAGCTTTGCTGCTTTTATAGATAGAAGGAAGCATAAAATATTAAAAAAGAAATCTTAAATAGTAGTTAGTGTATAGTTTACTTCAAAATGGTCTAAGTTACTTCTTCAACTGAATAAAAAAAGAATAGTAAACAACATAATTAGTGAATACAGTGAAATAAAATATCTAAATCCATTTTTTCTGATATATGAGAGGTAATATTACATATTATAGAATTAATGAGACTGCTTATCTTGAGGATGGTCTTTACATTATTTTCATGTAAAGATTTCTAGTATGAATAAAATGTGTTTGTCCAAAAGTTCTACTCAATAACCATTTTAAAAAATCATTTGCATCTGAAAAAAATAAAATGGGTATCAAGGACAAAATTTCGTTTGCACTTTACAGAGTACATTTGAAATACATGTTTCAAAAACATCATCATACAAAAATAAGTCTTATTTAGAAAAAAACATGTATTTTAACTATTTTGCTTTCTTTTCATCAGTGGATAATATGCTTAATTACTTCAGGATTTTTTTCCCTATATACATTCCATCCATTAAAAAATATTCTTTAGTTATCTAGTTCTGAAATATAAAGAAATGTAGTCATCTTATTATGATTATCAGACTGATAAACAAAAGAATGCTACAAAGTAACATTCTCACTGAAGCCAGAGAATAGTAGAGTCTAATATATTAAAGGTTACATGTCTTTAGTACAATTAGGCAAAACAAAAAACCCTGATGTATTACACTGTATATGTTTGTTCAGTTTTTCCATCATGATATTTCCTTTGATTCTACTTTTTCCTTTTGAAGTATTGTCTTAACATTTAGCTTGCAAACTAATGTGCATATTAGCATAAACCTGTGCTTAACATTTATTCTATAGGCCTCTAGACAAAAGGCTGAGTTAGCATATAAGGTCAGAAAAATAGACTTTGTAAATGTTACAACAGTAAACCACAAGGTTCAGGAGAATATTACATAAATTGGGTAAAAAAGTTTAATTTACTTGAATCAAGGCTATTAATATAAACTTGTTTTTTTAAAAAAATCAATAAGCAATATCTAAACACACGAGAATTGTATACAGAGAGAGAATAGTCTACAAAAAGTAATAAAACGGTTAAGAACTCCTGTGTTTACAGTCAGAGTTAACAAATTTTAGAAGCAAAAAGTGGATTTTCTTTTATTCCAATGTAAATCCAGGTTATATTAGTAGTCTTGTTATCTCTGGTGCCACTACAGTTTTCTATTGAGAAACATCATTTCATTTTAAAGTTATTCTAACTATTCTAGTTTTATTCTAAAAGTTATCTTTGACTACCCCAATACAGTCAGATGTATTCATAGGATTGTTACAGATGTTCAGGAAGAGCTCCGTGGAAGACTACAGAAAAGCCATTTCTCATACAGAATGGCAGCAGACATATATTAACAGATGCAAACAGGTCTCTGACAAGCAGAGAACACTGCATGTTTAAGAGTTTCTTATTCTGAAGTTCACTGACAAGCAATTCTACTGAAGACAGAGGTAGCAGAGGTAATTTTTAAAAACTTTTCCAGCTATCAGCTTTGCCAGCTCTTAAACTTCTTCCATGATCCAAGTCAAAACAAATATCACAAGTCTCCTTTCAAACCCCTGTTCATGGAGGCAGGCTCACACTTAGAAATCTCCAGTTTTATTTGCAAAGTAGCTCACTGGCACAGAGAATTTGATTTGTGGGACAAAAAGGTTAAAACTTAGCTTGAGCTAAGCTTAACTTAGCTTTTCAATGTCTTGAAAATGCATCAATGCAGAAAATAGATCTCTATATAGCCTAGCCCTATGTATGCCTTATGCCTGCCTAGTATCTGCATACTACAATTCTGAGAGCTATGGGATTGCTTCAATGTTAAGCATTTACGGAATGTATCAGAAGAGGTTTGGGGGGTAGAAGGTGGAGAAAATATTATAACCAGCCAAGAAAGCCACCTACAGACAAGATAAACAATGTAAGTGTAAATGAAAATAAATGTAAGGCTTGGATACATTCAAATTGATTATTGTTCATGTATTCTGAATTGTCATTGAGTAAAAAAAAAGGTAGTAATAGCCTTGAGAGACTATTCTTTCAATATATCCTGAGACAGGGTTAAAGCTAAAGAATTAGGGAAAGATTTTTATTTAGCAGACAGGGATAAAGCCACAAATGACATTGGGCACTGAACCACCATTTAGATGTCAGAGCACACTCATGGTTCCAGAAGCTTTTGTTCAGCTGATACCTACACCTAACACTGCAGTACCTTTTGAAAGCTGATGTGCTTACACGCTGATCCCAGTGAGCTTCTCTGTCATAACCAGCACGGTTCAGGCTCACTGTAAATCAATTTCATCTGGACTGGAGATGCTCAGTGCTACCAGGTCCAAGCATTCAAACTCAGTAAACAAGGTCCCTACCTTTGCCAGGCAATTCACAGCGCTTTAATTTCAGCTTCTGCTCCATTTTGTCCCAGAGGTTCCACTGCATATGCAGTTATCAAGGAAATTCAGGCACTTGCAGAGCAAGATAGCAGCAGAGTGCCAAAAAGATCAGATCCAAGCCTACTGCGGAAGACCAGGCCTTACTTTCTTTCAAATAGTGGACTCGAGCAACAGTTTCCTGTCAGTTGTAACTCTGAAAGCTCCCTGATTAAGAAATTGCTCTGTTGCATTTGTTTTTCAGGATGTCAAAATTTTAAAATAGAGTTAAAATATATGAATGGAGAAACCCTTATACATCAGAGCAAAGGTCTGCTTACCGTGTTACCTGACCTCCAGCAAGCAACTATTCACAGGTGTTCAAGGAAAGAGCATAAGTAGTGTGACACACAGTACACATCAGGAGAAAGATCCTTCCCTGCAATACCACACAAGCATCTGACAATCACTTTTTTAGGGAAGATGTCTTATAGCCACTAATGGACACTGGATTCTCTAAATTTTTCTTAGTCTCTTAGCCTCCCTACCCCTAGAAGCCATAAGTTTAAATGACTAACTTCCCTCAAAGGGAGAAAAGGGATATTAGTTTCTACTTTAGAGCTGCTGCTTGAATAATGGCATTGGGTACCTCTTGGAACTGGCATTGTCAGAAACAGTGAGCAATCACTCCCTATTCACCTTTTCTATACTCCCATGATTTTGTAAATCTCCATCACATTTCACCTCTCCTATAATTTTTTTTTCTCATGTGAAGTCACTTTCTTCTTTCTTTTAAAATTCTCTCCTCTTCCACACCTCTGGTCTTTCCCACTCTGGGTCTACTTGGGCTCTTTAATATAAATCCAAGCTGTCTTTCCTAAGTGCTGAGAACTAAATTAGAGCCCAACATTGCATATATGTCGATGCAGCTGTTTTATCTTGTCCTTAAGTGCATTACTTTGCATTTATGAACACTGTAGTTCTGCACGCCTTTCAGTCACATCATATGAGCATTCTTCAGAAAGTCAGAAAGCTGACTGAACAGCTGTGTACTTAACTGTCAGGTTATTATTTGTCCCTTTTTCCCCCAGATTATTTACCAAGGTTGCCAGCCCAGTTTCCAGCATATGTTCTGTGAGATTTCAACAGGAACCTTACCCTGTGGTAGGATCAGAACAAAAAGTAGCATTTGCAGTTACCACCTTTTATTCCCTTGATATCAAGGCTGATTTAGTGCAAGGTCATGCTACACAACCATTCGGTCAGCCACTTCATTTCTTAATTTCCCAAGGACTCTTAGGTAATACTATGCTAACCTTAGATTTGCTACAGTTCATTTTCTTGTTTTAGTCTCCAACTCCTACTATTGGTACTGTATTTTGAGACTGTTCCAAGGGCTTCTCCCTGGAGGAGGCAAAACCCTGCTTTAGCACGTTCCTAAACTCCTCCGGAGCAAACAGTGAGGCAAAACACTAGCTTTGCCTGTTTGCCACAGCCACACATTCTCTCAAAGCTCCTTTTATCACCTCACTTCACTATTCCTCAATCTGGTAGTCAGTCCCACTAGTTTACTAGGATGCTTTGCCATCTCATCATTTAATAGAGGCTTATGACTGACCTCACATCAGCTGAAATCCAAATCCAGCATGGTCTCTTCTAATGATGTTAGACAGCTTAAAAGGAAATCACATGTACCTGGTTAAGAAAGGAAATGGCTTCACTAAACTCGTATTCTCTTTCTTTCAAATTCAGCACAGAATTCTTCACCATCTGGTTTCAAGACAAAAACTACACCAGTAAGGTTGACTGCAATTGAGTTTCTACAGCTTCCAGTGATCCAGATACTGACTTCAGAGAAGTATGTTCAACATCACTAGCGTGGCAGATCAAGCCCCTTGTTGTCATTTGGATATATTTTATTCCCACAAGCAAAGGACCGAAGTTTCTAATCAAGGGACAAAAGGCTACATTTTAAAATGTTCACATGAATAATATGAAATGACAGGAACTATCATTAAGAAGAAAATCTGACTGGTTTTATTTTTCTTAAATTGAAAATAGGTTAGATGGGTTTCATTTGAGGTTCAAGTCCCACTCTGTGGGACAGTAATAAGCATGTTTAAAGTAAAAATACCTGAGGACCTGCAAGCTCTCAGTCTTGTCAGCTCTAGCTGACACATCTAATACTCAACTAGATTTCTGAAGTTCATATTGCAACAAGTATTCCCCTTGAATTCACAGGAAACACCATGAATTCAAGTGAAGCTAATGGGACCACTATTTGGAGCAGGGACACTTGTCAGCTGAAGTAGTGCCGTCACAAAACAAAGTTACTACCACATAACTCTTGCTATGACATCACAAAATTTTTACAGATGTTATTTTTAGCCGAAACTGTTTTTTTTTAATATCCATCATCTTATATCTATTGCAGGGCATTTTTTCACTTGTATAATTATGACTCATTATGATTTCAGCCCTACATTTGCCTGCTTATCCTATTTATTTTTACCTATCCTACTGTTACGGCAAAGATGTTCTCATCTGTTCTATGCTCTTCCTCCTCCTGCTGGAGACCATTCATCTTACAGAGTTAAGGTTATGAAATATGAATTGATAATTCTTCCAACTCAGTATAAACCTATGCCAGTATTCATATCCAAATAGCATAGGACAATAGCACTGTAATAATTTGTGCAAGTACTACGATATGTTGGGCAATTAAAAACCTATGAAAGAGATTAGCAAGGGTTTCTGAAGTTTAAATAATTAAATCATATTCAACTGATGCAAGCACACAGTTCTGATGACCTCACTGGAATTACTAAAATTTCTGTCTCATAACACCTAGCATTAAAGTCAATCATAATTGAACTTCCATGCATCTTTCTCTAAAGAAAGAGAAACATTCAAAAGAAAGGCTGCTCATCTGTCCAAGGCAGGTGCAGGTAAGTGCTGCCATCTGTCTTATAATATCTCTTTGTAATATCCCTACGATTACCTTATACTTCTGTGTGTAATTCAGTCTGCCTCTCCCTCAAAACACTGAGCTGCCCAGAGATGAAGTGCAGATATTTAGCAGCTGTTCTTTATAATACTCAATCTACCATTTTTTTCCCCCAGACTCAAATGTATTGGATTAGGACAGAAAAGTCTATTCTTTGCTGTTCAACTGCCAACATCTATTGAGGTACAATTTAAGCAAGGAATATATGCCATTTTCTTGTACATTCACAATATTTTAAAACCTCACACTACTACACTATTTAATGGATATTAACTACATGAGTTAAGCAAAAGGCTGTTTTGCTTTTCAAAAGAAAACTCTTATTTTTAGTTGGTTCTCATCAGCTAGTGTTATAAACAGTGGACAGAATTACCTATTTCACAATTCCTAGTGGTAAAGCCATTTCTTAATTAATATCCACTAGTAATTATAGAAGTTAATGTCAAAATACCACTTGAGAAAACACATGTGATATTAAAGATCCGTATCATTTAATTTTTCCCCTTTGTCATCTTGCATGTAAGATGACAGCAAGAGCAGCAAACAACATCTGAACATCAGCTGTAGAGCTGTATTATCAAAACATAACTGCAACATATACATTTGTATTCCAAGAGGAAATAGTCTCAGGTTATTTTAGAACCTCCAGCAGGGAGCATAACAACAGGGTTTGGTTTGAGTTTTTGCAAGCAAGTGGTCCATCATGTTTAAAAAGAAAAAAATAAAACCACTGCAAAACAGAAAGAGTGCCACAGAAAAGCACTGATCAATTAATATCAATGGATCTCCTGTTTCAGTAGTATAGAAAGTAAAAATCAAATTCCCAAGAACATAAGGAGATCATAAGCAATGCTCAGGATCTCAAGTCACAAATTTCTCTTACTTTTGTATTCATCTGCTTTGCATAATCAACTTTTTTCTCTTCTACCTTTATTTCTATTGTCACTTATTTCATCTTCTCATTTTTAAGTGGAAATCTGTGTTCCCTCATTGCTGATTGCTTCAAGGCAGGGACTACAGTTGGGTTTCACATAAGATTTTCATAAAAAACCCAACCTATCAAAAACATTCATGCAGTCTGTCCCGTTCTCAGCGACTAAAAAGAACAAAGAGCTTTGTACTTATTGTAAATGTGTGACCCCCTCCTTCCCAGACTGCCAAAATGCAAAGATATAAGCTGCGTTCAATTTTGACGAAATTCTCACAGCGCAGTAATGCATCTTGAGCTTTGTGGTTCAGAAAGGAAAGCACCAGAAATTGAATGCAGATGTAAATAAACTCTGAAAATAGTATTGTTCTTGCAACACAAGTCTTTTTACGTCACTGACGGAAAACATAGATTTTTAACTGTTCTGCATTAACGAGATTTTTTTTTTACCTTTCATTTCCAATTTCCATTATATATTCAAATAGAAAGCATTCAGAATTTTAAGCAAAAATCACTCTTGAACTTTTCAGTAAGGGAAAGTACAATGAGACTTGACTTGTATTCACAATACTCCTAAACCATATTACCTGACCCTGATGCTTCACATTATCAGCTTCTTTATTACTTATTATTTCTTTATGATCTTCTACTACAATTAAAGAGATTGCATCATCCTGTAAATCAGTAGTTCATAAGCTGAAGATGAAAAAAAGTAAAACAGGTTACCTACCTCTGTTGCCAAAAGGCTAATGCTTTTACTCAGCATTCAAAGAAGGATCATTTTCTACGATATCATACTGGAGAGAAAAAAACAAAGAACAGAAGAATACTTTAAGTCACTGAGAAACAAAAGTATGGGTTGCGATATATCAAGGAAGTGTGAAAGCATGCATAATTTTAAGTTATACAATTCAAAATATCTAAAATATGTTCCATTTAATCATTTACATCTTGCAGCAGTACTCTATTAAATAGTGAAATATTTATAGCTTCTAAGGCTCTAATTAAAATGTTTTCTCAAAATTATCTTGCTTATTTCATATGAAGACTTAACATATGAAAACAGACAACCTACTAAATATTTGAAAGGAAATGATCCATGAATATTCACTCATGAATGGCAGAGCGATAAAGAACAAGCACACAAAAGGTACACTGAACACAATCCTCCAAACCAGCAAAGCATAACCAGATCTAACTCATGTGGCTACAACTTGTAACTGCCTCCTGAAAATGCTTCAGTTATGAATAAAGGACTGGAAGAAATTATGGAGATAAGCAATTTTAGACTGTCACAAAAATAATAGACCATTTTTGTCCCCTCCATTTTCAAAAGCAACACAAAAATGGAACTACTCAGCTGACCCTTTAAACATAGAAAAGCAGAGAAGATAGAGAGAGGCACAAGTTAAAAAACTGAACCACTAGATTAAAACAACTGGTCCCACAGACATGGGACAACATTCACATCTCCTACACGTTCCTCCTTATGCTGTCTGTACCACCACTGGCAGTCTGCACCTTTCCACAGGGAGAAAGAGCCCTCTCTTGCTTTCCATTACTCTGCACTAGAAATCTCTTTTCTGTTCTATCTCTTCCTTTTAAGTTGAAAACTTAAATACATCTTTATCCTGAAAAAACAGTTCCTAGGACTTCCATTTATTTTAAGCAAAGAGCAGGGTATACCAGCATCAGCAGGGCTCTGGTTACTTGGCTGCTTTCCTAAATTGTTCTTCCATGATTTTACTCATCTGCAGAATGGACAAGCACTCACAAACAGAAGCCTTCACACAGTTCAAATACAGGGATGCCTAACTGGCAAAGTCTATGCAGGTACCAGCACGAGACAGGCCTCCATCAACAGGCATGCCACAGCAGAGATCCTGCTCCTGCATGGACACTGCCTCCCAACCACCCACCACTTGTTATTTGGGAGCAGCCATGTGCTTACGGCTTTCCTAGGACCCAAGATTGGAAATGCAACCTGGGGAGGAGGACTGCAAATGGCTCAAGTGCAGACAGGGGAAAGAAAGAGGACCAGGAAACTATGGTTACAGCATTACTCATGTCCTCTCTCTGTCCTTACAGCAGCTGGAAGGATACAAAACCTCCTGCATTTGGGTATCAACGCCCAAAATGGAAGTTAGTGACTCTCATGCTAAGCCCCAAAAGGATATGGACAATTTGTAACATCTACATAACTGAGTGTCCTTTGCTTTGCTTTATTTAGAGATAGATTTGTAATAAGATGCCTAAATAATTACACAACGTTTATCAGTTGCATCAACAATTTACTGACTTCACCTGTCCAACTGATTTCAGATAAAGCCACTTTGGATTTGTATAAGCATAGGGACTAAATATTTACCTGATATAATGGCATTCTTCAAAAGAAATTATTACACTGCTAATGCAGGCAGTGCAATAAAAATTAGTACTCAAATATTTTATTTGTAATAATTGTTGTGTTGGTTTTTTTTAAAGAAGAAACTAGTGAAAAATTCTGATTTTTAAAAAGGTAATATTTTAAAGCCTTATTTAAAACGCTGGAGGCATTTATGTGACATTTCTAAACGCCACCATTTTCATTTCCCTCTGAAAAGGAAATGCCAAATGATTGCCATCATTCTTGTAGCATTTCTTTGCTTTTTCAGCAGTAGGTTTTTTGTGGGGTTTTTTTTGTTTGGTTGGTTTTTTGTTTTTTTTTTTTTTTTTGTTTTTTTTTTTTTTTTTTTTTTTTTTTTTTAAATTGTGGAGGGTTTTTGCTTTTTTAAAAAAAAAAATCAGGTTCTAGATGGGCCTGTGGCAGGTTGGTCTTGGCTGTCCACCAGCCGCCCACCCAGCTGCTCTCTCACTCTCCTTCTCAGCAGGACGAGGGGAGAAAATAAGATGAAAAAAACTCGACGGTATAGATAAGGACAAGGACATTACTCACCAGTTGCCATCACAGGCAAAACAGGCTCGACTTAGGGAAGATTAATCTATTCCCAATTAAGAACAGAGTAGGACAGTGAGAAACGAAGCCAAAACTTTCCATCTCACCCGCCTTCTTCCCAGGCTCAAGGTCACCCCCAAGTTTCCCGCCTCTTCCCCCTGAGGGGCTGTGCCCTGGGCAGGCCTGTCAGAACCGGCTGGAACCGGCTGTGCCCAGCCCAGGGCAGCCCCAGCTGCTCCTCACAGAGCTGCCCTGCAGCCTCCCTGCACCCAATACCGGGCTCAAGAGCAGCTGCAATTTCCCAGTTTTGGGCCTTTTCATTCTCTATCCCCTCTAAATATCAATTTTGTATTCTCATTTTGTGCAACTTCTCTTCGACCATTAGATCAGATAAAAAAAACCCCAAACAACCAAAACCACAGATAGGAGAGGAGAGGTACAGCACTGAAGGAACAGACACCCTCCAGAAGTGTTGGGCTTTTTTCCCCAGGGTTCAGTTGGGTGAGTTATTACTATTAATAGAAATACCTACTGAAAAGTCTATCTAATCCTCCAGGAACAGACAAGGATGAAGAAAACACTTAACCTCCAATACTAACTTTTAGATTCTGGAAAGGGAATACCATCTTTAAATATATATTCAAATTAGTACCACCTTAGGTTTCATTCTTCTGGTGTCAGTTTAGTACAAATATGTATAGATAAGTACAAATATTTCATGCATGACCAAAGCCTCAATGCCACAAATGTGTAAGGAAAGATAGGTCCCGCTTTGCCATTTGAAGCGTTCAGTATTGTACATGCTTTAACTCATGGAACAAGTACTGTGAAATACACAGTACTAGACCCAAGTATTCTAGCCTCCTTTCTAAAGTTTTGGGCTTAATTTCTTCTATCACATTTCTTTTATCACAATGACAGAGGAAATTCACTGTCTGAAATACCAGGGAATTAGTCAACAATGTATTTTAAGCTTTGAAATATTATACTGAAGTGATAACTGATTAGTATTCACATTTTCAGATCAAGAGAATATAAAGGCAAATACCATCAGAAATACTGAAGGAAAGGCGCTTGAAGCTAAGCACACAATTCAAATGGACTAATAAGATACAAATCACTATGGGTCATGTTCGCTCCACAGAAAATCATAAAAGTCAGAAGGTTAGCACTTTGAAATGTATGCACTCCAAAAAACCAACTTGAATTTGATATTTTTTGACAAAAAGATAGAATTCCAGTGTCTGAAATAGTAAGAGTTGTGGAATTAGCCATACAGCAAATATATTCCTATAATATGTTATACAAATATTTAGTGGCAAAATTGCATCAACTGTCTACTTTTTTTTATTCCCTGCTAATACCAAATCAATGACACTTGTGCAAAAGCAATAACAATAAAACTGATGTACTGTCAGACTGTTGTGGCCTCACAAAAGGTATTTATGGAGAAAACTTGCACAAAGAAAGGACCCAGCTTAATCTTTAGATTCTCGGTTAAATTATTTTTCCAAAGCCATAAAAGAGGAGTTGGCAGCCTCTTAAAAAAATAGTCTTATCAATAGATCACACTTGATACACTTGAACAAAGTTAGCCTTAATCCTCTGATACACTTCTATGGAGTTCATCTAAACATTAAGATCCTCAATTTTGCATGTGCGTGTCTTCAATTACTAAAATAATTCTCGTGAGCTAAAGCAATGTTATTCTATTGCCATGATTTGCACATATTTTTACGTTTTCACTCTACTGTTAAGGAGAGAAAAATACTACAGACTACAGTACACTCCTCCATCTTCTTTTTAAATGGTTGAGAAAGTTCTGGGCTGTTACGATGCACACTCTAGAAACTCATCCCAGCAATAAGATCATGGCTACTCTGTGTTAAAGTAAAATGTAAAACCCATCATTATTTGAGGAGGTGCTCTCTAAATGTATAAATCCTGATTGGCAGTCAATTAGTTATTACTTTTACCACTTGCCCACACACCCATTAAGTTAATGTTTTTGGACTCCCTCTCCCCAAAGACCCAGTAGAACTTTATGAAATACAGTGACACAAAACTCTGACACAGTCCTTGTTACAAAATATGCCTTAGATGGCAATTAATCAACAGATGCCATGAGCTCAACAAAACCTTCAATAAATACGACAGGATTGAACAACTACAGCTATTGTTTCAGCCATAAATCTTGGAAATGCTTTTTACTGTAGCAACAAACTGCTAATAAATTCAACTTGCATTACCAGAAACATATAAAGGACAGGATACACTTCATGATGGTTTTTCAGTGTCCTCCCTGAGCCCATGCACTCAGGCATATTGTTTCCAGAAATATTTTATAGTTAGCAGTGATGCAATGTCCCCCCCCACCCTCTCCCATGACTGATGAGATAGAGAACATCGACTGAATGCCATTGCCTGTCACTACGTCCTTCTCGCTCAAAAGAAATGGGAGGCTTTATGCTTACAATTCATATTAGCTTTAGGAGCAATCATCAACATTAATTGCACGTGTATCATTGGGCAAATAGACTTCAAAAAAATATAACAATAGTAGAAGCGCTGTCCCTGTTACTGTGCAAACATGATGGCGTTTTCTAGTATTCTTCTAAGGCACGTATTCAATAAATGGGACCAACAAGCCATCCACAGCTAAGGTTACGCAGGGAAGAGCCAAATTTTCAAAGTAGTGGCATAAAAGATTAGAGTTTCTCATCTACGTTCGTTTCATCTCAAAGAAATGATTCTTCTAGTGCAATTTACAGAAGCGTTCACATCCCAAATGCTTTAATCCCTACCAACTACAGCAAAGGTCACTGGATTGTTTTTTCTTACACCTCATATTACCACATTCTGTTCTGAATGAGGACTTGATAGATCCAAAGAGATAAAGAGAGAAACTGATATTGACATCAACCGAAAAGCCAGACTAAACAAAAGATCACAACCCTTATGCCTCAAGTCTAAAAACCTCTAGCGGTGTTAAGTTGGTTTAGATTCAAACTGATCCAAGTTACTAGCAAACAGTGCTCCATGTGATACAGTAGTTAACTACTGACAACAGCATACACCAGCTGGGAGGGGAAAACCATTCCAACAAAGCTAGTGGGACAGGTGTTTGCTCTTCACATATTTCATTGTACTCTTGATGTTCTTACACAACTTTTTCTTTGTGTGCTTCTTCATTTCTTGGAGGTTTGAAACCCACCAGCATCTACAGTCCAGAAATGTAAAGGTGGTCTCTCTTGCTCTCTCCACATCCTCACCTACTTACTAACAAAACCAGAAGCAGCAAATAGAGAACTGTTCCACAGAAAAAGTAACTTGTTGCCACCTACTCCAATAAGGGGAGGTAAAGACATTATAGCAATTAATCACCCATTACCCTTATAATACATTTTAGCATCACCTGTTGAGTCAAGGCAGACTGCAAATTTAAAGTTTATCCTAGAGACATATAATCTCTTTTTATGGGATCTCAGCATTTTGCTGATGTTCAACCTTAACAAGTTCTATATAGCTCTGCTGTACTAATGTTTTCACAGCTGGCCATCTGCTTTCTGGAAGCAGAGCCATCTAAAACTAAGGGGAAGCAACAGCTTGGTAGACTCCGACTACTAAAAGACAGAGATAAAGAAATTTCAGTAGGGAAAGGGAGGAAGAAGAACTAGAGAAAAAGAAGATGGCTTGCCCATATAAAACTAATTTCAAAAAAGTTTATTTTCTCAAAATCTTATGAATTCCATTCTATAAAAATACTTGTCATCGTGAAGGGTACCAGAGTTCAGAGGCTAACTCATCTTGCAAACGTGAAAGAGTTACTACAGTCACTGGTACAGTGATAATAAACAAGTAGGGCTGATATGTAAGGATGTGACTTAGTACATAAAACTCTTCTCTGGAAGAGTTACCTTCCCAAAAAATACATCTTTATGGAGGGATATTTCAATTAGGCATTTACTCCATTAAGTTAAAAAATAGCAGAAAGTACCTTCTATTGTGAGGAGAACCATTAGTCTCAGTACACGACATGGGTTTCCAGACAACTTTTTAGTAACTTTTGTTTGGTTAGACATACAGGTGGAAATTTCTGGAGAATCTGTAAACCAGCTGCATTACAGCAACAGATACCAGCTTACATGAGGTTTGATTACCTTCTACTTGGAGACTGAGCAAGTGATTATAAGAAGATACCCAGTTTTAGAAGGTGCTGCCACTGGTGTTTTGTTAGTTGGCATTTACTAACAGAGACCGAAACAGGTATATGTGTTTGGTTCAGGGCAGTTTAAGGGAAAGCTGCTTATTCTTTTACAAACTAATCCCTCTTCCCTTGTGTTCAGTCACATAATAGTCCACAGTTCACAAGTACCAAATACTAGCTAGCATTGTAAAGATGGAATCAATAGTATAATCCTATTAAATTCTGCAATACAGGCTACTTTTCAGATATATAGTGGAATCCTCTTAAATTGATTTTTTTTTTTTAAATAAAAGGTAGGGTTATGTGAGGCTCTAGCTAGAAACCTAAGAAATGTCTACGTAATGCTCTTAAGGTAGCAGTTCAGTCTGGTTTCCTCTGTACAGTTTCTGTATATTGGCTGGCATGTAGCTGTGATACTTTACTAGATGATCTTCAAAATAAAACTAAAGCTTTCTTAGTTATTGTAACCAAAGAGCAATGAAATAATTGTTAAGGTTACTCACCTAAGGCTTCATTGAGAACTGACACTTCCATTTGCTTGTGAGCTATTGACACCTATTGCTGAAATTCCATCACTAACATGATCAATTACTCATATTCAAAGCTAGTGTTACCGTTTCCTCGAGTCTTTCCAGATATTAGCTCTTGTATGGTTTACTCCATCCCAAACTTCACCTGCTTATATTTGAAGACTGCATGATCTCTTAATCTATTTTGAAAAACTATCATTTTTGAACCTACAGGAAGATTTAATCTATTTCCTTCACACAGCAGGAGGGAAAGTGCCACTTGTGGCACTAGCTACCTGATTCTTCCTTCAACAAAAATTAATGTTATCTACCCTAGTCCACACGCAGGCCAATGCGGCTAAGCAGTGTGAGTTATGGTGACACTTGCTGATGGGCAGCTAGATTTCCAGTTCTACCACAGCTTCCATCCGGCAAGTCATGCCACAGTCCATACATATTCCAGGGCAGCCTAGTATTTTTCTCATGTCTTTCAGAGTGAAGAAACTACACACAGGAAAAAGAATTTCTTTCTCTGCATCCCTACAAAAGATCATCTTTAAGTGTCTTACTTCCTATCCTTTCCTGTACTACCAACGCTTCCCAGTTGTGCAGCCACTATAGATCCCAATGACACTAGTAGATGTACAAAAAATTAGGGCCTTTACAGAACCTCAACTACCTTGAGGTGTATATAAAAACCTGCAATTACAGTTTGCAACTGAAAATCATAGCAACTCTATGACCAGAATGGTTAAGAAATATTGCCAAAAATATGAGATTTCTCATTTCTCCAATAAATGTACATATTCGATGTTTTCTAGACTAATTTGATGCATTGGGCAGATTAATTCCTATTGCCAGTGTCATACCAGTACCATAATTTCTTTATATCCACAAATCGGCAGCATCCCTCACACATACGGCACCAGCTAGACACCTTTTCCGAGATGGAGTGGGTGGAAACGGACAGGAGCTGAAGGTCGGGCAATGCCTCTGCTTGACCCATTAGTGCAACAGAGCCAGAGGAAGCTGGGGAGAGCACCCAGAATCCTGCCTTTGCCTCATCCATCTTTCACATTTTAAATCGCTCTCTCAGTAGATCACAACATGTTCCAAAGGTTTGGGATTGACAGGAGGGGGGAAAAAAGCGCAAGCGTAGCAACCTCATTAGGATTCTGCTCTCAAAGGCTCCACACAGCTTTGTCTTTTGAAGAGTAAAAGCTGCTTAACAAGTCAGCAATAGCTCAGTGTCCCCCCCCCAGAACAGCTATGGTAACAGTCTTCATTGCGCAAACATGTTTCTTGAACTACTTTCCCAAGTCACCGCTAATGCGAACCTGTGGAGTGAAATAAATGCAAAAAAAATAAAAAGCTCTTGTCTCCTTGCTTTTTTTAAACACTTCGCATGACAAGTATATCACTCCTGTTTCCTATCTTTTGCCTTCTGTTAGAAATAATACATCAGAATACACATTTCTGAGATTAAGGATAAGTAATTCATGTGAGTAAGTCCACAGAATCAGTTGCCACAACCTGAAAGTTAGCCTAAGATTGCAAAGGATTTCTGTCCAAGAGGAGCCACTTGGCAGTGCACTTAGAGATGTTCTCGTCCAAGCATTTAAGCAAACTTTTTAAGGTTAACAGGAATGCTTTTGGGTGGTTACACAATTATGCTAATCAGAGGACCACAACAAAACCAATTTACCCACCCCAATAAAACAGTTGTAGCACTTCTCATTTTTGCAGACAAGCAGGCAGAAGCGTTTTCCCCTCTACCCCCATTTTATCTCAAAATCTGGACACAAGTCTGTCCCAGAAGGCAAGCACCTAGCTGTCCTTAACGGAGCGCCCGCAGCTTGCAGGGAGGTGTGCACAGATGCGCACGTCTGCCTGAGGAAGAGGTGGGACACTGCTTTTCCGCTCCAGACACTTTGCAGCTACTTCAGCTAGCCTGAAGAGATTCACATTGAAATAGCACGGCCAGGGAAAAAAATTAAATGACTTGAGCATTGTCATATAGATAACTAATATTAAAAGTTGATGGACTGCCGTTCTGTCACCTTGCACGAAGCCTGAAGGAAAAGCTGTTGTTCTGCATGTGCGAGGGGTGCAGAGCAGGCTACGTCAGGCCCGTGCTCAGCAGCCGATTCGATGGATTATGTAATCCTCTACGGGAACGTAGATGCCTTCTGCACAACTTCCAACCACCAAGTTTCAGTCTTCTATTACAAACATCACAAATATATTAAACACTTGGTTTGAAACCTTTCTACCATACTGTATCCTTCTGAAACGTGAACCCTGGGCATAAAAGGCAGGAAGCATACACTTAGTAACAAAATGTGTAAAAAGCAACTGCTTTTCTGAGTAATAAATCACAATAGGAGCATTAATCTCAAGAGTAAATGAATGAAACCCACAAAGCAGAGGTCAGTCTTTGAGCTGAGATTACTACTGATAAAAACTGTATGTTAGCTGTAGTAAGATGTTGATTGTCCCAATCCTTATACATATCCAAGTTTCTACAGAGTCGAATCAGAGCTGGAAATAAAGAAGCACTTAGAAAATTGATATACGTTTGCTTTACACACAGTTCCAAGCACAGGAGGCAAATCTAGTCTTTTTTGAAGGGTTTCTAATGCCGGTATTCTTTCCCGTCTCCATGCTCCATCCCTTTGCCTGGAGAAATTTGAATTTCAGAAGCAGAAACCACACTGTACTCCCGAAAGCACGCTACTGACATACCCAGCACAGCTTACGTATGTAGAATCACGCATTTTATTTATAAAGCATAGGAAATCCTAAGCATTTTATAAATTCTCAGAATGACAAAAGTTGAGTAAATATACATGCTTAAGGTAGCATATGCAGTGCCATGTTCATTCAGAAGATGCTCAGGGACCAAGCTCTTCAAGTCCATGAATTTCTAAAATGCATCAGCCTTACCCTTTGAACAGGCACAGAGATGAACTTGTAGCACAAAGTCTTTCAACACCCCTGGAAAGAAGAGGACCGTTTAAAAGCAGTGGTTGGAAGGCCCCAACACAGGACACAGCAGTAGTGCCGATTTCCCTGAAGAGCACAGAGCTCTTCGGAGAGGAACTACAGGGTTAACAAGTCAGATTTGTCCTGATTTTGAACACTATCTGCTTAAATTTACTAAATGTAGAGGCCTGCACACCCCAGGAGTGAGAACAAATCACTGCATAAAAACCTTCATTCAGAACAGCTTAAGGTCAACATATTCTGGTGAAAATATTTTTCATTTCTTTCTTCCTTCCTCTTTTTTTTTTTTATAAGTAGAATAAAAAATCCAACCCCGAAACACCATGTTTTCTAACAGGCACCAACAAATTGAGAGGGAAGAGAGAAGAGTCACATTTCTAAAGTCTTTGTGTTATTTTTACACATACAAGAGAAACATCAGCAATCTAGAAGTATTATACAGAATATGACTGATTTAGCTGGTGCTAAACACACCTTGCATATTCAGTGATTCATTCTAGATACAAATCATAGAGAAAATAGAAAACCATGGATAGTTGATAAGAAACAGGTGTGGGAATCAAAGAGAGTGCTCAAGCAGGACATACAGTGCATGTAAAGACTCACCTAGGTGAATAAAAAGAGCAGAAAGTCTCAGTGTTTGCACACAGCCTGACAGGGCAAGAACTGTGCAGTGCTTTGGCCTTTCTTGGCAGCCGATCAATGCAGGAGAGCAACAGGAGAACCGTGGTGGTACAGGTCAGCAGCCCATCTAAACAGGCAGAATGAGAACAAGATGTGTCCACACCTGAAAACACTTTAATGAGTTACATAGAAAAATGTTTGTGTAACCAAGTATGAATATGAAAAGTGTTTTCAGTGGAACATTTATGATATTTTAGAAGAGAAAAAAGCAAGAAGTTTTCCTGTGAAGACCCATTTTGCAAGTGCTACAGCTTTATCTTGCCCTTTAAGACTAGAGGGAGGAGGGAGGAAGAGGAATTATGATTCAACAGTAAGTATGAATCATTTTTCCCTGGAACTATGCTTAGGAGAAGATAGTATTAAGCCTGCTGTATTCAGAGTTAACATCACAATATAACTCTTAGGGACAAGTATTTCTAATTTGTCACCTAAATTCTCTAATTCAAATATTTAACTTAGTGCCTTTAATCTAAAAGAATTGAACATTACCCTAATGATCTAATGAAGAATCTGATCTGCAAACCAGCATATTCTTTCTGAGAAAAAAGGAAGTTGGAACCAGAATCTAGCATTCCTTTAAAGAGGTAATATAGCAAAGGACATGGTTTTGCTGGAGCTGCTTCAGACTACCTCAGCTGAACTTGATACTGGTATCATTGAAGGCTCCCAATGAAGCAGTTACAAACTGATTTCATATCCTACTTCTGTGCTCCTTCCGTGCATCCTGCACTTGATGAGCTGGCTTCTCAAGTCCTAGTCAGCACCCTGTGGAGGAGGTGGCAAGTAGTTTTTTTACAGCTTCTGTGTCCTTCAGGCAGCATGCTCAGGCCAGAGGAGCAGCAGATGTAGTGCTGCATCTTCACAACCCTGGTTCTGCTGGTGGTGGCACCCTTCTAGCCTTACGTAAGAGCAACAGACAGTAACTTTTTCTGAGTGCAGCTTAACAACTCACCATCTTCATAAATTACAATACAGAGTTGACAGACTGTGCTGACCTCTCTATTACTGTGAAGTTACACTTAGAAACAAATGGGCTTTTCCATAAGGGGAAAGTCTGCCACTTACAGAATATTTTAAAACTTCAGAGGTGTGGTGGGTTGGCCCTGGCTGGAGGCCAGGTGCCCACCAAAGCTGCTCTATCACTCCCCTCCTCAGCTGGACAGGGGAGAGAAGATGTAACAAAAGGCTCCTGGGTCAAGATAAGGACAGGGAGAGAGCACTCACCAATTACTGTCATAGGCAAAACAGACTTGACTTGGGGAAATTAATTTATTACCAATCAAATCAGAGAAGGATAATGAGAAATAAACCCAAATCTTAAAGACCTTCCCCCCACTCCTCCCTTCTTCCTGGGCTTAACTTCACTCCTGATTTCTACCTACTCCAGCACAGGAGGATGGGGAATGGGGGTTGCAGTCAGTTCATCACACATTGTCTCTGCTGCTCCTTCCTCCTCAGGGGACAGACTCCTCACACTCTTCCCCTGCTCCAGCATAGGGTCCCTCCCATGGGAGACAGCCCTGCACAAACATCTCCAGTGTGAGTCTTTCTTCATGAACTGCTCCAGCATTGGTCCCTTCCACAGGCTGCAGCCTTTCAGGACCAGACTGCTCCAGCGTGGGTCTCCCATGGGGTCGCAAGTCCTGCCAGCAAACCTGCTCCAGCATGGGCTCCTCTCTCCACAGGTCCTGCCAGAAGCCTGCTCTAGCACACACTTCCCACAGGGTCACAGCCTCCTTCAGACATCTACCTGCTTTTCAGATATCCACAGGCTGCAGGTAGATACCTGCTCCACCATCATCCTCCATGGGCTGCAGGGCCTCACCAAGTTCCTCACCATGGGCTGCAGGGGAATCTCTGCTCCAGTGTCTAGAGCACCGCTCCCTCTTCACTGATCTTGATGTCAGCAGAGTTGTTCCTCTCATCTTCTCACTCCTCTCTCCGGCTGCAGTTGTGCTTGGTTTTTTTCCCCTTCCCCTTCCTAAATACATTATCCCAGAGGTGCTCCACCATTGCTGATGGGCTCAGCATCGCCCTGTGGCAGGTCCATCTTGGAGCCGGCTGGCATTGGCTCTGTCAGACATGGGGGAAGCTTCTAGCAGTTTCTCACAGAAGCCACTTGTGTAGCCCCCCTGCTACCAAAACCTTGCCATGCAAACCCAATACAAGAGGACTTTCTGGGTTTCATATATATAGCATGAGTTTTAGAAATATACACTAAAGTAGGTATGTGTATGTATACATATACACATGTATGGCTACACCTGATCCAGTACATTTTGCTATTTGACAATGCATTAACGTGAACCCAATCATAAGCATATTTTGCTCTCAATTTTATCTATTTATGTTTTATTTCTAAATATTTAAAACCCAATTTGTTCAACACTTACAGCATCTAACACATTTTTCCCTTGACTCATACATAAGAAAAATGCTCATATCCATAAAAATATGTCTTTTGTAATTGGAACATTTTCAGCTAATTGCCAAATACAGAACCTTTTAGTCAAATTTTAGTAAGTCTAAATAAATGAGCATGGGAAGAGAGCTTTGGTTTTGTAAGGACCAGTTTTCACATTCTACTGAACACAGAACTGTGTACTCAGGTAAAACACTTCCTGTTAAGGACTTCAAAATACAGCCTTTGAGTAGCATAATGAAAGAGCTATGAAAAACTACTCTGTCCAAGTTTTGTTTGGAGAAAACCCTAAAGCCTCAGTTTATGCAATTCAAATAAGGAAGATTTAGTTAATTGCCACATGCAAGTCTTGAACTTCTGACTTTCTTCAGTACGCTGCTCACATAGCCTACAAAACCAAATCTTAGCCGTGCATCCCTAACTGATTTCATACTGCCCCCCCAATCTGTCTTGCTAATGTTAAAAACGGTCTTGGCAAAACTCTTTGTACAGTTTAGCAGTCTCGGTATCATATTTGTCATGCAATGAGTCAAAGATTACTTATGCTGCAGTCTAAATCATTCTTAAGCTGTAACATTTTTGGGGTTTGGTTGGGTTTTTTTTTTTGCTTTGCTTAATTTGCTTTCTGTACATAATTGATAATTAATTTACACAAAAGTGACAGATTAACCCCACTGTAGGAGAGGTGGTGCATGCTCCCCCCCACCTATTCAACCAGAAAGGGCAAGCAGGCTCAAGCAAACTTCACATTAGCCCAAAAATCAATTTAGCAAGCTTCTTCCTCAGGCAATCAAAATCCTACCCCAAACAGTTCGTATTTCAGGGGGATCTGTTTGATAAGCCAACTATTGCTTGTAATAAAAAGAGGCCATAAGTGTGAAAGGCAACCTACCTAAGGCAGGCAGACAACATTTTCTTTCTAAGTATCTTGATTTAAAAAAGCTAATGACTTCTACTATCTCAAAATTACTGCTGTAACTGGACTTTTTTTTTTTTTACCTTCTGTGGAGGTTTAGTTTCCAAACAGCTGCCACTCCCTCTGGGGGCAGGAGGAAAGATCTCCAGAGGAACAGCAGGAAAATAGCTGTCCCTTGACTCTCCTTCACCACAGTGGTCTGTTTCTACTGATAGGAAAATCCTTTCTAACAGAAGTAACACACCAATAGTTGTGTTCTGCAACAGATAGTGTAGCAATGAAACTAAAACTGAGTAGACTGAGGATAGAGAAATTATTTTTGAACCACACAATTTCCTTCTCATTTTACTCTATTTTTGCAACAATCTTTACATCATGTCTAGTTGAACTCACAGCTTGGCTTTCCCTATTTCAACTTCCCTCCTTTATAAAATATTCAAACTCAGGAAGACTTAAATATAGTGTTTTTAAGAGCTTAACTAGCATGAAGGTATGCTCAGAAATTCACAGGAAATGATGAAACTGTATACCAATTTCCTTAATTCAACTTTATTAACACAGAAGAAAAGATTTCCACTCTTTCCTAGATCTAATCTAGTGCATGACATTCCTAGACTTGAATTGTTGGGGTTTTTTTCTGTTATCAAGAGAACACAAAAGTGACAACATCTCTCATAGCATACATGGTCAAGTATAAACCATTCTTCCGTATCCCTACCCATTCTTCATTACTACCAGAGAACAGACTTTTGAGCCTGCTCCAAAGGATCTAGGTCTTCAATAATGAAACCAGTTAATTAGCAAGTCTTTCATTGGGCAGTATAATTTGGGTGAACATAGCTCACTACACCCCAGTTTTTAAATGTGATCTCCTGGATGTGTAATTTAGTTGCATTTGACTTTTTTCTTCTGTCTTTCATTCTTGTTTCAACTCAGAAATAAAACTAAGTCCATCTACACACATTTAGGAAATGGTTTAATGAGGAAGGGTAGCTAGTGAATTATCAAAAGGTTACAGAAACTGTTCTTGGCTCATTTCTACCCTTCACACCCACATTTGTGTTTGAAGGCCAAGGTCTCTCTAGGACAAGTATTTATCACTGTTCCACAACCTTCCCTACACAAATTTATATTACGAGGGTCCAGGGTTCTTCCGTCCATGCAAAGAAAAATTTAGAGTAAAAGAAGATATCCAGCTGCCTATTGATAGGCCAGAAGAACCATACACATCCCTGTTAGGATTTTCTGTACTTTAAGGCTTTGTCAATAACCCCCTAAGTACTGACTGCTCCCTAGTCCCTCATTAGGAAGCTTTGTAGCCAGAAGATATAAATTTTTGATGCTGACTAGTGATTTGGAGAGATCCTATTTTTTAAAATAATTTGAGACAATTTAAAATGAATCAAGCCAAGGAAGAATTCTTTCCTTGGAAGTGATTTGAAGCAGCTCTCCAAACACTAAAGCATAAATTTACTGGTCAACTCTGACCATTTAAGACAATATATTTTGTTGGTTTGTTACTCATTTAAATTATTCCACATAGTAAAATTTACCAAAGTTAAAATTTAAAGCAAAATCAATATTATCACTGCTACCCAGCAATATATTATATCTTCTGTGGTAAGCCCTTCAAAGAAGCAAAAGTCATTAGGTTAAGATTGGAGGAGACAACAGTCCTTCCTGGAACACATGTTACATTGACTCTGAAGAGATGCACAAAACTGTTGATGTATTTAAACTGAGCTACTGTGCTGAGCACTGAGATGCATATTTTATCCAAATCATTAATTATTCTGCTTTTAGTTTTTTAAGTTTTGTGTTTTTGTTGGGCCTTTTTCGTTTGTTTTAATCGTCTGTATTTTCTTTAGTTCCTGTCATGCTCCTAGGTCCCTCTAGTTACACATTTAAAATTTAGCAAGTGTGTAGAAAATTCTAAACCTCTTAGCAAATGGCTTCCATGGCAATAATGGATTAGGCACACTAATTTTTCTCTATTGGTTTACTTCTATACTGACAGAAAGAAAAAACTAAACTGTTCTTTGCTCTTTACAGAAGTTACTATATGTTTTCCCAGCAGGCACGCCAACCTACACTGATACTCTTCTGCCAGCTCCAAAGCATTAACGTAGACTGTTGGTTAGCTGCTATTTTACACTGGCATTTCAGAGGGCTGTACTGTAGCTATTACGTGCCAAACACAATGCAGCCCAGCTGCTACTTGAAATTGTTCTGTAGGTGTAGCTCTCCCGTATAAAACATGCAATGTATTTATCTTTATAGAAGACATTGTTCAGCAAATGATGAACGTTGTCCCTATTTGAGAAATGGTGTATCATTAAGGAAAACTATGGCATCAAAGTGGTGGACCTTAGGAGGAGGGAAAGAGGAACCAACCACATGTACTGGGAACAAATATGTTACTGGGCAGAAGCTTATTCCCAAGCTTGAACTATGCAGAAGGAATATGGGACACAGCCAACCAAGAAAAGCTAATTATTTTCAGACTTCATCAGTAAAAGTAGAATCAGCTTCCACTAAACAGGCATGATGGTCAAACATCTTCAGTAGCAGCACTATTAATTCATGAATGAAGATGCAGCTTACAACAGCAGCCCATGCCTGTGAAGATACAGCATTCTCAAACTGCTCATATGTGGCTTCCAATGTTTATACAGACATTTTAGACAAATAATTGTATGGCTTCATCTAATTATCATGATTCCCCTGACACTGTAGTTTTAAAGGTCAAGTAGGGTATTTCTAAGCAGTTCGATTTTTGAACCAAACTAAGAAGAAATTAAAATTTAGGGAAGGAGCAGGGGTGCATGATCTCCTTTTGAGCTCAGCCATGTGGATTTCAGTGATTAGGACTGAATTAACATACTAAAGAATAAATTGAGCTCAAGTTTATTTGCAAGTAGTTCATATGATGTACATCTCCATCTTAAAATAATTTTTGAACAGTTAACATATTTGCAGACATCTTTATGTTAAAGGAAATGTATAGTAAAAATAGAATGCAAAGCAAGTGTTGCTACTTTGCTAATCCCCAGCTTGCCTTGTTCCTCCAAATTCTCTCTCATCTCTATTTCCAACATATACTTCTACCTAAGATAGAAAAGTGCATTGTTTAAGGACTGGAGGATCAAGGATATTTCTCACAAGCTTACTAAAAATTGCTAGAACAGAAACAGTTATGAGAAAAAACTGTATTTTTTCAAGTGTTTCTAGTATAGCACCTGTATTCCAAAACACATGGTTCATATAGATAATTGTTTGCTTTCATGTCCTTGCCAGAAAGTACTGGAAATTTATCTTTGACATATAGAAAAGAACAGCTTTGTTGATATTAGCAATTTTTCTATGTAGTCTTGTTAGGAGATTTTCTTAACCTACTGGAAAAAAAGCCTTATCAAAGCCTCACTGATTAAATTACAAGCAAGGTTATAGTACAGTGCATGACTTGATTCTATGACCTTTTAAAGTTATAACACTGCAGCATTGCTACTCAGTGTCAAACATCTTTCACTTATTTTTGAATGAGGACTTAGGCAAAACTGCCTTCCTATTGAACGTTATTGGGGAAAGGTATGTTGTCCCTTGGAGATCAACACTCCTCCTTCCAAGCCTTGTATCCTCAAGATTACTGACCATAACTACATCTGGTCTCAGCCAAGAGCTCATAACAATCCCATTTTGTTAGTGTCATGTAACTGTGTGCCTCATTCCTGTGCATTTATCAATGTAAATATGGATACAGACATTCATTGAAGTAGTAAGCGGGGTTGGAGAGGCCAAGAGGCATGCTTCACTGATCACTCCTGTTCATAGCCTCTGCTCTGGTGTAACAGTACATGCATCTCCAAAGAAGTATGCTAGTTCTTTGTTTATCAGGGGTTTCAAGTATCTCTCATAAGATCAGTAAGCCTCTGAGGAAGATAGAGTTTAAACTGAACCCAGGGAGGACTTCAGGTGAGTTCCTGGAGCAGCCCAGGAGGTTTTACAGACAGGAGCTGTCTCCGGGAGATGCACTTCAGGCCTCGGAGGAGAGGGTCAGGGAAGCAGCTCAGAGGAACACAGGTACAGGGAGAGCAATCTTTCTAATTTTACTTCTATGTACAAATGCTTCCCTTATTTCTTCGCTAAAGTCTAAAAACATTAGTACCCACATTACCTATTTTGGATGCTGCAGACAATTTCATTTGTATTTTAATCTAATCTGCTTTGAATTAAAGGTCATTTCCAAGGGAAAATCTCGTTGCTCACCAAAGGATAAGGTGTCCAGCTATCAGGGATTAAATGACAAGCGTGCACATCCCACATGCAGCATTTCAGGAGATAAATGAGTAATAAGATGTGATTACACAAAAGCAGTATACAACAATTTGAGAATTAGCATAACAAGGCTTTGAAGCACCTTCCAACAAATGGCATCCAGGAGCTCTCTTTGCCTATTGTCAGGGTAGCAGACCTTGACTGTTTTGATGGTTGGTTTGGTTGGTTTAAGGGTTGTTGGTTTACCTTTATTTCTAAAGGAGTTTATTTCAGCTTCTTTTAATGAAAAGAATATAGTACTCATCTAGTTCTGCTTACAGCAGTTTCTACCTTCATACCGCTAGCTGTGACATGCCCAGTCAAACCTTTGACAAGCAAATTAAAATTGGCTTCAAGCAAATGGATAATAGAGGGCTAGTCCTCAGATCAATCTCATGCTGCCCAAGTATTGGGGTATATCAAGCAGCAGCTATGAACTTCCAGCTGCAAGTCAGGCCACTGTTGTCCCATTGATTCATCCCCCGAATAAGGCTCAAGAAGCCAGTTAAAAATCAATGTAGAAAAATTGAGGGTTATTTTCTAGCCTCCACTGAAATGGATAAAATCTCTTACACAAAATCCTTCCTTGATCTACTTATAAGCACTGTCATAATTATTTATGTTTAAGAATATTGTATGGAATTGATTAAAAGGTCAATAATAGAAAATTAGTCTTGTCCTTCAGAACGAGGACCACTTAAAATAGTAGGAGAACTTGCAAGTTTAATAGATGCACTTTGTCATAACAACACTTCAGTAAACAAGATGTAACTTGAAGAAATTAAAGCCTTTGGTTTTTAAAAGGTACCAGTTTTTGAGTAGCAAGATGATTAATTATTACAACAGACAGAAAGCTACTAAAGAGTTATCCATCCTCAGATTCTGTAACCAAGGCATATACCATGATTTAGTCAAACACATTACTCTGATCAACCCCCACACATTCAGCAGCTGTACAGAAATTCAGAGTATTAGAGATTATCCACTATGGAGTTAATTGATGAATTTATGCATTACTGGACTTCAGGTAATATTTTGCTAGAGATGATTTAGGTGGCTTCACTGTTTATACAGAAGACAAAGTATGTCCAGCTGGTTGTCTCAGCAGTGCAGAAGGTCACCGCCCTGCCAGCCTAGGGACAAGACTCAACAGTTGTAGCTAGAACAGCAGGAATGGATCCACCTATTTCTCTCTCCATTCAGGCTGTTCCCGTCACCATTAGCCAATGTTTTTACAGTCAGTGAAGCTATTGCTATAGCAGACTTTATAATTATCCAGCTTACATTACTAGAAATACAACCTTGTATTCACTAGAAAATACTTTAGCCAAAAAGAAGGGGGGATAACCTTTGTCCTAGGATAGCAGAAAGCTTCACTTCCTTCATTTAAAGGATGTTTTTCGAAGATCCAACCATGGTCGAGAAATGACTGTGTATTATGTGTCAACATCAGACACACAAACAGATCAACAGCAGATGCTCTATTCATTTTTTGCTCCATGTTGATGGTCCTCAGAAGTGCACAGTGTGCACCAAAATTAATGGCACTAAATTAGATACCAGCTGATAGAAGACGGTTGACTAGTCCACCTTTCCCTTCAGCATTTTCTCCTGAGCTAGTAAGATTTTTGGTACCATTTGGGTAGTAACTCCTTAATTAAACATTTTTTGGTATTTAAAGGTAAGTTACATGTTAACTGCCTTTTGCAGAGAGATTAGACAGGCTGAATTAACACTAAAATACTTTGTTAGGCTCCTATGAATAAAAATTCAGATATCACACTAAAAATTACAGCAGGATAGAGAGTTACCTCAGAATTCAAGAAAAGGTTAATGACTGCTAAAAGAAATTATTTTGATTGCCAGTATGCAAAAAACATATCTGCTGTATTTATCTACTTTTTGTTTTTATCTACTGTATATATTCATTTTCCAGATTTGCAAAGAAATCACAATCTTAATACATGAATCCGTAACTCTGTGTACACTGATTACCTCAGTCTTTTATCAGCATTTATGTTGCTACAATTATATTAAACACATAAGTTTGCTCCTGGCTAATGCCTAAGAATAATCTAATAATCAGAAAGTTGTATCCTAAGGAAATACCAGGTCTCTTTCATTTCTAAATGACAGATCTCTAACATTTTAAAATATTTTAACTATTGCGTAACAACATATTTGCAATGCAGTTCACCTCTATGAAGCAAACTCTTTAGACTTGGGTTTTTCCTAATTATATTTCTCTGGATCAAGAGATTTTTTTAGAGGTTAATAAGACTTTAATCAAGCCTATGAACTACCTTAAGTCCATCCTGAATACTTGATTTTCTTTAAGAAAAGTCCAGTAATATAATCAGGATTTATACTCTTGTGTAAAATAATTTATGCTATTTTCTAGGTCCTCTTTCAGAGGACGAGTAACACTATTAAGAGGTTTCAGTCAAAGCTTATTTTATTATCTTCTAATGCGTAACTTAAGATACTTTTTGTAGAGCATCTTGTTGGGAGCAAGCAGTATTTGCACCAATTGTCATGAGTCTATGCTTTTAACAGCTGTAGACAGCTATGGCCTTTAGCATAAACCCCTGCTGGTGTGCAGATTTGAATGATGTCCTTCATCAATATTTCTCTGCTCTACTTTGTGACAGTAAGAAACTTACTGAGTAGTAAAAAGCATCTTTACTTCCCTAATGTGAACAACCAGTGACAACTGCAAAATCATTTTGACATTTGGAGAGTTGTTAACATGCTTGCATTCTCTTTAGCATCTTGAACATGCTAATTACAAATTTCATTACTGGGGGGGAAAAAGCAGTAAGCTCAAAGATGGAATTCTGCTGCATCTTCTTCTCACTGCATGATCACATTAGAATGATGAATTTGGGGTAAAGTGAGGTACTGGCTTACACCACTTCAGAGCACTACCACATTTAGGAAATAAGACTCTTCTAAAAATTGCACAAAGCTACTCTAAATAAAAGAACAAGTCAGTGATAGTCACCTAGCAAACAGCACAACGATTCCCCAGTGCCAGAGGTGATGCGAATCCTTCGTCAGCTATGCACTGAAACTCACGATGCCTCAAGGAAACAGGAATGGTTAGAAAGGACACAGGACACATGCACGCCCCATCCCTTCCACTCACAAAGCCTCTAGGCAGAAGCACAGACACCATCCTTGAATTTGCAGTGTGCTATGACTCTATGGCCACAGATAAATCCTCTGCCTCATACAATCTTGCATTTCACTATATTCTACCAGAAACTCCTTAAATGGGGGCTATTTTTCACCCGGATACTTGCCCATAAGATGCTGCAACTGGGTACCACGTGATTAAGTCATCAGTTCATAGCTTATGAGGTTGCTTTTTGCAAACTTGTCAAAGGGCACGTTATTATAACAGATGAAATTGGCAACATTACCACGTCATACAAAAACCTCCTTCAGCCATACAGGCATCTATATGAAAGCTTCCTTACAAAAAATACTTTTCTCCTATGTATGCATATGAGCCATATATATAAAACTGACTTCTCTTTTACTATATGAACATGATATACATAGAAATATACCTTTCCAAGCTTAAACAGTACAGAAAAAAGCTATTGTACAATCAAGCCTTTTAATCAAGAGACAGGCATATGCTGTTATTACTGAGTCATGATTGTCTAAGCAAGCCAAGGTTTAGAGAAAACTGAGCAGAGCAGAAGCAGCTAATGCAGCTCAATAAAAAGGCCTTCAAGCACAGAAGCCCTTCTTTGGGTCTAAGACTGAAAGAGCCTGCTAAGGAAAGGCAATCAAGTTCATCTACAGAAACAGGAGGTTGAAGTCACTGTTTCTACTCTAGACCTGAAGAAAGGCTGGCATGGGTCTGGTACACATAACCCCCAAACCTCTCTCATTAGGACCAGTTTTCTGGGAGAACAGACCTTAAAGGAGAGTATGTAAATAAGCGTCCCTAGCCCTTTACTTTGGCAGGTGGCATTGTAAACCAAACAAGATCAAACATAAAACAATAATCAGTACTCTATGAGAAACAGTATGCTTTTTTTAAAAGCACCATATTGACATCAATTTCATAACACCACAAACAAGAAGCTATGCTTTCCCTTCAGAGGCAAGGCATTACTTTACATAACAACCATGGCAAAGATGATATCTTATGCTGCATTATTAAACTGTAGCCCCCAAATCAGCTTCACTGCTGCCTGCGTTCAATCATGGTGGGGCTGGATCATGTGCTGCAAAGGGAAATCTTGTGTTCCCTTTGGGTTTAAAAGCCAGCTTTACTACATATCCAGTGTATCGAGCTGGTTGTTATTTCTTCTTATCTACTAATTGCCACAGATTGTGATGATCTATTTATATCTTCAAAAATACTCCTAGATGTACTGCAAAATACTTGCCAGAGGATTCAGAGGCCAAAAGTGATCAATCATTTGGCAGATATTGTATTTTCCCACACAACCAAATTATATTGCTGTTTCTCATTTAAAAAAGTCACTGCAGTTCATGGGGAGAAAAAGTGAACTAAATGAGGAAATCTTTGTTTTTAAATCTAATATAGAAGACAACTGTAACCAGCCTGGAGATTTTTACTTAATCATTGTGGCTGCATGTGGCAGGTATGCACATTTTACATGATAGGCATTTCTACAAGACTAATCTTTGAAGGGCCTATAGCTGCCATTCTGAAGCAGCGCGCCTCAAACTTACAAACTGGTAAAGCATTATCAGACTACAGTCCAACGTGGCTAGTTAGTTGGCTGTGACTACTGAAATTATGTCTGGAAAGTCACACCCCAGCAGCACAAAATACACCTAACCCAGCTACTCTGCTACAAACTATTTACAGGCTGTCTTCTGCTAAGCATACATCACAAAACTTCATTCCTTTTGCTATGACTTGCCTTTATGACAGTAAGCAATAAATAGCATGAGCAGGCACTTGAACTCAATCAGCACATCTGGGTGAGTGCTCTTTCTTCCTAACTCCCATCCCCTTTACTATGAGAATGCTGAAGACACAGGGGAAGGATTTGTGACACAGAAGGGATCACTTCGTGGTTACTGCACTGCTCAAAGCTTAGCAAGTTTGAAATAGAAGCAAAACAAAAAAATGAAAGTTGCCACCATGAGCATTTCTTTGTTTTTCTTGGTTTCTCCTTTCCTAGAACATGCTCAGTGTCTTACTCTTTCCACCAGTTGTTGTTTTCCACCCCCCATCAATGTCTGTCAAACTTTTCCACTCAGAGGAATAGCAAACACTTGACTCTGCTGAGGAACATCAGGTTTAATTTTAATAGCACTAGCATCTACTTAACTGTCAATCGTTGAACCTACTCAGCTATACAGATGGAAAGAGGTTCTGGTATCCTACTTTACATACTTTCATTTTCCCTTTTTAGCAGCTGTAAGGTTATAACAGGCATTTTTAGAGCTTGTCAATGAGAGAAAGGAGGAGAAATGAGGCCTGTAAACAGGTCAGCAGTTCAAAACTCAAGTTATCTGCATGTTTTGCTATAGGTTATAGCCTGACATTGTTTCTAAAGTAGTCTGGTTCTTACTCTAAAGCAAACAGGACATGTAAAAGGCAGTAAATCACAACTCAAAAGATAATGAAGACAGCTATTTTGAGGATGCAAAAGGCACAGAATGCTGATGCGTTTTTATTACTGAAGCTTGAATTAAAACTATACCTCTCATACCACAGGGGTGAAGAATTACCTGTTGACTTTTCATCCTCAGAAACAGTCTTTTTAGCAGCTTAACTGCAAACATGAAAAGAGGGACATTGGCATTTGAAGCAGTTTTTGTCCTAACTCGATAATACAAATGCTAACGCAAAATATGCCTTTCTACTAACAGATCTTCAAAGCTTACAGGTGATTAATGCTTGCTACATTCCATGTTAGTGTTGTCAAGATCCTTCTGCACAGATCCTGACAAAACTGAGATTTTAAAAGTGTGTATTATTTATTCTGAAAGAAAAGGGCCTTTGCGAGTGACAAGATGAGGTCTTTGCCCAGGAGCTGGTTTTCATAGCAGAAATCAGCGTCCTTCTCACTTTTTGTTCCACACTCATTAGCACTGTCAGAAATACTTGTAGGTGAGAAGCCATATTATTCTGCTGCTCCTCCTTTGGGATGCCAGCAAGTCTTAAGATTGACTGACATGATTCATCTTCAAAGCTATTAAATTCTCTTGTGCTTTATAAAATACCTTTTTTTTTTTTTTTTTACAGCTTTATCGTCTCGACTGCACTGTAATCTTATTCATCTCTCCTCCACAATTCAGCACTTTCTAGCAGATTTTATCCATATAAGAGGAAAAAACTCCTTGTTAAATCTATACAAGATTTGTTTATTTATAATTACTGTGGATAGATTTTCCTATCTATACTGGATCTAGCTGAAACAGGTAGTATTCTTCACAGCAGTCCATACGGTGCTGTGTTTAGGGTTTGTGGCTAAAACAGTGGTGATAACACAAGTCTTATGGCTATTGTTGAACAGTGCTTGCACAGTACTGAGGCTTTCTCTTTTTTGCCTGTTCTTCCCCCCTCCAGCAAGCATGCTGGGAACAAGAAAGAAATTGGGAGAGAACATAGCCAGGACAGCATTTGATTCAGAAGGAAAAAAGTTCGACTATTCTTGGCTTTGCAATCACATGACAAAGTCAATCATCCTTTTGTTAGGCTCTTCATAACAAAAGCAAGGTCATTTAGAAGGAAAAAATGCCATTCTAATCTTATTTGCACAATTCCAAATACAATTAGAAACTGTATTTAAAATTGCATCAAGACCAGTGGCAAGATTCATAACAATGTACAAAAGCAAGTTCACAGCCATCTGCCTGAAATTTAGTTTGATAGATTCTTGAGGATGAGTTAAGGAGAAAACTCCCTAGATACTACAGCATCGATCTGTTAAGCTCTAAACCAACTTCCAATTCAATTTTTGAAAAGTTCCATAAGTCCACACAATATATGCATTCATTCAATTAATTCAATCAAGCAAACTCATTCTGCCTCCAGTTCACATGTATTTTTCTTTATGATATCAAGTAATCTGCAGTAATTTGTCCAAGAAAATTATTTGTTCAACTCAAAAAATCTCTCCCTCCTCCTCATTTGGGCTTTCTCACATCTGACTGCTGCCAGATGTTACAGGTAGAGGCAGACAGAACACACCATCTGCGCTACTGAATGTCTCAGGCATATCCTAACAGGCTGTTGGCTTCATCTGAACATTAATGGCTGATGGCAGCACAGCAGGTGCAGTGGAGGACCAGTGGGAAATGTGTTGAGAAGCCCAGAATGGGCTCAGTACTTACACACCAGATGAAAGTTGGGAGTTATAAAAAAAGGCTATGCAGTATAGATTGAAAGACATTGAGAATACTGTTTCAGTCACAACTTTCATTTCCAAATAATACTACATGGTCTTATATTTTAAAAAAGAAAGTCCTGGCCTATTGTATTTCACAAAAATAAGAAATCAGAAACATAATTAAAGATATTTATAAACTGAAGTGCATTTTAATAGCTTGCTTGACATGCTGCAAAAAGGTCCAACAGTATACATTTCAACTGCATCAATTGTCAGATAACACAAGACAAATAAATGACTTAAAACCAACTGAGGAATAAGCCTGTATTTGTACAATACAAAGCTATCACAAATAAAGGACATTTATTATACTATTGTGCTATTTCTAAGCAAACAGTTCATGTACGAGTGCACAGGACCATACCCCCACATTCTTTCAAAACAGCATAAAATCAAAACCTAGGCTATTTTGGGTTTGGTGTTTGGTTTTTTTTTTTAATCGCAGTGTATCAAAAAACTTTCTTCTGTGAGATTGTATCTGAAGGTGATAAGCATGGCAAGAGAAACTCACTGTCTTATCCATGTATTGAAGTTATTTTCTATTACTATCCTTCAGTCCCTCTGTAACTAACACCATTTGTTACTTTGTTTTGCAAGAATTTCTCTCCCCCTCGGGATTTGCACTGAATTATTCCACCACAAGATGTTAGAGAAAGTTAAAAACTTCAGTTACTCTCAGCAATCATCAAATGTATTCCATAGCTCTCAAGAGAAATATATAGCTGAAGGAGACATTGCTCTAAGACTTTTCTAGTGGAAGAAGTCCAATACATATAGCAGATCACATCTGAACTTTGCTGACATATCACTGAAGCTTTTTCATGATACCCTGACAGTGTACTCTACCTACTGTGAACAAAATGTCTTTAGAGAATGAATAAAACTAATCCCACTTATTATTCTGTTAAATATCCTAGTTCATGGTTTCTGTGTTATGTGGAAGAACCCCAATTATATTATGTGATATGTAATGCTTACATTTCTTTACCAGCAACTGAACCAAGACCTACTCATTTCACACAAAACTGTTTGTTTTTAAAGATCACTGTAAATTAGTTTCCTTAAAAGGCTGAAGTTGTTGTATCTCACTATGTGTTCCCTGATCTTACCAGTTACCTGGCACAGCTGTAAGACAGTAAGTTCACAGCAGAGCCATAATTCTAAAGGTCTTTGTATGCCTACAAATCTTAAACAAAGAATGGGAAAGAAGCAGATATTAAAAAAGTCTAGACACAAATCTGACAAACAGAGTGATGTGCCTGATCATTTTTGCTCATTAAAAATTTAATGACTGTCTACCATTGCCTCTCAGTCCCTAAATTAAGTTCAAGTCTCTCTCAGCGCACCAATAAATTCTAATTCAGGTTACAAACTTTGTGCCACTGCTGCTTTAGTCACAGCTCTCCTGTAAAAGACCACTGGGCAAAGCGCCCATGATACAGAGCAACCGCCGTCCTCCCGCGACCACGCAGGGCTGGAGTCAGCGGCTGGCAACAGATCGCACTACTGCGCAGGCTGCCTGCGGGCACTTCCGGATCTTTCTTGATGAACAGCTATATGTACCTACACATACACACTCTTCAGCTGTTACCACAAGCTATTTCAGACCAATCACCAAGATATGTCACCAGCATAATAATAAATTTACCTGTTTTGCTTTGGTTTGCTGAAGTGAAGGTGAAGATCGCACTGCACTCCATCTATTCTACTTTGCCTGATGGCTTTGTCAACCAGCACAGTATCAAAACGCAGGGCTCTCTTATTTCTTTAACTCAAACACAGAAGTTCAGACAAGGGGGAAACAAATACTAGAATTTCATCACAATAGCTAAAGGATTTTGAAGTCTTTGCTTGCTTCCCCCATTTAGGATTTAGTTTATTAAGCCTTGATCAATACCTTAAATTACATTCCGTACTCCCTTGCATCTAGCAAATACAAATAAGGACTTTCATTAAACAAAAAAAAAAAGTAGGATTCCTTTCCTGGTCACAGAACATCTTAGATGTTCTCTAACTGGAACAGAGCAAGCTTCTGACTTTGTTTTGGGGTTTTTTTGGTCTTTTTTTTTTTTTAAGTTAAAAACCCCTAATGCTTCCAACTACTTCAAAATACTTTAATTCACTAGTCTAAAGCTTTGGCTGTCTGTGTGCCTACCCCTTCCCCAGCATTTAATTGGACAGCACACAAATTGAGAGGACAAACTGCTAATTCTTTAATTCACACAATTAGCTTTATTCATGCCAATAGCTCCATTAGAGCCAATAGAAGAATTTCTTTGAGGGAAGTTCATGGGTTTTTTGTGTTTACTTTTCTTTTAGGCAGATAAGGGTGAACCAATGGAGTAAGTTCATTAACTTCAAAATAGCTCCATAGGGTTTCAGTGGTATGAAGTTGATCCATTGTTTAACATTACGTTTTCTGACGCTTTCCTTTATTATCCTTTGAATAATTAAAAACCCTTGAAAGACTGTTCCATTAAACAACTAACTTTCATATCATTAGTTGCTTCACTAGCTGAAAGGACAAACATAATATGAGCTATAGGTAGTTTTGAAAAAACTGTTCATTTCTTTATGTTACATGACACCCACAAATCCTGTCAGAGATCTTTACAGCCTATATTACTGAAAGGTAGCTTCTGTAAAGTGTGCATACAGTATTAATAGTAGATTTGAGTTCAGCAGCAAAATACCACTGCTATTAATCATAATCTGATACTAAATTAAGGGATATTAAGCTCTTAAAAATTTAAGATTTTTTTTATGTTAACTGCATTTGCTCCATGCTCAAGTTACAGGATACTTTTAATTTAGCAGGACAGGTAACATTATTCCTCAGACTGAATCCATATTAAGGCAGGTATCAGTTATCTTAAGAGAAAGCTTGGGCCCAAACACAGAGAGACAAAACAGGAATTGATTCCTACCACTGAACAGCGTCAAACAGGAATTGTATTATTCCTTCTTTCTTCCTTTGAAACTCTTACAGTCTATATATCATCATTAATGGAGGGGAAAAAAAAAGAAGGGTACCAAAATATCATCCCACACTTTCTTTAATCATATAAAAAAGTCATCACATAAGCATTAGTCATTCAAAAACTGTCTCATTTTCAACAGCCTAGGGCTAAAGGGAGATACAGATGGGAGGAAGTTAACAGAACAAGCTACGGAGAGGAACTTTTCATGCAAAGCACTATTTCAAAGGAAATAAAGGATAGAGGAAGAGTATGCTGCACTTGCTCCACTGCTAAATATAGGCTGGAAGATAGCTGTTTAAATGTATTTATTGCTATTTATATGCACATATATGCCAATTACTTTTGTAAATTTGTTTCCAAATCAAGAAGCTTTGTAGGACCATACTTCCACTTAAAATGTGAGAAGGTTAAAGAAGTTTCCAGCATCACATTTTCCTTCTTCTAATGATTTATTTAAACAGTCCAAGTTACTGGATCTTTTTCTGCATGTTAGTTAGAAACATTCTTTAACATAATTTGTTTTGTGGCTTTATGGACTGCTGCAACATCTTTGAATATTTAGCCAGTAGCAAAGATCTGGCTTTTGAAAACAGAGCTACGTGACATCTCCACCATAAAAGTAGCAGTAATACATTAATCATGTCATCCTTCCAAGTTCAATGTGTCCAAACAGTGCCTAGAAAGAATCTAAATAGAAGGATCCAATGATCAAAAGCAATATTTCTGAGTAAGATATTCCATATGTAATATGCATTTCACTATTAAAACTGAGATCAATCTCCTACTGCTGGCAGAGAAACGACGAGTACAACACCACTGAAGATCCATGCCAATAGCTTATTGAAAGCCCTGCTGTGTTGCTAGCTCAGAGCTCAGCATCCTGTGTCATCTTTCATATCATAAGTGACATGGTTGAACTAAAATTCTGACACTTGAGAGCTATGTCAATTGTCAAACCAGAAGTCCATACAGGCACCATAATCTGCAATTACATAACCAATGTCAAAATTTAGCCCCATTTTAGAGACAGGATACTGATCTGACTGGGAAGAGCAGTGTTTCAGGCAGTACAATTACTTATCCTAAAAAAGAAAAGTTAAGAGAAGATCTCTGTTAGTGATGAATACTTCACAGTATAGTGGACATTGGTTAAGCACAAGCATAAACACATCTGACAGCATAAAGATCAAGTCTGCTATGTATTAAGTTATAAAGGCTTTCTGAACACAAAATTAAAGAGTAATGCTTGTACAAATGCAATTATGAACTAAATTCTGACTTTTACTCATGTTACCTGGTAGAACCATTTAAAGTTTATGGAAGAAAACCAAGAAGCCTGGCTTTTTGCATATGCAATGTTTTGGCTTTTTTCAGGATGTCAAAGGGAAAGAATGATTCCTTTGTCACATCTTCACCACCACCAATTCCAGCCACAGCAAAAATACTTACATTTTAGCTTACATAGGCATGTATGTATTGGTGTCTTGTTTACAATGCTGCACAGGAAACAAACCTCTCAAACTGTTCCTTCTTCCATATGAGCCTGAAGCAACAGAACAATATCTTAACCACAGCAGCAGTCCCCTCCAGCCCCCAACACTCTAGACAGTTTCCTAAGAAGCTAAGGCCCAAAAATCCAAGCTGTGATCCGTCTACGATGACCAGCTTCAGAACTCTGGTCCAAATCCGACACCAGCTCATCAGTGGGCATTCTTCTTGGGTTTTGACCTCAAATTGCTGGCTGCTCTCAGAAAGCTCTCTCAAATAACATTTTGCTGACACTAATAACTGAATTGGATAGACTACAGTACATACTGAGAAATAATAGTAAAGCAAACTTATGATGTCCATAGTTACTCATACAGGAGGAAAACTAAGGCTCTACTCCAGCTTTTTGACTACTATACTGGATATCATAGCAGGGCTACCAGCATTAAAGGCCAAGAGTGAGCTGATAATATCTAAAGCCTATAATGGCTTTCACTGCTCAGAACAGTTAAGTGCTAGCACCGTTGAGTAATCCCATAGCAAAAAGCTTCCTCACACTGTTTTCTCTTCTTCGCCCTAGAAATTAGTTGTGGTGCCACTTTTCTAATATCAGTCCATTCTTACCTCATGGTAGATTAAAAAACCTCTTTCAAGCCAAACTGTTTCACAAATTATCTTTTAAGTATGACTGAGGTAATGGATGATTTGAAAGCAAATGTGAAATGTAAGGGTACACTTGAAAAGTCCATATGATGACACAGACATCCCACACTGTACCATTTTGGCTGGGACAGAGTTTATTTTCTTCATAGTAGCTAGTATGGGGCTGTGGTTTGGATTTGTGCTGAAAACAGTGTTGATGACACAGGGATGTTTTCGTTACTGCTGAGCAGTGCTTACACAGAGCCAAGGCCTCTTCTGCTTCTCATACCACCCACCAGCGAGTAGGCTGGGGGTGCACAAGGAGTTGGGAGGGGACACATAGCCGGGACAGCTGACCCCAGACTGACCAAAGGGATATTCCACACCATATGGTGTCATGCTCAGCATGTGAAGCTGGGGGAAGAAGGAGGAAGGCGGCAATGTTGAAAGTGATGGTCTTTGTCTTCCCAAGTGACCATTAGGAACCCTGCTTTCCTGGGGATGGCTGAACACCTGCCTGCCCATGGGAAGTGGGGAATGAATTCTCTGTTTTGCTTTGTTTCCATGTGCAGCTTTTGCTTTACCTGTTAAACTGTCCTTACCTCAACCCACAAGTTTTCTCACTTTTACCCTTCCAATTCTCCCCCCACTCCACCAAGGGGGGAGTGAGCAAGCACCTGCGTGATGCTTAGTTGCTGGCTGGGGTTACATCACACCAGACACACTTTTCATGCCTTCATCACTAGAGACCTCCTCCCAGCTGCACGGATGAGGCTGAACTGAACAGTGTGTGTTAGCAGCAAGCAAAGGAAGAGCTGCTGGGCACAGTCTGCCCGAGCTGCACCCCAGATTATGCCAGTTTGAAAAATCAGAAAGCTGCTGCCTCCTCTGGTGGCATCTGAGTTTTAAGATTACATTTTGCTGCTAAGCTTCCCTTGACAGACCAGGGCAGCTACACAATATTGAGTGCCTCCGAGGCAGAATTCTCTCTCAAAAACATAAGATCCATTATATCCTTTACTGTTTTTGCCAATGCACAATATGGCAACTTGAAGCGTATTACCCATTGGAATATTACACCGCTGAGCAGCACAAGATAGCATTCCCTTGCAGTGGCACTAAAATAAATTTGCTGAAGAAGGAAATAGGCAGTAGGAGATGAAATGCATGCTCCAGTTTCCAAGGAAAGCGTGTTAATGCCTAATACACAGTGGGGGGGAGGAATAGTAACAAAAATAAAAAGATGTATCCATTATAAAAATGTCACTTAAGAGCTGCCAGGGGAAGATCAGCAGGACCTATAGTGATCTGCTGAGTAAATGCCGGTCATGCAAGCTAAAACTGCCCACGAGCAGCTTTCAGTGACATATCCAATTTCAGCGTTTACAATGCATGAACTATTAAACTCAACCAATATGACTCTTTATGGCAACCTTTTTCAGAGCTATATGCTGACTAACACTTTAATACAGAAGAGTATTTTGTTTGCTTTTCAGAACATATTTCTCAAGCAAAAGTGCTAGCTTGTAGCACAGACTGATTGAGATCCTGATGACAGCAAGAAAATATCCCAAAACAAACTCTGTTTATATCAAGATAACTATTCACCAGTTATCTGCACACCAACACGACTCCTCTTTTTCTTTTTCCTTTGAGAAACAGGGACAAAGCGGGTATAATTTAAAACTAGCAAATGAAGTTTGACAGACATTCATGTCTCAACCAAATTAATAGTGCCATTAATAACAGGCCAAGATTAAGGTTAAATATTTGTCTAAATATTTAATTCTATTTTCTATGTATGCTGCTAATAACATAATGCTATCATTATTTAAATGTACACCTTGTAGTGGTACAGGTTTGTCACAGGCTAAGGGCCAGCCAAAAGCACTACTCAAATAAATGAGATCTTGACCATATCTGCGTGGCTCCAAGTGACTAGCTTAACCCATTATGAGCTGGAAAAACAAAGGAGGAACAGACAACTTTGTTAGTAACTACTGCAAACTTTACATTTCTGTAACACACTTGGGATGGGTATCCAGAAGAGAATAGAAACCCCAGAATAACCAATAATTGGCCTTCCATAGTCAGAAAAATTAGCCTGGGAGCTATACAGTCATCAAGGCCACTATCAGCCTGAATGGACTGGAGAGAAGCCACTGTCCATTCACAGGACCTCTCTCACTCAGTAAATATTTGTCACATTATACAATCACCAAGTGGTGCAGTTCTGCTCTCCCAGCCTCTCAGCCCAATCGCCCGTAACAAGTGATCTTCTAAAAGCTATTCTAAGTTACTTTTAAGCATTGTTTTATCCTTAACTTCTCACTAGCGCTCTAGATTTAGATGGTGGATAGGAAAGAAATTTGAAATGAAAGCCAAGAGCAGCAACAAAATCTGTTATTTTGGGTCAGTTTTGGGCTCATTCTATAGGCATTTGATGTGTTAGCAAGAATTGCAAGATGGTATTACAAACTCTGGATTCTAAATTGCACATTGTCACATCTGTTGACCCAGGGTACAGACCCACTAGCATTTACCATGCTTGTGTCAACATGTGGGAAAGCAGGTTTATGGGCAGGACTTCATGGGAAAGAGTCCCTTCCAGACTTTAATGAGGTTCCTAATATTCTAATTATCCAAAACTATTTCTATGCTGGACATACATACATAAGTCTAAATATGGACTGAAAAGGTCAGTATCATTGGATCTGCTCAGCTGTGGTGCAGAGCACTCCAAAATCCCCATAAAAGTCAGAGTTATCCAAGTCTCACACAGACAGCACATTACTGAAACTGACCCTCTATTTGGCACTCCATACAAAGAAATGCTTAGCAAAACAGATTTTTTTTTTTAATGGACTGTTCAGTGACTCATGTCAGGCTAAATTAGGTTTTAATTTTAAGAAGGAGCAGAACTAACTGCCAGGAGATAAGGATCAGGAACAGCCACCAGGATGGGTACAAAACAGCCTCTCTCCACAGCACTACCCTTCAGGCTAACCAAATGCTGCACCTCTTGCTAATCTTTGCTTCAGGAAATTCAGCAATTCTCCTACAGAATTACTTATTGTGAGACCAAATATTTTCCCTGAGGATCTAGCACTGTATTATTTTGTACTTGTCAATACTGAAAAAACTCTTCTTCTATTATCTACTAACCTAAATAAAACATCACCGTGCAGGGAATGCCCCAGGTCCTTTCAACATAGATTTGATCCGTTCCCCTCCTCTGTTCCCCTTCCCCAGCGGGGACTGATAATTATCAGCAACACGTTTGTTCTCACTTCACAGTATGTGTCCTGTTGAACAAAAAGATGTTGAACAATATTACGTTTCCAAAACACCTGCTATGACATTAAGACTGACAGAAGTCCAACAGCTAGACTCCATCATTATCTAATCTAGCAGATTGATTTCTTTTTCTCCTTCTACTTATCTTACTATGGTAGCTTAAGTACTTTAGAAGTGATTCCCCCCCCCCATTTATAGTGTATAAAAACTCAGTTTTACATAACCATATGTTTACTCTCATTGTCCTTCCACTTAATCAAATAAAGTGAATTCTATTATTTAGGATGAGGGGACCACAGTTACTTTTCAAATCTTCTCAGATTCCTACAGCAGGATAAATTTGGATGAGCTTTATTAAATACAAATAGCAACTGTCAGCCTTCTCCATGGGGACAGATTAGAAATGAACATTCAACCCATGGCCAAAAGGACAGCAAGAAAAAAGCAGCAACAGCTTATGAAGATTCCTTGTGCACATGTAAAGACCTGCTCCTTCAGATTGGTCAGTCTCCAGCCAAGCTAGATCAAGCACTTAAATAGCAGCGGGAGGACCTCCAAAGCTGAGAGGGGCAGAACTGGGTACTTCAATGCAAGCAAACATTACTGAAGCTTCAGAGAAATCTGAGCCCAGTCTCTAAAAAAGAGCTTACACGACACACTGCTGGATTCCTTCTTCATCCTGGAACCATTGTGTGTTCCCTCCAATTCTACAAGCATAGAAAAGACTAGAAAGGACAGACACCAGCCAGTCTGTCCTGCCCCTGTTTCAAGACGTCATTAGCAACAGTTAGATGAAGTGAGTCAAAGACAAGAATTATAATCCATCAAAGAACAGTTCAGTGTTGTAAACACTGAGCAATACCAGCCCTTACTTGAAAGGGTATTGTGGTACATGCTGAGCCCAGCTGAGTGACAACATTGATACGTGCCTACTATATTTAAACTAGCCCATTTCAGACCCTGCAATTACACTGTCCTTTCCTTAAGAAATATGGGAGATCACTGCAATGGAAATGAAAAGTCTGGAGAAACTGACACTCCTGCAAGTAAAACAGCCCAATAAAGTATCATTCAAATGTTGCTGATACTATTAGTACAGTACAGAAAAAGACTGACATTGCTCAAGTTTTTTTTCCCCCATTCTCTGAAAACCACTATCTGAACACAGCATCTAGAACATGGCAAAACACGTTAGCAATATGCACCAGCTCTTCTCTTCCACCCCAGCCTGTCAGGAATTCAAGCTGTACCCAATTTAAAAAACAAGCAGTCAGACTGGGTCTATATGATCCTTTTGCAAATGTTTGGCACACAAAGATCTTCACTCTTTACAACTTCCAGAAAGCATTACCAGTCAGCAAGCCTTGTCAAGCCTGCTGACGCAGCATAAAGTGACATCCGTTTATATACAGCAATTTTAAGTCTCTTCAAGAGTCTTGTATGACTAACTAGAACGCTCTAGCACTTTTGGCATTTGTCTACACAGACTGAAATATTCATGCAGATGGTCTTCACAAAGAACAAGCACACTCAAGTATCAGAGATACTTGGACATCGATGCATTGATTGGGCAACGTATGAAGTTAACTAATGCCAGAATGTTAAAATAATGCCACTTCATCTAATGGCACAGATGGAGATTCATACTATCACCGCTTTAGGTGGGTGTGCAGTCACCCTAATGCAAGAACAAACAAATCGTTCAGATCCTGTAATACCTCTCACTCAGCGTGGTGACACCCGACACTCCTCGTTTTCTTCACGGGTACACGATAATCACATTTTGTACGGAACTGCTGGTGGTGTTGCTAATGAGGATGCCTGCACTTAGCTTACAACTATTAGATTTAGAGCAAAAAGTTGAAAACAGCACCCACAAATGGCAGGCACAGAATCGACCTTGCATTTTTATCATTAAATCCATGCAATTAGCTGAATGTATTAAAACCAAAAGAGCATGGTGGCAGTAGAATATTTGCTTTTTTCCAAGTAAATTTGATATTAAAAGAATCACTGTTTTCTTACACTAAGGTTTTCTCTACGATTTGACTGCATGGGCATAAAAACCCCAAACAATCAAGAACTGTGTCTCTTAGTGCACTTACCATTGGACCTCAACCAAAAAAAAAATAAAAAAATCAAACTTTACACACTTCTGAAAGTTAGCACACTTCTAACTTCCCCTTATGGGCTGCACATTGGCCTGTCCTCCAATTTGTACAATGAAGCAACGGGATACCTTTTCTGTCCTACTGAGGAATAGTGTTTCTGATCATGCTCCTTATGAAATATGAGAAAGCAAATTTCAGTGCAACCACATTTAGTGTTCTGCATAAACTCAGAAGACCCCAAAGCTGATAGTAATTGCAGGAAAAGAGCAAGAGGTTTTTTCCCCCCCTGCTTTTTAATAGAAATAATGTATTAGGGCTTTAGGAATACCATTCCCAGGGAACCTAACTATGCTTTCTTAATTTACTTCAAATATACATTGTCACTTAGGACAGCTACAGGATATGCCTACCCATTGAAAAAATTCTTTACTGTACATGAAAGGTAAACTTTATATTTGATTCATAGCAAGCAATGAGAACTACCATGAAATTTTGTTAGAAGTGAAATTGAATTGTTTGTAAGAACTAGAACATGTTTAAAGAAATGACTTTTTAAATGAAAACTGAGTATCAGCCATACAAGTCTTAGGAGGAGCTCTAAAGAATCATGGTTTTGAAAACTCAACTCAGCACTAAATTAAATTAAAAAGCCAACCTACGAACAGAAAACAGTTTCTTGTCCTCACACACACATATTTCTCAAAATACTTCCAATAGGTAAATATTTTAAAGGAAGGATATGCCTATGTCTTTAAACATCTGTAGTAAACCAGAATTGTATTGCTTCTCAGAGCTGCTCTGCTAAATATTTTACATATTTTGGTAGAAGTTCTCTTTGCATATACTCACTTATCTTAAATTTTAAAAGCACACATATTTTTGTGTAAGGTTTCCCCTAGAACAGTCTCCGTCAGCTTGAATCCAGCCCTGCTACCACGGATTCAGCAACATGGCTATTCATGCCAAAGGCTAAAACAATTAGATACGAACATGATGGAATAGCAGCACTTTCTATTTACTAAATGATGTTGAAGTGTTTTCAATATCTTTGTGTGTTTGTAACTGCAGGTGCCCTATGCATTAGCCCTGATGTTCACCTCTGCCACTCTGACTCGTAACCATGAATACAAGGAACAGATTATAACCTTGATAGTCTGATTATCTGTCACATTTCTCTGTGGTGCTGTATAATTGTTCCACCGACAAGTACCAGTGATGTCTTAATGCCGACGACAGGATGCATTTCAGCTACACTGTCTAAACATTGGTTGTTCTGCAGAGAGAAAAGAGAGGTCCCAAGGGTCAGAACATAAGGAAGATAAATTATTAGATACTTGCCAGCACCAGGCAATAGGTAATGAAGGAACATCCTGCATGCAGACCATACACAATGTACATTATTTTCACTACCATGCATTAGCTGAATTTCAGCAGCAACAGTAGAAGTTCTTTCCAACTTTGAGTACTGCTAAGAAAACTACTCAAATTTTTTATTCATACAACATTTGGTGATGAAGAACAAAAAAAATACACCAGGCTTGCAAAAATTACAACAGAACAGAAAAGAGAATCATCTTCTGATAACAGCAGAAGGCAGAAGTAAGGATGCTGTGTTTAGAGGTAAGAGTGTCTTAGCAGGGTCAGTTAGTTTCCATCTCAAACGCATGGCAGGGATTTTAGTCTCTTGAAAGCCCAGGTGAAGAAGTTGGATGTGTTCATCTCCAAAGCATTAAGCATGCGATGTTAGGTCTCTGTTCAGAGCCAGGATTTTGATTTTCACTTGCTAATCTTTTCCTCTCAGAGCATACAAAGTACTTCACTTCCTCAAAGCCATTTGCAAAGCAAGGTTGCTGAGCAGACAAACACAGAGAGCAGATGTAAGGCTGAGTACGTACCATGGATCCTTCAGCTTTATCTTTGGAGATGATTTACTCATCATCCATTTCTGCTGTGGAAGCAGTAGATTTTGTTTTCTTGTGAAATAGTGGGGGTTTGGGTGGGGGTTTTTGGCGCATGAAATACAGACTTGAAAAGGAAAATATGAATACTGCCAAGGAACATTTCAACATCAAGTAGCATCCAAGAAAATAAAAAGCTTTGGAAAAATCAGTGAATTTAACATTGTTCCTTTTCTTGTCTACAGATGTTGTAAAGAGGTAAGATGTAGGAAATGGAAACTGATAAACTATTTATAATTAAGTGAAATACAAATATATAAATGAAGAGGCATATAAAGACATCCAGAATTATATTTTAATCATTGTATCAACCATTTAAATATTTAGGAAATGGTGTATCTATAGAAGAAAATGAAGAGATGCAGAAGGCATACCTGGGGGCATCCTTGTGAGACAAACCCAGATATTATCCCGGAGCTTCTTCAGAGAAACAGCTGTTACCTGCAATTCAATTAGAAGACTAAAAGATATTCAGCAAAAGATGAAAGGCAGCAGAACAGCATTCAGTCTGCTGGAATAAGAAAAATGAAAGTGTAGTTGCTGGAGTAAGCTGGCAAGTATCTGGTGTTGATATATGCTGACATCACACAAACCTTCACAGATGACACAAGAATTTGGAAATCCTTGCTTTGATTTCACTTTTATTTCAAACGGGAAAAGAGTTTCTTTGAGAATACTCTTCCCCCCACGAAAGAAATAGATCAGGAAAAAAGATAAAAGCAAACAGTTGAGCACTGGGTATAAAAGTAAAGGATGAGTATAATTGTTAAGTTTTGATTAAGTTTAAATTCAGTAAGAAAATACATTTTTCCTAAAAGCATTCCACACTCTGTCCAGATGATGAGTGACAAGCGAAGAGGCATTGTATTTGTCAGTTTGAAACAATACATAATTGGCACTGTTGGTGGGGTAAGTCATATGACAACAGTGTTGAACTCCTGGATAATAGCTAGTTGGAGAAGAATTGGGGGGACAAAAGGAAATGAAGGAGTGGGACAGCTGCTTTATGAAGTCCAAGTTTAAAGAAAGTAGAGCTTGACTTTGGATCACTGATTGCCCAGAAAAAGGAGATGAAGAAAAATACACTCAGGCCAAGATACTTGAAGTCTAGTAGGAGATTTTCAGGAATGATCACCAAATGCCAAGTAGAAGAGATGATTAAAAGATTCCAAGGAAGCTATCATAACATGTAAGATAAACTTCATCGTTACAAGGAAAATTTGCAGCTATACTATAAAGATGCAATAGAAGGATAGGTTCAAAAAGCACATTTTGGCATCACTTGGCTCACATCATGTCTGTTAAAGATAGGTAATAAAACTAAGACTAAGTCTCAGAAAGTAGTAGTCAGCAACATTTCTACTATTAGCAAGTGCTAGGCTGGAGACATTGCTGTCCAGCAGACACAGCCAGAGATCCCCAAGTACTTCACCCCTCCATGTGTACTTGCATACACTCAGGAACATGGCAAGGAACACCAAACCAGCAGCATGTTCCACCAGTACAGCTAGGCCTTGCGAGCTTTGTTTGGCACAGCCCTTGGGTTGTAGGCCCACACTGAGACCCCGTTCCTGCGAGAGTTCCCTCTTTGAGGGTAGATCCCTAACATTAAGCTATATGCTAGCTTAAACATTTTATACTCCTTTTGTTGAAGCTAAACCATACTGCAGAAAGAAAACGTATTACAAGAGATTCACACATAAGCAGAAAAGCTAACCAAGAGGAAGCAGGATTCTCCAAGTCACTGGAGGCTCAAGTCTCTTCCAAGGGCTAGTTTTGGTTTTTCCCCCCAACAGTCCTTTAACAAGAACATGCATGTGAAATAAAAGTGAGTTTTTAAACAGCAAAGCAAGCCAAAGTATAAGTTTGCATATGAAAGATAATCCGATATTAAGGAAAATAATTACTCTTCCCTCTATTTCAAAGAATGAAAAGAGCAGGGGCTTTCAGATCAGGTCAGCAGTATGCTATCTATATAGCCAAGCTTATAAGCAAGAAGAGAACACAAGCATCCAACATTGGTGGGCAACCAGGACAAGCAAAACCAAATCCAAGTTCTCTTCTGAAGTCCTCTCAGATCTCTTGCAGGTGTTGACATGCTCTGAACAACAACAAAAATCAGGATGCTTGAAAGAAGAAGGAGCTTCCAAGCCTCAAAAAAAGATGTTTTTAGCAGTCTTCTCTATTAAGTTCAGGCATCCAGTTGACTGACACCAAAGAAGGAAGAGAAATTTAAAAAAATCCCACATTTCCTAGCTCTTCCTACAAAATAATCTCTGCCAAAGGCAGGGGGACAGACTGTGACATCACTTCAAGGTGACAGTCTTCCAAGTACCTGAACCATCACTGTAATACAAGCTCATCTGAGCTTTGTTACTCTTCAGTCTCTTAGAAGAACAAACCAACACATCAGATGCCTCACTCCGGACCTTTTTGACTGACAGATAAAGGTCTTATTCAACTTCAACACTAAAACACTATTAAAGCATTCAAGACAATCTTACATGAAGCATGCAAACACAGGAATTTATAGCACTCATTTATTTAAAAAAAACAAACAGCACTGTAAAATTCCCAACTTTCACTGAACTAAGGCAACTTTCTCAAGTAGAACCACCTTGATCAACTACCAACACTGAGGAATTGCACTTTGACACAGTTATATTAGCTAGAGATTTATAGAGAGATCCTTGGGATTGATTGCATTCAGTTCTCTAAGAAGCTGAAGCAAAAAGAGTAAAATATGCTACTTCTGAAGTATTACCATTTTTTCAGAAACAACATATTCCTACACTTCTGGAGCTTACATACCTCTTTCTAATGCCCCTGCTGCTTCTGCACTTCAATATTTTCCTTACAGCCACTAATTAGCACACCAAAGTATAGCAAAATTGACAGGTAAATTATCCTTTAAGAGCATTAAAAACCTTTTCCAGATAAACAATTATATTAAAATATGTTAAAGCAATGATTTTTCTGTACTAGGTCATGAAAAATATTTCTAAAAATCTACATTGCAAATTTGCATTTCACCTTAAGTTATCATTTATGATTTTTTTTCACATGATGTATCTTCTAGATTAACAGAAAGCTTCTTTGCCTCCCTCCTCATATGCTGCCCTTTTAAAACCAACAGGACCAAAAATACCAGTCACTGCCCATACCTGACAGCAACAGCTGAACCTCTGTCAGCTTCTCTTTGGTGATTATTCATTCCTCCCTCCCTCTCATCCTGCACCAAAGGCAAATCTGCACTTGGGTGTCAATATCCTTCTTTACAGAGTTAGGCTTTAACCTTGGTAAACACTCAATTGGATTTGTACTAAAAGCATACATGTAGAGTGTAATTCTGCCTTGAATCCAAGATAAAAATAATAAAAGCATATTTTTATGTTGTTAAGACTTTCCAAATTAACAATCATCATATTTCTACAAGAAGGCAGTAGAAGTAGACCAGTTTTTCTTTTAAACCTCTAAAACATGATCACAGCCTGCACAGAGCTTTTTCTACTACTAAACCATTTTAAGTACAGCATGTTTAAAAGCTAGTTTGGTTATTTCTACATTGCTCTATACCTCAAAACAGCAAATATGGCCAAGCTTTGCTAGGCTCTAAACCAAGCATGCTAGTTAGAAGAATTACTGAATAAAGTTATTGTTAAATTAAGGGAGCAACTTCAAGTTCCTTTGACTTCAGCTGTCCAATTTAAAATTACATTTTCTGAAAAGAAATAGAAAAACAAGGTAACTCCCACACATCACAAGCCCTTTAAAGTCCCTCAAAACAGGAGAAAAATCCTCATGTGACTAAAAACCGAAGGAACATCACTAAGAGTCTCAGAGGCACTCTGTTACCCATTATAGCTGGGACAGCTATGTCAAGAGAGACAAAGTTGTAGTAAATATATGTTTGCCCATTGAGGCACATTTGTGCACCCTTTTGGACAATGGGCCGTATCACAAAGCCTTTGCCAAGCACCTCTTGAGGTAATTCTCTTAATGGCACATCTGTCCAAGATCATGTCTTTCCAGTGGTATTGTGTGCTGCCTGTGATGTGTCCACAAAAAAAAGCACACAGACAAGTCCATAGAAACCCTGCAACATCATAAGAGGTTTTTTTTTGTCACACCAAGTGGAAAGCAGTTTTAATTAAAAAGATTTGTTAATATAATTAACAGAACAGTGACTGCTACTGATAGTAAAAGACTTCTACGTGCACACATACCTAACTATTAGCCAAACCATATATAGAGGAGAAAATACCAAATTTGTCTCAAACATCCCTCTTAAAACTTCTTCCCTTTCTAAATATTGTTCTGCAGAATAAAGAAAGACTGTCTAGTTTAACAGTCAAATCTCCCATCTACAGTCAGAATGGTCTCACACTGAAAAGTGCTATAAGATGTGTCCAATAACACTCCAGGAGAGCCCCCAAACCCTTCTTGCCTCCCCTGTCCCAGATGAATCGAGATTTCATTTGGAGCACAACAGCTCCAGAGCACAAGCCTCAGTAGTCACAGACAAAATTCTCCAGAGAGATGGCCATTTGACTAGCCTCAGGTGAAGAGAGCTGAGCCCAGTTTTCCCCACAGCTCCTCTATGTGCCTTAACAAATCAGTAACCAAGAAGGAACTGCTGCAGCCATGACTACAGGCTGCTACAGCTGTATTTTATAATATACAAAAAGTTATTTAAAAATGCAATTCTTCCCCTTAAAGATTTTATTTGCATGGAAGAATTACTTCCCTATAGCTTCACTTACTGCCTTGCAATCTAGAGGACTAAGTGGCATCGTGACCCACTGGCTGGGTTAAAAACCCGTCACCGGGCCCCTCCACCAGCACTATGAGATATTCAGGATCTCAGTTATTTAAACACAAGCTTTGCAATATACCTTGTCACAACACCTATGTCCCCTCTCTAGATCTGACTCTTGACATTTACACTGAGTCCCATCTTCTTTGTGAAAGCATTTAGTAGCCACAAGGATTAATCGTTTCTCCTGTTCTCGGAGCCCTTTCTGTGATCCAACACGCACAGCTGCTTTGCTGCTCTTGTGTGAATAACTCAGAGTAACTAAAAACCCTCTGAAGTCTAGCTCATAAATACACTGGACATCTGACCACAACCTGTTCCCATCTCCCCTCTTTCACAGTCTCTTCCAGACTCACAAATTATACACAGTATTGTTCTATACGCTGCCCCTGACACAATGGCAGCATTTTGCAGTTCAGGCTGCAGCAATTCATGGTACATGGCATGCCTCTCAGCGAGGTGAAAGGCATATCACAAGCTAGCTCTTTGGCTGCAACATGCCTTAGCCTAGGTCTCTTACTACAAAGGAAAACAAACACACACCAAAAATAACCCAAAGCATGACATGACTTTCACTGCCATATAGCACTAAACACTGCAGTCCTGTTCTGTACAGAGATATTTTCCATTGTTATGCTCCCAAAACAGTTGTCACTGAAATCTTAATTGATACCATTAAATATTATTAAAATCCCAACTGCAAATATAATCAGTGCAAGCGCTTACCTTGGTATAGCAGTAATCGAAGAATAAAGCACGTAAGATTTGCCATGCAGATCTATGTACAAAAGTATTTCCAGCATAACCAAACACCTAATACCAAATTGCATACAGGTTTAGGTTTAATCAACATTATGTTTTTGTCTTTCAGATGGTAAAGCAGTCTCAGACAGGCAAGATTAGGACTCTGGAACATGCTTAGCAAGGCTGAAGAAAATACTGCCAGAAACAGTCTACCTTTCAGCAAGTATTTATTCTACCTAACCATCCCTTCCATCATCAGGAGATATAACTTCAGTCTAAGAGTTAGACAAGAAAGTGTCATACAACAAGGTAACCTAAATTTAAAAATACTTATTTCATAAATGATCCGATGGCCTGTTCCTTTCCATCTATAGTCTTAGAGAATATAAAAAATAGCCAGAGTATTGTTAATGCACAAGAAATTCCTTGACTTGAAAGAGCTTGAGTTATGCTGTTGAACTACAAAAGTACTTTAAAATAAATATTTAGAAAATCCCATCTATGAAGGAGTGCTCTTTTATACCACCCAAACTTTCTGTAAGACCCGAGAGCCCAGAGTCACTGCTCCATCTTTTAGCACTCTGTATAGCACTATAATATAGTATATTAGAGATCAAACATGGACCACCTCCACAGTGCAGAGTGAATCCTTTGCATTTGTTTCTTACATGTTTTACTCCCATCAATATTTGGAGAGTCACAAAATAAAGCTAGTTTCAAAATAAGTTGTTAGCAATCAGAGTTTGTCCTTTCCACCTGCATGTAAGGAGGGCAGAGGGGAGAGAAATTGTGTTATCAGGTCCCCAAAATCTGATTGTATCCAGTGCTCCTTCACACTCAGATACAGGTTAGGATGAGACAAGAGTTTAGAGGTATTTAAGCCTTTCATGACCCCTAAGAACCCTGCCTCAGCTATTTATTTTTTCAGACAAATTCCTTTGCTAATGGATAATATGTTCCAAGATTGTAACAACTGCTACAAAAACAAACACAGAGCCTTGTAACTACTGATGCAGTCAGGAGGGCACTGCTATATCCCACTAACTGAGCTTTTCAAGAGCAAAATACAGCGCATGAGCTGCTGCTGTACCAAAAAAATGAGAGTTTAAATTCAGAACCTCAAGGCCCTTCACCTCTACCTGCCCACCTTCTGGATATCCACAACAAATATTCCCACGACGACAAAACAAGTCCCATGGGAGACAAACTTTTGGGGAAAGCAAGAAGAAAAGAGCGCTATTACCTCAAACCTTTATTTTATCAAGTACTCATATTTATTAATTGTTATTAATTGCTAGCTTATTTCTAAGGCTATAAATGTTTTCTATCTTCTATGCGCACAGTTCCTTAGGTGCGCTTAGCACTACACTCAATTCCAGTATCAGGCCACTCATGAATTCGCAAGACAAGATCTTTTATGCAACTATTTGTCTAGCAATTCCCCTGAACTTTAGAGGACTAATTTCATGAGTAGTGTCATATATACATGCAAATATTTGAAAATGTAAGGTTTATTTCTTTTCTCTATAATCAATATAAGTTTCCTTTTTTAGTCTCCTCTTTTTATTGAGGCCATTTATAAAAGTGGTTGGTGCAGCATTGACTGGAAGCTGAAGAGCACTATGGAAGCCTGAACAGGCTCGCTCCAAATAATCCAGAAATTAAGTCATTTTAGACATCTTGGTAGAAATGTAACTCCTGTATTTATTCATAAACAAAACCCCACCCACAACCATCTCCTTTTTCCTCTCTGACTACATAAACAGAAGGGGAGAACAAATCATCTTCATAGGTAATACACTGAGAAGACAGGTGAGATAAAAGCTTTGCCCACACACTTGTCCTGCTCCGACTGCTGCATGCTTCTGATCACATCTCTAATCATGCTACGGTGAGCATGAAAAAACCCACACACTAATTGAGCTTTTCACTTGCTTAATATGGTTTTTGTTTTGGATTCTGCAAAAGTGTTTGATGTGGAAAATTAACTCAAAGTTTCAAAAAATCCTAAGACAACTTTTAAACAGAGGACAATTTTAACACCTTCACCACACTTATGGCCATCTCAACGTACAGAAGTCAATATTAGGTCAAATAAGCACACTTTTACATGCAGCAGTGTACAATCACTTAAAACCCCCAAGATTTTGAGTTCTTGCCACGCAGGAGTGCTTTGTGCCCAGTTCCAAACCTCATTCAAATACTCCCTCTTACAGAAGTTCACACAGCCACTTACGAGTTTGCTGATTATCACCCAAGTAATTAGTTTATTCAGGCAAATAAACACTTCATGTGATGAAGCGTTCAGCAGCCATCCCGTAACATAACGGAGTGCTTACCAACAAGCTCTGGTAACTCTTACTCTAGCAGTTTACAGTTGCCAAACCTGAATTGCCACACACTCCTCTGTTGCCTATCGGAGAAGGGAACAACCGAAATACTCCAGACTCCAGCTTCCTCTCATGAAACCAGCTTAATTGATAATTTCAGACAAGGCTCCATACTTTGCACCTCTTCATTATACCCTGGAGAGCAGATCAACAAAAGGAATCAAGCGGGTAGGCAAATGGTAACCACTCCAGCAGGATTCTCCAAGGCTTACCAGTCAGCAACCATAGTCAGAAGTAATTATTGCAGCCACAAGGAGAAAGAGTATTGTGATTACTGGGGGATTTTAATAGTTAAGTTTGATTTTGTTTTAATTTAAAATAAACAAAACCAAGAATAGGGTTGTGCATGGAAAAAAACAAGCCACATGTCCAGAGACCCGAGTGCAGCTGGACTCCAAAAGCCAACTGTAAAGGAGACACAGAAAAGGCTTTGGTAAGGACACTGCTCAATCTGGTAAAAGCATTTCCCTTCTCAGCTTAAATAAGGGATATTTTCTCTACCCTTCCCACATCGTGGCAAACCGCAACAGGACTTGAGTGACTAAAAAATGTATGGAAATTTATGATATCAATATGCTATCCTGCTCATCCCTGGAGGAACCTGAAGTGCAAACAGTCTCTTGTTTCAGCCAACTGTATTATGCAGCCAAACTAATTCAGCTGCATACAGCTTCTTTTCCCCAAGGATTCAAAATACCTGGGTCTTACATTTGCCACAGGAATCTGCCTGGGAAACAGGCCATCCAAGCCCTCCTAGGTTTTATCTACAACAGAGCCAAGTCTGCATGATCTGGTAGACTTAACCACTAGGCATGGATACAACCCAGCCATACTAGCACACGGGCCCGATGAATTTGGGTGCAGTATCATGCTGTGGTGATATACTATCTCTGCTCTGATCACATTCGTGTTGCATTACACTTTACCCTTACCATAGACATTAAATGCCTTGAGTCTCCTCAGGCACTTCATTCAGATGAACAAAGGAACAATTAGATTTAGAAAACTAATAAAAGAACTTACTAGTGCTGGTTAACCAATGTGGAAATAGCTTTTATAAGTGACAAGTGAGATGAGCAAGGGGGAGTAAGAAGGGGAAAAGCCTACTACCCTCAATTCAAATTCTTCTCCGGAAATTTGACTGCCCTACCACTGAGTTACCAGTTTCAATGAACTGGAGGGAGACCCTTTGAATTTCTACTACAAATTGTTTCTGCCAGCTCATGAAATCATGGGCAAGAACCAGCTATGCCAGATAGAAAAATACCATACAGGCTATTCCTGTTATAAGGTGTTAGATGCAGAAAAAGCTAACAAGATCTTAGCAAACAACATTTCCAGCTTCTTCACAGACTGCCCATTCCAAAACTAGAGTTAACCTTTCAGAAACATTGCTACTGGTTGTGGATAAGCGATATGTAAAGTAGAACTTATGAGGGAATGTATCTGACCTTGGGTTTACTCCTTCCAACTCAGACTTTCATTGAATTTCTGCAAAAGCATGCTACATGTCTGTCTTGTTCAGATTACGCTGCATCTGCATTCTTTTTTTCTATGAACTAAGGGAGTATTTGAAGGCATTAGAAGTATGATATTAAGTTACTGGTAATTGCTCTTGTTCAAGGATAAAAACCATGCAGCCATTGACAAAACTCAAGATGTAGAAATTACAGTCCCCCATGTCAACATCCCCCTCTTCAGGTTTGTTGTTAGGTTTGGTCTTTTTTTGGTAAAATTTTAAAAGTTTTAAAGAGTCTGAATGGCTGGCTTCAACTTTAGAACTAAAACTGGTTTTGATTAATGCTTTTAGAATTAACCATCAAATCACTCTTACCATTTCTAAATCACTTCTGCTAGCTCACGAAGAGGTACCCACCCACTGAGATGTAGTATCATACTGTTAAGTACATTGGCTGCCTTTCCCATTTGACACCCTCACTTGAAGTGCAAAGCAAGCTTCAAGTGTCAGAATCAGATTCCTGTAGACAGATCCTCACAGACATACAGATCCAGCAACAGGGGCTGACAAAGTTATTTATGCACTTGCTCTTCTATGGAGCTTTTTCTAGTCATCACAGCTGTGCACATCAGGACTTGGCAGGTTTTAGGCCTACAGCATCTTCAGGTAGCAACAGCAGTCAGAATTTGAAGCACAAAGTGTCTCTTACTGAGCCCCTACGCAAGGGAGAATTGTAAATTAAGTTTTGCTCATGCAAATTGCTTACATCTTTCACAGATAGTATCTGACAATAAGCAAACACTGTAAGATATAATAGCATTGAGTGAAGTACTTCATGGGGGACTTGATTCAGGAGCCAGCTAACACCTTAATAAAACAACGGCTGTCACAAGGCAGCTGATGATTTCTTCTGCAGTATTTCATGTATCTCTCAGTGTGCACAACAATGTTTGAGTCAAGCTTATCCTTGCAACTATCAAAACATTTAGGGAATCTTATTTTCCGAGCAGTATAATAAACAACGATGCTTCTTTGTTACAAGTCGCTTCAACTTAAATTCCACCTGCTATTTTACAATTAGTGACAATTCAAGAGTTAAACTTAGTAATAGATTTGATGGCCTTTATTCAAAAATAATTTTACTCAAACTAAGTTTCATGAAAACAACCATTTCTTGCTCCTGCAAAGGCCAACATAATTAATGTAATTTCCGCCAGATGTAATAGGAACCATTTCAATTACCCTACTTTTCAATTATTCTCCATCATATCTTTTCTTTTAGAAAGACTAGAGTGTCTTTTATTAATGAAGTGTTAAACTGATAATGATGATTGGGGAAGTTAGGGGAGGAGGGGAGGAACTGTCTACACAGGAAAAATTGTATCATATATTATTTACCCTATCTCACTCAAACTCCAAAGAAAAGGGAAAGACAGAATAAGTGATTTAATCTGAATTGAACACACAGATGAGTTATAAGGATTAAGGTCAAAGGATAGATAAAGGGCATAAATCTGTTCAACGTTCATTAAGATGCAGATGTTTTATTTAAATACACTCCTAATTCAAGCCAATGTTAGTAAAAGAAATCTGTAAGACCAGCACTGTCAGATTTCTACTAAAGCAAGCTCTTTTTGAATCTTTGACTATGAGTTAAGCTAGTGGTACAAAAATGTAACTAGAGAAAGCTCCTTTTTGATGAGGCACTTAAATCTCATTTTGAGGTACTCTGGGAGGGGTCGTGGTGGAAAACATTGCATACAATTACAAGTACCATGTCAATCCTTTACCATTGAAATTCCTGTTTTCCCAAATAACTTCCTTACCTGACATAACATATGACCCTATTAGTAGGTATTCACATTCAAGTATCTTGTTGAGGATCTGTGAGTACATTGCACCTCCACAACCTGTCCTGAGGTTGAAGTGCTTTCAGAACACAACAAACTCAACCACTCCTTACAGCAGCATCCCAGTTGTGCCAAGAGGCCTTTTTGACCATCAGATATTAGAAGGCTTTTAAAAAAAAAAATCTTAAAATAAAAAAGGTTTCTGTGTTTGCAGTTCTGCTATTTAAAGTGCTGTACAGAGCTCTAAAAGCCAAGAAGTATGGAATATTTTATTCTATAGAAACTTTTCACATATTGACTTATGCAGGGTTTTAATATGCAAAGATCAGCATGCATTCCTTTGGGGTTTGTTTTTTTTTGTTCCTTTTATTTTATGTAATCTTTACTTCAACATTTTAGAATGCACCCCATTCATTTTGCTTGCCATTCCAGAAAAAGTCACCATCAACTTAAAAACACTAAATACCTTTTTTGTGCTAGACTTGACAGTTACAAAGAGGTCAAGCCAATTTTGTGGACTAGACATAGGTATTTAGCGATGTTTTATTTTTACTATGCCATCAAATACAGATAACACAGAAAGAATTAAGAAAGCATAGAGACCTCTAAAAGTAAGAATTGGGCTAAAACTGTAAGAGGAGCCATATTTAAACAAGTAACACTTAAAAATAATACAATATGTATGAGTGACACCTCAAAACCATGCTATATATTCAAACGTCTATTCATGTTTCCATTATAAATCCTGCTTTGTAGCAATTAAAGACTTATGAAAGTTTATTTCCATCAATGTGAAGCCTGGCATTACAGTCCTCAATTTAGATGCATCTCCCCTTTCCTAATTTTGAAGAACAGTTGATGTAAATCATTCCAGACCTTTTCATTATTAGATGAGAAGCTCATAACCTTATTGCTTTTCTAACCAAGCAAAAAAGCCTAATAACAAAGAACTGATAAAGTCAGTTGAATTGTTCCTTTTTTTTTTTTAATCTTCAAGTAAAAGGAGTCTCCAAGACTTCCATTACCAAAGCTTCTTAACAAAGGCTTCACACAGACTATATTCCAAAATAGTAGCACCAAGTATGTAGAATCAAAAGGATACATCACTTAACACAATTCGTAAAGAAAAACATATAAAGGTCCAGTATGGCACCTCTTACTTGAGAAAAACTAGCTTTAGTTTCAGCCTACACAGTTGCAAGATTAAGACTGTGATCATCCCATGTTAATAGCAACCTTGTAACAGACAAGTTCTCTTACTGTGGGCCACAGTTTTTAATGGCCTTTAGGTAAGGTCTGTAGCACAACTTCAGTTACAGCTTTGAGACAAATCCTCACCCCGCTTTGGGTGCCCAGGTGACCTTACACAGCAAACCTGTCCATGACATGGGAAAGCAGAGAGTGTGGAGCCATCCTTTCACACACCAGAGCAACAGATTCAAGAGGAAATACAGCTATAGAACTCTTCCTCAAAGCTCCTTCATAATCTATTCTACCTTGCCAAGAACTGATGCAGATTTTACAACAGTATCCTTGAGAACACCAGGTGCTTCAACATTTAGGGATTAGCAGATTGAAAGTGCACTTTAAGCAGCTTTCAAACATAGACATATACTATGCTTCATTTTGCACAGTGGGGTGGACACTGGGTTCCTTTTCAATGAACCTAAATCACAGCACCCCTTGTACTCCAGTCAAACAGATACTCAAACCACAGAATCAGATTAAAATAAATCCAAAGTAAAAAAGATGACAAAAAGGTACATTGATATGCTTCAAGTGTGCACATGAAGTCCTCAGCTCCTCCCAACTCACACTATACATCCACCCCTGGTGGTTCACACCACAGGGTCAATGCAGCCAGAGACAGTCCAGCCAGACAAGACATTTCAGCCAGAAGGAGAAACCCTGTCCTGTGTATGAGACCTCATTCATTTGCTGGAAGTGCAGGTCCTCATTTAAGTCTAGCCAAAGCTTTACTAAAATTGCTCTGTGCTTCAAGCTGCACACAGGAAGAGATTATGTTAACCCACAACAGACAGCAGCCAGGCTATTGCAGCAGTCCTCAGAGCCATTCACTCACATTTTCACTAAATTGTCAATGCTATTATTTAATGGCTGAATCCAGAATATCTGACCCAGTCATCAGTAGAAAACATCTTGGAACAAATTCATGAAATGGACATAAAACACAAATGACTGGGACAGTCACTCAACTGTTCATCCAAATGGTCCTAAGGGAATCTGAATACAGAGATGCTGAATAACCACATCCCATAACTTGTCATCTGCATGAGCAGATATGGGACAGGAGTTGTGTCTGTGTCACGTAACAATCTTTAAAAATGGTTTCAAGAGAACAGTAAATTTTAATCCATCACTTGTGTGCAAAGCAAAAAGCAAAACCCATAAAAAAGGGAAAATTAGCAGATGTGAGCACAAGCCAGAGAAACAGGAGTGATTTGTTTAGGGTAAGAAATCGCTTCTCAGTTTGAGCTGAAGCCCTTCAAAGAGGTCAGGGAACACATGGATAATCTTGTCAAAGTATACTTGTGTTTCCTAGAAGCTTTTGTCACAAATCCTCATTAAAGGCTCCTAAAGATACTGAACTGTAACTAGCTAAGAGAAGATCCTACCATTTGTTTCCTATCCTTTGATCACTTATTAATTAATGAAAAAAGTAAACTGTCCTTTCAAAGCAGTTACTAAGACAGTCCTTGAAATATATACAGATACATGGTTCTTTACTGTTCACCGCACTCAAGTGATCAAGACTGGGCAGAGAAAAAGATGATACATGAAGAGAAAGGAAAGTAGGGTCTAGAGTTTACAGTTTAAGAGCTGAGGATTACTATGACAGGTTGGAGAGCAACTTCAGCAAATGAGTGAAGACAAAGATGAATGCAAAGATGCACAAGGAGAAAAAAAATTGATCTCTGCCCCACACAAACACTTAAGGTGGGAGAGTTAACACTCAGGAAAGATACTAGAACTAACTCACTACTTAGAAGCAGACAAATAAAAGGTTTGAGATTATTAGGAGAGGAACAGTAAACCAGAGAGCATCACGATATCCCTCCAAAAGACCACACACACATTTATGATTTCACATTGCATCCAGTTCTATTAATCCCATTTCAAAAAACAGGTCAAAAAACTAGAAAATATGCAGAATGTTCTGAGGATAATCAAAGGTATAGGAAAATCTTCTTTAGAAAGGGATTAAGTAGATTAGTTTGCCATCTGAAAAGAAAACTAGGAGAGAGCAAGCAGTACTCTACAAAATTATGCATTGTATAAAGTAGTGAAGAGGCAATGACACTCTCCTACAGCAGGCCGGGGGGGGAAGAACTAGGTAGCCTCCAGTAGAGTCATCAGTGAGGAGGTTTAAAATGAAGTTAAAAGTAATTCTGCTTTTCATGCAAATTTTCATCAGAATTTTGGAAGTCTCTGCCAAAGAACAGAAAATCTGAGATTTGACAAATCTGCAGAGAATTAGTGTGACCATTACAATGTGACTGCCCAGACATAACCTCTAGATGCCGGTCAGGCGTAGCAGGGTAAAGCCCATGCAACGCACACTTTGCACCTCCTCGCACTCTCCCTGGTGAGTGCCACAAGTTCTGAGGCAGCAGGGCAGAAAGATCCTTGGTTAGACCTGGTATAGCCACTGATTAGATACAACAGAAAGACAATCAGGTCCTTCTCTTAGTCAGCCTTGTTAAAGGCTGATTGAAGGAAGGAGCAAGTAGCCCTCAGCCCTTTCCACATTCTTGATCTACAACTCAGTATCAGCAATATGCATTGTGCCTCCAGTTCCGTAAGGAGTCAACATGCACACAGCCTGTGAAACCATCAGTTTTATTCATGTTACTTGTGGTTTGATGTTTGGTTTATTTTGTCTGGTTTTAGGGGTTTTTTTTAAATTTCAAACTGGCCTGGAAACACTTGGCTAGTTCTTGTGTAACAAAGAACACCAGTCTGTGTAATGTTCCAAGAAGAATGGTGGAGGAGTTATTTTCCTATTCAACTCAAATCTTTCCTAAAGCATTCAATAAAATTAATTGTAGCATAAGACTTATTTGATCACTGCAAATGTTAAGTTAAACTTCAAAAAAAAAATGAAAACTAGTCATTAGCAAATACTTCATTATTTACGCTTACAGAACAGTTATTTATTTTCTACGAAGTCTGTATGCTCAAAACCATTGACAGTCTTCTAACAATCAGTCCTGTTTCCCTACCTGCTGCTCTCATGAGAGGTAGAAGGGAAAGCATAGCAGCTTTTATATCTCTCGCCTGCAGCCCCTCTTCCCTGCATATGAAATTCGCTCTGGCAGGGAACTATTAAATTGCCACTAAAACCACCAAGACAAATACTTTGTACCTAGTTATATATGCATGTGTTTCCTGTGTGGTGCAAAATTTCATTTTATTTTGATCCTGACTACATCCGCTAAAGACAGGTAGAAGAAAGAAGCCTTGCAAAATTTAGAAAATATTCTGCCGATCTGTAACAGCAACCTCAATGCTGAAACTACTCAAACAGCTGTCTGAAGTAGGCTTCTAATTTTACCTAAATACTGAACTAAAGGATGTAATTAAACCCAAACTCAAAAAACGCAACACTACACAAAAAAGTAATAACTTGTCAGAATTAGCAGCTGCTGGACAGGTTTCCTAGTAAAGGACTAGCCATGGCCACCTTTGGCATGGCTATAAAACAGTGTGTCATGTTCACAGTTAGCTCATCAGGAGTTTGTACACCTATTAATCCATAACTGATACAATTGCTGTTTTTTATTATGGAGTTCTTGGGTACAATAGTCTGTCTGTCTTCCCACTGACAGCTATTTTTAAAAACAAAGGCTACTCAGAGCAAGTTTGTGTAATTATATTGATTTCAAAAGTAATGCATTAGTTTATATAAAGCACTGACATCTTTCACAATTATATTTACACTAACAGGAAGATACTGAAAAAGATTAAAGATCAAGAACCATCCATTTCATACTAAATGATTCCCCCTTCAAAATCACTTTGACGAGGATAAGAAAAACATAAGTGTTCTACACACTAGTCTTGTTAAACTGAACAACTCCTATAGCTCCTTAAGAAAGCAGAACAGAGAGACACACCTTTCATCGCAGGAAAAAGATAATATATGAAGACCAAGCTTCAGCTTGACCTTTATCTTCATAAGTGATAACTCTCAAAAGTGACCGAAAGGTTAACTAAACTCTAAAAAGGTCATCTGTCTTTAATCTGGCTATATAGATCCTTCTCTGATGTTCAATAATACACAGCTACTGTTCATTAAATATCACCCGTCCATTCTGTGTTTTCACCTTCTGTTTTCAGCAGCAGCTAGATTTTTTTGTTCTGTCACATTAAATAACTCACAACTACTTTCAATCCAGCACATTTTCTGGGATAGGAGGTGTTTTAGAGTTATGTAAATAAATTCTTAACTGTTCTCCCTCTGTAATGTCACATACATATACACACACACACAAGTTCTGAGCACATTAGTGCCTTCTTTGCCCCGTATGAGTCTTTCATACTTTTAAGATACACTAATCATCTCTTTTGCTCCTCAGAAGTGATGCAGCTCAAATCATATTCTGCTAAAGCTTATTGTAAAACAATAATATAATCCAAACCTATATCAGAAATGAAACACTAAACTCCAAATTTAATATACAAAGTAATAGTATGCAGGATCAGGTTCTTCAGATGTCTAGAGAGTTAAGAACAAACTGTGAATGACTATAAGACATTATATATATACACACAACTATAAGGTTGTTTTCTTTTTTAACAAAACCTGTATTGCTATATGTGCAAACACATTCTGAAAGTTCACATTATCTTATTGAATTATACAGGTTATTCTTGTCTCTCAATTCTCTTTCCCCTTTTTACTATTTTGCAAGCACTGCTAGTTACCGTTTAGGTTCAACATTGCAGGGAAGGAAATTTATCACTTTTTTCCTCAAGGACAACAGTATTCTGAAGGTTTAATTCCTTCCACTCTTCATTAATCAAAATCCAGCTGATCAAACAGACAAGTGTTATCTTCTCATTTTTCATCAGGTACCTAACAAAACCCATGAAAAAGACTTTATCTAGCACTCATCTGGTTAGCTTTCATGTTTTCTGCAGATCTCAAAGTCAGTGTGGAATATTCACTGTGAAGAACTTCACTTTTCAAGTTATTTTATAAATTTTATCTTTGAAAACTGAGAGTTTTGAAAGATTATCTAGCACAGAAAAGAAAGCTCTTTCAAACTCTTCAAACTACCACCATTAACCTGAACAGAAACTATGTATCAGGTCACTCAGAAAATGTGCTGGTGCTAGATGGGCCTCTCCAGTGCTCCTTCCTCCTGGGATTAAACAAGGAACACAAGCGATCCACAGGCAGGTACTACTTGTCTGCTTCACCTATAGCAATACAGGAGGAAATGGAGTGTACTTCCCTGTCTATACTAACAAATTTCTTCCAGCTCTCTTACCTGTAGAATTGTTATAATTATCATATTTATTGCAAAGCTCAGAAGTAATTCTTCACTGTCATGCCCAAATTTGGGCATGACAAGTCAATTTGCTCATCAATTCAAACCTAGCTCTTCAGAGGAAGAGCCAAATAGCAATCATCATCCAACCATGCACTAGTTTGAAACCCTGAGAGAAGACAGGCTTTCAAAGGAGTGACATCTCTTGAGGGTAATACTACCACAGACAGACATGCGAGAGACTCAAGAAAAGGGCAGGGGATAATTTAATCCCCAGCAACCAGAGTAGCAGACAGGGCTGCTTATCTTGGAGACTGACAAAACAGACTCATGTAAGGCCATCTTTCCTGGATGTGAAGCACGTAATGGCTCTGCTTCCCAAGAGAATCAAGGTTCAATGTGATGAAGACCAGTCCTAACAGCACCTGCATGCCTGTCCTCTCTACTGTTCTGAGAGCTGTACAAATCTTAGCATGTCTCCTAACTTATTAGGAAGCATTTTATTCTGGTTTCTTCAGGGAACAGTTATGAGTGAGACATCATAAAGTATGTAACTCCTGCACACAAATGGACGTACATTCTTTCACATGGTTTTAGCTCAGGATCTGAATCACTAAATACCATAGTTTATCTCCTGAGACACTGAAATCAACAAAACTGATGCTTCCCAATCTACAATAGGGTGAAATTAAGCAAGTTGTGGGCATTTCACAACTTCATATGCTTCTGAGCACCTGCAGAGGATACCTTCTTAACCTACACAGTTGCATTTCAAGAGGAATGTTGGTTTGTGGATCAGTGGATGCATGGAGCTGCCTTCTGACTATTGCCTCTCACTACAGAAACACAGCTCATGTCAAAGATAATCTAGTCTTATGAGTCAAAGTGAAAGGGAGGATGTTTTGCCAAAAGCAAAAGAGGATAAGAGAATGATTTAAGAGGAGAGGGTCAAGACCTCAGATTTAGATATAAGCTTATTATAGAATCATAGAATCATTTTGGTTGGAAAATACCTTTAAGATTATCAAGTCCAACCAACTGTTAGCCTAACAGTGCCAAGACCACCACTAAACCATGTCTGTAAGCACCACACCTACACATCTTTTAAGTACCTCCAGGGATAGTGACTCAACCACTTCCCTGGGCAGCCTGATCCAATGATTGATAACCCTTTCAGCGAAGGAATTTTTCCTAATATCCAATCTAAGCCTCCCCTGGTGCAACTTGAGGCTGTTTGCTCTTGTCCTGTCACTTGTTACCTGGGAAGAGAGACCAACACCCACCTCACTACAACCTCCTTTGAGGTAGTTGTAGACAGCAATAAGGTCTCCCCTCAGCCTCCTTTTCTCCAGGCTAAACAACCCCAGTTCCCTCAGCTACGCCTCAGACTTGTGCTCTAGACCTTTCACCAGCTTCATTGCCCTTCTCTGGACACAGTCCAGCACCTCAATGTCCTTCCTGTAGTGAGGGGCCCAAAACTGAACACAGTACTCAAGGTGCAGCCTCATCAGTGTCAAGTACAGGGGGACAATCACTTCCCTAGTCATGCTGGCCACACTATTTCTGATACTAGCCAGGATGCGGTTGGCTGCCTTGGCCACCTGGGCACACTGCTGGCTCACACTTAGCCACCTATTGACCAACACTCCCAGGTCCTTTTCTGCCAGGCAGCTTTCCAGCCACTCTTCCACCTAATCTAATTGTTGTTAAAGAATAAGAAAGGGTCAGAATGGATAGGGCATAGTTTGCAAGTTTGCCTATCTATTTCTTCTGCCTACAAACATTAGCCTGATAGCAAAATTACCAGGGTGTCACTTCAGTCCTTAAAATCCAATCTGTTCTTATTTATCTTACAGCATCTGCAAGAAACAGAAAGAGGCTCAAGGGATGAACAGCATAGCATAAGCTACAGGTCAGCATCTTAAGCCTCAGGAACATTCAAGGCTAATCACAGCCTGATGATTGCTTGGTGACATATTATAAAATGAATCACCTGCAAACCACGCGACTGAGCCCGCTGGTGTTCACACTTACAGACATCAGCCTGCAAGTGGTACTTACCAGCCCACCTGTTTGTATTTTCTTATAAAACAGCAAGCAATGAAGAGCTTTAGTTTCAACATCTACCTTCTTTTCTACACAGTCAGTTCTTAAGCATAGATTTTCAAAAAGAAACAAACCACTGGATAGTGAAATGCAACATACTAGCCCACACAACCATCAGTGTAGCATCCCCAAAATAAGTCTAATATAAAGTAGTCTCAACAATTAGAAGGGTGGATAAGAGCTGTAATCATTAAATCACTTCTTGAACCTTCCAATGTCATGTTTGTTTATATACATCTGAGCTCACAAATCTAGTGGGGAAGATAGACATATATTAAGCAAGAAGATAACACTAGGGAAAATTACTTTCTCCCTAGCATGATTAAAGGAGTTTTCACAGAAAAAGATTTTTAAGCAGCAGTTTTATTGTATGCAATGACAATAACCAGGTACTTTAAAAACAGCAGTATAAAATGCAATTTCTTTCAAATTAAGTGAGGTTATTTTGATCAGACAAGTTCAGAAACCTTACCCTCTATGAATTAAATTGCCTACAGATTTCTCTTTTCCAAAGTAGTCTTTTTCTTAACTAAAGAAAAAGATTATGCACCAGAAGACATAACCCCCCATATAACAAGAAGAAATTGCCAAGCATCTGCAACTTAAATTTCAAAGTTACTTCTTTGAATAACAAAGATGCAATCTCCCACCCCTCTTCTCCTCCATTCAAGTTTCTTCTTCACTTTAAAGGAAAGAGTCCAGGTTGAAACAAAATCCAGAACGATACCGAGACTTGAGCTCAAGATTTGGAGGGATGGCTACCTAATCTTTTTACATCTCTTCTTCAAAGAGAGCAAGCTTACAGACTCAAACAGTGCTTTACTAGCATGCACCAAGTCATCCTTTTGCAATACAGCACATAAGCAGAAAAAAAAAATCTTAAATCCAGGGGGTAATCAGGTTAAATAAACTGCTGAGGTAGGGAGAACATCTCCCTCCCTCTGCTCACATCTCTGAAACAAGGGGAGGTGTCCCTCCCAGTCCTGACTGCTAGCCCAACAGCTTTCAGCACTTTCTCAAGTTGAGCAGACATCAGACAACCCTCTTAGAAGTCTGGCTTGGCCAGCAACTCTCTGCTAAAAGCAGGATCGCCTCTTGCTGCTGATCTCACTAGCTGACCATTTCACTGTTCACCAGAGCCTTCCCCAGTCTTAGTGCACTGGGAAAGGAGCAATTTTTCCCTCTTCCCCTTTCCAGTGAAAGTAAAATATGTCCAAGAGCACAGCAGCAGCCAGGATGGCATATGCAGTTTCTCTTCCCCATCCAGCCACAATATACACTGTTCAGCTTGCCTGATCAGCAAAACATTTGTCATAACACCCTGAACGTGCTACTCCAAACACTGAGCACTCAACCTATTCTTTGAATATTTTGCCTCTTACAATTTACAATATCTGAACTCAATGCCAGTTTGCATGATAATTGCCTTGCTTTCCAGATTTCCTATGTAATGAATAAAAGTTATAACGTGAGAGTAAAAAATAAGATTCACATAGACATGGGCATCCTGTTTTCAGCCAGCATTCCCTGTCAGTTAACTCTTGCATTCAGTGCACTCGTTTCTCCAAATGCAGTTTTTTTAACATCATGCTCTATATACCACTTAAAGATTCTGCAATCATTATTCAGCTAAACAGAAACTTTCAGGAGCCATATTGTATCTAGAGACCAATTTGTACATTTCAGTTCAGAAACCTCAGCAAATAGGTTGGTAAAAAAAAAATCAGCATAGTGTACTGCCCTGTAGAGACACCAGCTCAGGTCTCAGAAGTACAACAGTGGCTACAGCACAGGATTGCATCTAAAGTGGCAGAGGGGAAAACTCCTTACTGAGGGCAGGATTTCATGCTGGAGACATCTGAGCTAGCTCAAGGATTGCACTGCATTAAGGAGTGGACATATGGTATCTCCCCTTTTGACTTTAGCCCTTTAAAGTACACACTGAACAGGGGATCAGTTCTCTGAGAGGTTATAGGACCAATGAGCTGCTGAACACATCCCCTTACCGAGAAAAAATAAACCTTAATTACTATTACTAAACAAACATTGACAAATGCATCATCTTTCATTTGATAGGGTGAGTGAAGTTACTACACACCTGTTGGGAGCAAGGATTCACTTTCAGAATGAAAACATACATCCTACTGCTTTCTCATTTCCATGAGGATTTTCATGCAATTATCTGAAGTGGTAGGCAAAGGAAAACTTTTTAAAATAATTTCCCTCACAAAAAGCAAAAGACAAACTCTTACACCAAATAATTCTAAGATATGAGATCTTACTAGATAAATCAGATTTCTCATTAAGTTCCCTCTCGCTTCCCACTGCCAGAAATTTGTAGGTTACAGAGAAGAAAATGTATTGTTCATACTGGTGTTCTTGTCACTTTTTTCATTGCAGGAACAGCTTTCACCAGAGGAAAAAAACTAGCACATAAAAATGAAAGCAGAACATATGCCTGAACTTCAATATACAAACTTGTGTCCGGTTTCCCAGAAATTAATAGGTCTTGATCCCAAGATCCCTTCAAAAACCTTTAAATAACCAAGTTTTCAACTATTGCTGCAATCTAAGAACTTCATTAAAACTTCCTTTGCCTTTCACAAAACTTGAACTCTGGAAGCAGTCACAAGATAACGATCATAGCAGAGAGTATCAGCAAAGGCTATAACTAAGTTCATTAAGTATTTCCACAGCTGAGCCAAATTCAGTTCTCACTGCCAGTAAATTTGAATTAGGATATTTGACCTCATGAAGCTGACAACCTCATGAAGAATTTGAATACAGGAAAAGTGGAGGAAGGAAAAGAGGGTGTTGGAGATAGGACAATGAACTCTACAGTCATAAAAGCACTTATTTCAAATTACATCATCACTTGTTTCTACCACATTGAGAGCTGGTTTCTTTACTCAACCAATTATAAGGATGCTCTAAGTCAGTGGTCCCCAAAGTGGGGTGCATGCACCCCAGGGAGCATGCAGGACAAAAAGGGGTCTATACCCTTACTAAGAGTATTTTTTAAAAAGGATTTATTTCATCTTTATCTCATCCATTTTTAATTTCTATTTTTGTGTATGTTTTATAATGCCCATAATATATTAGTACAGTAGTACATGTATATAATTTATAAATACATACTCACATATCAGGTGTGCTTTTTTTACTGTTAGGGGTGTGCAATCAAAACCATTTGGGGAGCTGCTCTAAATAGCACATCCATCCAAGAGTAACATTCTTAATATCCATAAAGAATTTAAACCCTTCTCAAACATCCAGAACTACCACAATTTCCTGTTCCATCTCCAAGCTGTACCAAACAGACAATTCAGTAATAGCACCAGTTAAATGCATCTAGCTATAACACAATCAAATCCTAGCACACATTCAGTTTTCTCTTTGTTCCTTTATAACCTCTGAACACAGATAGTCCATTTTCAAGTACTGAACAAAAAATGAAGGTTTTCAACATGCCTATCCATTAAAGTCTTCAAACTGGCAAGATCAAGGCAGATGCTTTCCATGGAGGTGGAATTAAAAAGAACAGAGGAATATTTCTAAAGCTTGTACACAACCACCACCACTTGACCATGACAGAGCAAGTTTCTTAAGTTCTTAGATTTCAACCTGTGCTTAGTCAAAGCAAACCTCCTATTGTTTCACTCTCAAAGAAAAAGGCTTTCATCAATATACATAAATAATTTCAAGATTCAGAAAGTATTACCTCCAGTAGTTATTTTCTACTTAGTTCTATTTAATTATTTATTACACTTCTATTTTTAGTGTAATACCAACAAGAAGAGCACAGAAGTTGGCTTCTATCAACCAAAAAAACCCCCAAACCCCCAGTGCTGAGGTCCAACACCTGATACAGCCTTGAAGGGAAATGCATCTGGAGTAACACTCAAGAACACCCTTCTCTGCAGCTCCAGTCAAGTCTACACCAGCCCCTTGATTATAGTAGCTCATTGGAGGGTTTATGCTCTGTTTGCTTTTATTTTTTAACCCTTATCTAAGGCCAGGGTGTGACCAGAGGTCTTTGAACATAGCACTCACAGTCACAGGAGCTCCCCACACTTGACACTGCCTTCTCAGCAGGCAAAGCCCATCCAGCTGCAGCTGCTTGCTCTAGCCCAGACAATACCTATTAACCCAGGTTTCCTATTGCTATAGTCCAAACTATTCTTATTGTCTTTGAACATCACCACCTCACAGAAGAGCTCAAGTTTCCAGCGACAGAGCCTGGCAGCTCAGCCCAGTGGCAGCCAGCAAGGCACTGCTCCAGGACACGTTCTCCCCCATGCCCGGCTCTGTTAGACTCACCTGGTCCCAGCTGCAGCTCCCTGTCAGGCCTTTGCCCCCCCCCCCCCCCCCCCCCCCCCCCCCCTAAAATACCTGCCCACACGGGAGCCGCCCCGCCGGTGCCCCCAGCTGTGCGGCCAGGGCCGTCCCCGCCCGCCATTAACCCTCCTCTGCCCGGCTGGGGCCCATCACCCTGCACACCCCCAGAGCAAAACCAGGACCTGGCCTAAAGCTTTTAGGTGCTAATCGAAAAAGAGTCACTTAAAAGGAGTTTTTTAAAAAGCCTCAAACCGAAAACTTCCCACTTTTGTGCGACTCAACAATCTTAAAAAGTGTGTCAGAGTTTTAGAGGGCCAGAATGCAAATCCTTTCTGTGCAAAAAATGGAAAAAAAAACCCCAAACCAAAACAAACCACCTTAACAATTCTGTAGACAATACATTTTAAACAGAAATGGACATAATGCACATAATCTAGCAGGCTGCATTAAAATGTACACAGGGTGAAACACTTCACATATAAAGGGACCTGGCATATTTCCATTCACAGGAAGATTTTGCATGGCTTTTCAATAATGGTGCAGGTAACTACTTTCCCAACATGATGTTTTTATGCTGCCAAACTCGCATTGAGTGGGAGGAACAGGGCATAAACCTTCCCCATTCCGTCTGCAGTGCCGCCCCAGTGCCTGCCATGTTGGGGAGTGGTGGGCTCCTCTGTGAGGGAAAGGCAGAGCCCCACTGATGCCTGCTTGGCCCTGGCATGCTGTGGGCTGGCTTTAAGCACCTCTTGTCTGTTACTAGTAGTAAATAAAAAACCTAAGTAATAAATAAGTAAATAAAGCCAGAAGGTGGGCAGCGGCATAGCTTCCCACCTCTCCTTCCCACAGGAGAGGCCCTGGGCCCTCAGCCCCTCAGCCCCAGGCGTCTCCAGCCACAGTGAGGGTGGTAAGGGGCTTCCCCAGCCCCAGCCTCCCTGCTGGGCCATAGGGGTATTAAAAATACAATATTTTTGTGTTATATAAAATAATATAATACCATGACCACAGAGGACCACCCGGGGCCTGCCTGGGGCCTGGGGCCAGCCTGCGGTGAGGAGGGTTGCAGCTTTCCTGTGGGTCTGCTTCTTCCACCTCGCTTAGCACCTACTCACCTTTTGCTATTAAAAAAGAAAAATGTAAGCTGATAAGCTATCCCTAGGCAGCATTTCTGTGCTGCCCAGGACAGCCTCTGTGGCTGCAAAGATCCTTCAATAACCTGTCAAGAACTGACGTCGCTGTGTAAAGAGCTGTTCGTCCCTATATCTCATTTTAGACGGATGTACGTGCCACTTTCATATCCTTCAGCTCAGCGTAACATTTGCCCTTTCATGTTCTCCTTTAAGCCGCTGGGAATTCAAAGCTATTTCAAAGCATAATTATAGCAATCTGCATATAAAAGGCTGTATGTCCTATGGAGGGTTCAGTGGAAAAAAGCAAACTCCTCAAAAGAAGGAAATTAGGAGTAAATCCCATAACTAAGATTCAGTAAAGTTAATACATTTTTCATCTGATGGGAACAGTCTGTGGATTTGTAAAGCCACCAGAAAATTGTCAAAGCCACTGCACCGAGTCAGCCTGCATATATATAAAAAAAAAAAATAAAGTAGCTGCTATGGGGCACCCACAGCTTCAAATCTGGGTGCGCGGCGGGTGCTGTGTTGACCTGAAGGCACCCTGCATGATGGGTTTGTTGAAGTGAGCTCCCAAGGAGCCTCCCGGAGCTCTAGCACCTTTCCTGCTGGCAGCTGTTGCGGGCTGTTGAGGAAAGAGGGGTCTGCAGCAGCACTGCTTGCTTTGGACCTCGTGAAGGAGATGTGGAAGATGACTTTTAAATAGGTACATCCATCAAGCGGTCTGCACAAAACCCCAAAATTTCACCTGGGTAATGAACTGCATAGCATTGTTTGGGTTTGACGGTATCGTATCACCCTATTATACAACCAAACTGAGAGGCAGGAATTATAGCCACAAAAGCTATACACGCTGCAATCACAGAAATCAGTTCATTAGTAATATTCCTTACATTGAATATGCAGAGTGAACCTCATGAAGCTCATAAAAATGCTAAAAAATCACTGGAGTGTTTTTAATCTACCTTGCTTGCTTTACGCACTTGGCTTATGATGTCTCCAACAGTGGAAATACATATTTTTTTAAATTTAAAATTGAGAGGCATGCAGTCACAGGACTTGAGGAACATTATGATAAATTAAAATTGGAATATTTGCAATGTAATAATGAGTGTTGGTAATACTGATTTTCTGGGATTACGTTTCAAAGGTGGTTTTCAACCACACAGACTCTCCTTCTCCCTCTTTCTAAATTTCCTGGGATTATGTTTTCTGGGAATTACGTTTCTGGGGTTATGTTTCAGAGGTGGTTTCCCTACCATATAGCTTTTTCTTCTCTCTAATTTTCCAGTCTCCTTCACTGCCTCCCCTCGACACATCATCACGCTCCCCTTCGTGCCAGTCACTTTTCAGTTCTCCTTAAGCTCAGTCTCCTTCATTGGCTTCTTTCTTCTTCATCAGTTTAGACACTAGGTAGAGGCTGTTTTCAAAGGAGCATAAAGACACTGACAATATGACGATAGTCTGGACCCTCAAAGATACTGAAATAAATTAGGGAAATAGTAAAAAAACCCAGGAATTCTATAACTAACATTTCTGTATTTATAGCCTCTTATTAATAAAATGCATGTCTGCTAATGTTTACCAACTTTGTTTTTTCTTTTCCTTGAGAAAGACATTGCATTGATTTCTAAATTGTAAGAAAGATCTTTCAATACAGGTTCAGCTCTGATTAAATGTTCTAGGCCAAACTACAGTAGTGAAATTAATAATGACAATTGTTTACTTTTAAACAAACTTTAAAACATCTCTTTGATTATAGGCAATTCCAGTGTGAGCATGTATTGGTAAACATGTATGACAAAAAATGAAATGCTGGCAAAAAGATCACAAGTAGAAAGAGAGGATTTCTCAGAAGTTCATGAGGGGCAGCATTCGGTTCTGATTAAAAGTGTTTTCTTGCTTGTTATTTGCGAATGCCATAATTTGCCTTTATTTTAAAATCCTGTATATTTTAGAAAATGGCTAACTTCAGGCTTTTAGCATAGAGGCATTGAAGCATATGGTAATCCCGGTCCCAAACACTAAAATGTGCCTGTCTGTGCCAACTCTTAATTACCAGCTCATTAACACTCAGGTGTCAATTGCTGGTGGCAAAGGCAATACTCAGTTGGCCTGGTTTCTGTCATGCACAATGTAATTAAATTGACCTCCGCAAAAGGAGCCCAGTAGTTGCCTGATACCACTTGGACACCGATTGCCGCACTAATCACAATCGTGTAATTTAGTGAATCACACAGTGTAATGAGGGAAAGACTCTGGAGAGTACCAAATTGTACTTGCATATGTAATAATGACTTTAAGGACAATTAGGGAAATAATCGCTGCTCTGTTTTCTTCCAAGCTAATAATGAACTGCAGTAACTATTTGAGTTTCTGTTGTTGATTTAAAACTTTAGCTGCTATCTTCTATTTTAAAATAATGGTTAGCAGCAATTAAAATGTAAAAAAAAAAAATTAAAATTTAATACCAGTAAAAAGCTCCATCTTCATTGCTAATAGTCCCACAACAGAATATAGTTTCAAGTGCTCCTGGCTGCCTAGTTAGTATCTGAGAGACCTGCATTAGATGGTGTGTCCCAAGAGAAAAAGGGTGATTGAAGGACCTTTGCTGATCTCCAAAAGGGCCAGCATGCAGTGACCCGCACCTCACGTGCCCTGCGCATCATCACAGCGGTGCGAAGGAAACCAGCCAGGGCTGTGGATGGGGGCAGACCGTGGGCACGCCACTTCCCATGTAAGGGCTCTAACGGTGGCACCAACTTCTGAATGAAGTGTACGGATACAATTACTCACTTTAGCCAAGATTTTAAAAATGCAGCTTTCTCTGGGCAATGTACGGTTTCTGAAGAGGACTCTCTGCCTTGGGACTTAAGAAGATGGAGCTCCTAAGATTCAGTTTATTGTATTGAAGTTTGGACCCTTAAATGAAGCGTCAAAATTTGGAGTGTAGTCATCTTCAGCTCCCTCTTGGCCAGGGGAGCAGCACCAGCAGTTGTTTCAGTGCTGCTTCAATTTCAACTTCCCCTGATACTCTTCTCTCTTTCACCTTACTGCTATATCCTAATGAGGTCACCTAATGTCAATGTCTAAACTTGGACAGAATGGATCTGGGCTATGACATGCAACCACAGTTCAAACTTGTCCATTTCCAAAAGGTTATCCACACCTTAACTTCAGCATTTTGTCTTCATTAGCTCTGAAGGCTGTGAGTCTCCAGACAGATCTTTGGTCTTACACAAGTACTGAAAATCCAGGATAATATTTCTGTGGAGAAAAGCTCTAATCTTCAATATTTCTCACCTCTGCTCATGCTCTGCCAGCAGGCCATCTTTCCTACACATCTTTTGTGAAGTGCCACTGAATTTCAGTACTGTGTAGATTAGGTTCCCACTTCTCTTTGTTGGGTATATTTTCCCTAGTGGTCCTCTGTTTGTTTGTCTAAATCCTGGTGTAGACTTTAATAATAATAATAATAATCTGTAAGATCCCTGTGGTGAGGGCAACTTTTATTAGTGTGTTTGTGCATTCACTAGTGCAAGCAGCTCCACCTACGAATGGGTCTCCTATGTGCTATTGTTTTACCAATACGATAAATAAACATCTGATGTTCGCACCCAGGTATGAGTAAGAAGGTATTTTGTCCGTGTACCGATACATCGCATGCATTTCAGTAATCAGCAAATCACATACAATACGAAGCAGATTTTTTATGATACATACGAGTAACTTTTTTAGACATAATACAGAATGTCAAGTATATTTGCATGGGGGCATTGGATGGTGTCAATTTGTAACACCTGCTAAAACTAAAATGTAAAAATTCAAGACTCTGCTGCAGGTATTTTACATATAATAAAATTCTGGGTCTTAGATTTTTCTTTTACACTGATAGCAGTGGGATATCCGAGCCCTGGGCTTGTCTACGATCAATTCAGTTGTCACAGTGAGTGGTTAAAAAACCAGCGCCAAAGAGTGCAAGCCATCTGATGAATAGTTACTGAGCTGGGAGAAGAACAAAGATTTTTTAAAAAGTAAAAACTTTAGTTTTCTGAGAGTGAGGTAAACACATTTGCTGACAAGTTTATGCAAAACACGTAGAAGGAGCAAAATAATTTCTAGAGATGTTACAAAATCTAAAGAATAGATGAAAGCATTTTGTCGATGATGTGTTTATTAAAGATTGTGAATTCTGGAGAAGTGATCCATCTAACAAAGAGAAAGCAGTGCTGTGCAGAGATTAGGAACAAAAGGGAAGGATCTTTCCTGAAGAGTGACAGGCCATCAAGGAAAGACACTTTCCAGTGAAGTGCTAACAGATGTAGCAGGTGAGACTCAATCAGTTGAAAGGTACCCAATCTACAAACAAGAGGAATTCAACACTGTTTCATGCATAAGTTCCTAACTGCAAAACAGTGCTCAGCATGCATTGCATAAATATGCAGCTAGGGGAGGAAGAAAAATTCACAGTACCTTCCCAGCAGACATTTGTAAATGTATCTTGTGTTTGTTGAACAAAGAAAGCTTAACGCTGAAGTAAAGATGATGGAAATGCTGCATCCATAATTGTGGGAGAGAGGAAGGCGGACTCTTTTTTAATGTACTAACTTACTTTTGAAAAACATTGAGTATACCTGGCACCTTTCGACCTAAGAAGCTCTGGTTGCTCAGAAATTTTTAAAATCAGACATGATTTGGAGACACGAAATATTTTTAGATAAAAAATACATTTGACAACTAATTTCGGTTGTGAGGTGTGAAGGAACCTCTCTTCAGCCTGAGTACGGACCAAGTGATGGTCCATGGGAATGGCCTGCTCCCCAGTTCATTCAAAGAAAGGTGACCCAAAAGTGGCTCCATGGTGGCATTCCAGTGAAGTGACCTCACCGATGGTGTTATCCCCCAAATATGAGAGTTAGCAGTAACCTTCTGAAACTCCAAACTTTTACCTATTGTAGTAACTATTGTACGACATAAGCACAGGTAAACAATCCTAACAAAAATGCCAGACATTTAAAAGCATTCTCCACTCACTGTTTGAGAGGCAACGCACAACAGAAATTCAGAGAGAAGTACTGAGATATGTAAATGATACTTAGAAAGCACTTGCCCCGTATTTCTTTTACAACACTGAGTTACTCATTCACCGCCTGTATTGTCTACACCACTCCATTTCTATTTCGTTTTCCCTTCTTCCCTGAAGGAATCAAGCCCTCGTTTTTGCTTGTGTATGTTTATCCCCTCCAACACTGACTCCCGCTCTTTCTGACCGTGACAGCTGCTGGTGATTTAATGTACAAATGGCAGCCAGAAATCAGCAGGCCACGGAGTGTCATTTGTTATGCCGTTTTGTCTTTGACTCCGCACACTCTAAGGGCAATAAAGAGAAGGATGGTACTGATATAATTCAAGGTGATGAACAGATTCTTCTAACTTGAATGGGCTTCTTGTGATCTTCCATATTATTTAAGGGTTCAAAGCCTTCTGAGATTTTGATCTTTTAAGCAAGCCATTTTCTCCCAATTTAGCTTCTGTATGTTGAGTAAAAGTGCAGGGGGGATACAATGGGATGTTAAAATACAAGATCAATCCAGAGAGGTGTTCTCACCAGCAGCAAGACAGAGCAGTCTCTGTTGCCCTCTTCTTTCTTCTTCAAAAGCCCTAGGGGAACACAAATCCTGGGAATAGGATGGGAGCAGGGAGAGATCTTCACTTCTAGCAATATAGTCTGGATGGCTGCTGAAAAAATGACAGGCTTATGGTATAATCAGCTTATATCAAGAGTGCGGAGTGATTAATTCAGATACCCTTTTATATTCTCTCATTTTTTCTTCTCTAAGTTGTGAGTTCTGTGCTGTGACTTTGAGAGGGACAACCCCACATCTCACTTTTTAATTCAGTTTGCATTTATTGATTATTTATGTATATTCACTCAGCTATAAAATTGTAGTGCTACATAGGTGTTTGGTATTTTGATTAATGGGTCAGGTTGCCTTCTTCGCAATGGACCCGGCAGGGCAACGTGTTCACCTGTAGCAGACTGGAATTACAGAAGTGCACACTAGGCTAAGAACCTACCTTTATTCTCCTTGGTTTATTTAGACTAGACTGGAATTGAAGTAGGATTTTACCTGCGCACCATCAAGTGTACAAAATTCTTCAAATTAATTTATTTTCATATGTCTCCTACAGTTTCTCTAATTATCTTACTTGTTCAAAATCCTGTCGGGCCAATTTAAGTGTCTTGGAGGGGGAGGGCATTGGGGAAAGAGGGAGAGACAGAAGTGTTAGAGGTGCAAGGTTTTTCTTTGTAATAGCGAACCAAGACCAAGAAGGTAACACATGGACCTTGAGTAACATTAGTGACAACATATGCACAGGAAATGTTTTTGTTTGATTTATTTGAAACAGCTATTATTCTGCAATCTAAATACTCTAGCATTTTACAATTACATAATAGCAAGGCAATAAAATTATCAAAACAAAACTCCATCTCAAAATGAAATATTCATTTCTCCATGCTCTTTGGAATCTCTCTTTTACAACAGAGGCATGTTGTGCCTGGCATTAGTACAGTCTGTAGGAAGTCACAGGTTAGGCAGACGTGTATTGGTAACGGCATTCAAAGTGCTGATCCTGCAGCAAGGCAGGAGAATCGGGAACGATGACCTCCCTGTGTCGGGGTGCTGAGGGGCTCCCTCGGGACTGGGGGCCCGTCCCACCAGCCCAACCAGGAGCAGAGCAGGCTGAGAGCGGCCAGGAACAGCCCCAGCCCTGGGCATCGAGCACCTCCCTGGGGACAGGGCTGGAACACTGGCCCACGGCAGAGGTCAGAATCAGGCCTGGTGAGGGGAACCAGGGGGAGACGCAGCCCCAGGATGTCTGAGGCCATTGAAGTAGTCCAAGGGAGCCAGAGGGGTAGGCAAATCCTTTTTTTATACCAGCAATTCTGTAAGCCACATTCTTTTTTTTTTTTTTCTGTGTCTTTCCAGTTTATAATACCAGTGTTTCCCAACTTAACTGGTACAGTAATTCTGTTGTCATCAATAGGATAACTTAGGAAAGACTTACCTTCTGGAAATTTATCCAATTGTCTAGAATCTCTGAACTTTTGAACATCTGCCAGGTAAATACCAGGTAAATCCTTCCCAGCAATGCATTCTGTTAGTGTCAGATCTTTAGACTGCCCTTGCCACCGTTATGTCCAAGTATTTTCTGATAATACATTCATCTATGTGACTAAGGTGTCAGGTGTGGTTTGCTCTCTCGATCTCTCTTTGGCAAGAGGACAAGCTCTCTAATGGTTCTGTAATACGCCCAGTGTCACTCTGTGTGTCATCTATAAAAACCCACTGAGCAAAAATTTTTTATACAATAGTGACTACTCACTGGAGAGCAAGCAAATGAGGCTAGATTTAAGCAGTGATTCACTGTGAAGGTGGCACATGTGTCTAGTTCCTGCACCAAGAGATGTTTAAGTGCTTTTGTAGACTGGAACAGCAAAACAGGAGATAATCCTCCAACTTGCTGTTCAGAAACTCTTCTAAGCTGGATACGGATGCAGAAAATATCTGAGGTGGAGAGAACTGAATACAGATTTCTCACATCCTGAAAAAATATTCCAGAAGTCATACCATCTGCTCTGGAAATCTTAGGTACGTAGTCTTTAACATTTTCACAAACATCTTAACAAAACAGGATCCTATTTTTAGGTGTTCTAGGAAGACATGTATTGAAGAAAACTACCAGAGAAAGAAATGCCGATAGAGGCCCTTGGTATACCAGGCTGATCATAGCATTTGCTCATGACGTCGGCTGCTGAGAACAAATGCTTCTTTTATATGATGGGATCTAGACCCAATTTTCTTTTCCCAACACTCCCTAATCATCAAATCCAAAAGGATTTAGGCTCTGAGTAGAAAGATGAAGAGCTCTTCATTTTTCTCTTTGAAGCTGTCCCATTTTACAAAGAATAATTATATATCCTTTTGACAGAGAGACCGAGGGCACCAAATTACGTATTGCTCTCTAGACTACTTGTTAGCTCATTAACCTGCATGTGGGGAGATCTCAGTATTGTAGCACCCATGTGGTTTTACATTATTTTATATTATAATCACTGTTGTTGTGGCTTTTTTCTTATTATTTTGATTTAGGAACTAGGTTTTATTCCCACCTCTGCAATAAACTGCATTATGAAATTTCTCAATTACGCTTCACTAAAATAAGCATAGTGATACAGGCATCTGTCGTAACACTGGAGTGTATTTTGCCTGCTAATAAAGGATCTAAAGTGCACAGAACAGCAGTCAATAGAAATCTAACTTTGAAATAAATGTTTTTTCAGTTTCCAGCTATGCATAGATTTTTTTCCAGTGCTCAAGGTTATTTTTTGGATGAGAACAGTAAGACAGATTTTTGGTTTTGTTTTTTCCTGAAGCTTAGATCTGTGAATATTAGCAGCGTGTTCAGTGAAAGTTGTAGTTTTCACTCTGCAAATGAAGAATTAAACACCTGACAAGTTTGCATGCAAATGGTGGTTTCCAGTTTACTCCAGATAGAGTGGAAACAGCAAAAAATTTTCCCCAGTCCAGCAAAACACTGTGCAGACTTCAACTGTTTTCTGTTACTGCATTTCATGTCCTTATTCCTGAACAGTGGAGGTCTAGAAATGATTTATATAAAAAAGAAAAAAGGATAAACTACCTACAGTTGCCTGGAATTTTTTCTGGATACGTGGTACTTCTTGGATCAGATTTACTAAATAAACCAAAATTTTATTTCATTAGTAATAAAATGAAAATAATTCCTCTGTTGTCACACAGGAAGTGACAACAGGAATTAAAGTAGCAAAATTAAACCTTAATATTAGTTTCTACGTGATAAGGGCTACTTGAACTCCACCTGTAATTATAAAGGTGTAATTTGAAGGTTAGGCTGGTAGGTCTATTACTTAAGTATACATAATGCCAGGAACCCCCCAAAACCAGCTGACATAAATGGTGAAAAGCACAATGAAGTAAGATCCATTAAAAAGCAGTATTTGAAGCAGATTATAATAATATATCTGGGAAGGAAGTTTGTAAATTGTTTCCACAATAAGGTGAGGAGCACTCCTGGGGGTTTGACTTTGCAGGCTCGGGGCTGGCTCAGCACCAGCGCAGCCAATGCTGGCCCCATCCTCCCCAGCCAGGCTGTGGGGAGAAGGTCCCCGAGATGCCGTGGGGTGGCCACGGCCGGGGCCCACCCCAGCCCAGCTGTCCCAAGGCCGTGTCTGACCCAGGGTCCCGGCACTGGCCCTGATCCTCACCCCCACCCGTGGGCCAGCAGCCCATTCCTGTCCCCAGGGAGGTGCTGGATGCCGGGGCCGTCCGCCACTGTCCCTTGGAAATAGGTGTAAGAAAGAATAGGATACTTCACATGCCATTATTCGTCAACTCCGCTGTAAGTGATCTAATTTAAATGTGTACTTGGAGTGTCAAGGAGCAGATTTATTTTTTATTTTGGGGGGTTTGTTTGTTTAATTTTTAACATCGTTTCCAGAAGCTCAGTGAGATTTAATGATATCATTACAAGGTATATTGCATTTTCTCCCTAGATTATATTCATTAACTATCTTTTACTTCCCCCACTCTGTCTCTCTCCTCTTTCTTTGTTGACAGTCAGACTATAAATCGAACCAAGCCTCTTACAAAAACTGAACGGCCGTGAGCTCCAAGGGCACCATTTAGCCTCATCTGCAGGGGGTTGAGCAGAAGAATGTTTGCTTGCAGTCACCATTTTTTTTTTGCAGATAGCATAAGCCACAACAAATATATTGGTCTCGTGGTGAAATCTTTCTCTTTCGTGATTCTTATGTTCGTGAACAAAGCACTATTTAAGTACCAGTTAATGTCATTTGTGAGACTAGGAAAAGCAGAGAACGTTCTCTTTCTTTCTCTCTCCTCTCTCTTTTCTTCTTCACAGAGGAACGGTGCCGCACCACTGCTCTTCTGTCAGCATCCCATAAAGTCTCTGCCCTAAATTATTCTGATACCTGTCTAGAAAAGCTGTAGTGATGGGGATGGAATTACTCGGTAATTTTGACATCAGACTTCATCTAGGTCTTTTTTCTGGTTTATTCTCATCAACTGGGAATACCTCCCCCACACTGAGGTGAACATGCAAACCCTTCAGAGGACTGCTTTCATACTCCAAGCAGAAGTTAGACCAGAAAAGATGATAGGAAACATCTTTCAGCCTAGGTCTGAAAGGAGATAATGTGCTTAGGATCAGTTTGTTACCTTCCAAAGCAAAACTTTCCAAAACATTCATTGCTGAGGTTGGTATTTTCTTTGCTTGCTTTGCTCACATTTTCAATCAACAGCTATGGCAGTGTGCGAATACTCTGCTCCAATGAATTTTTAATCCTCTGCCCTTCTGCATAGCAAAAACATGAATCTGTCTTTTCAGGACTGCATTTCTGGTTTTGTTGTCTTAGAAATTCTCAACAGTGCTATCATTTAACTTGCTGTGTTATTTTTGCTTTGAGATAAAATTATTAGAAACACGTTTTAAACTGACATGTAGCCACGTCCAAATTTCCAAACTTGACTGCGCAGCTTGTTAAAAGCAGAGCTGGTGAAGTTTCCCTTTTTCTGGTGTCAAATAATGTTACTGTAGGCTGCTCTCACTTAAAAATGCATGTGCATAAAGAAAGAAATGAAAACTTCCTTTTGCTCTCCTTCAAATCACTGTGGCTTGGGCCATTGCCTTTAATGGAATTAGGCTCTGATGCATATAAAATACAGTTCAGTTTTGCAACCTGAATGTTTGGATCCCAGACTTCTAAAGCTTAAGGTTGGTTTGGTTACATTCCCTTTATCATGTTGTCGTAAGGCTTTGTTAGGCAATACATTGCTCTTCACTGTTAGTGCAATTCAAAGACCCAAAATATGCTTTTCAGTTGAGCATCAGATGAACTTTAATCTTTGAAGTGCGTGTATTTGGAAGCATACTGTTTCATTAATTGTTTGGCTTAACTGAATTTTCCATATTGTATAACATACATACATATTTTAGTATGATTCACCTATTGTCTTTGACTCTCTTCAGAAAGAATGGTAAATTTTCTGAATCCTGTTTGCCATTTTCGATATCTTCAGATTGGCTGAAGTGGTCACCATCCAGAGGACACTAACCAGTGCTGACACAGTGAACCAGAAAGCTTTAGCACAGTATGTTTCATCTTGACTCAGCAAGTTTTCCAGCACTCACATTTATACATTTTTGACAGGGTGCTTCCTAAATGAAGCATTTGCCTTCTGGAGAACTACACCCACATAGATTTCATTTTTCCTGATGTCTGTCAATATCATGAACTTTATTAACAAATTCAAATTCAAAAACAATTTCAATTCAAGAAAGCTGTCCAAGTTAGTTCTTGCTCATTTCTTACATATGAGGATATCTACAAAAACACAGATGCTCAACAATGGGGTTTAAGGGATGTGTGTATTTGTTTATATATATGTATCCATTTCATACCAAGACAGATTAGCAGATTAGAGACAAAATAAAATGAAGGACCTCTTTAAGAGGAATTTGAGCTCTGATTGTAGGGATCAGTGCAATGGATTTAACTCACAGTTTCAGAATTTCTCATAGCATATTAGAATAAAATCTTACTGGCTGGCTTTTACATTACTGCAAATAGAATAAACAACTTCTTATTCTTTATAGACATCTGATGCCAATGTTTTGCAGTCAAATTGCAATAACTAAATGTATATCACAGATGCTTATTTTGGCCCCTACACCTTTGTATAGATTTTAATTCACATAGTCCCAATGCCATAGAACTCGAGACTTGAACATGGAACAACGGCAGGATATGATCAGCTTTCTCCATACAAGACATACAAATATTTAACAGCCTTGCAAAATTGCAACGACAATTTATCAGCCTAGGAAGACTATCTATTTATCCACCCTTTACCCTGAGGAATGATTGTACTTAAAAAAAAGAAAAGAAAAAAAAAGCCTACTATAAGCAGGGAAAAATTTGAAAGTCAAATACTGAAATGTGTGCTTGGTTGTGGGTATAATGCATGAAGAAGGGGCTGAATTCAAATCTCGAATGCAAAACTCCATTCTACACTAAGGAACAAGTCTAACTTGGTAGTATCATAAATGCATTTCTACCCTTCTGTTTGCATTTACTGATAGGAGCTGTAAGAAGAAAATCCAGTGGCAACTTACCAGATTTTGAACTATAATTATACACACACACACCTATCTCCCCCCACACATATATAGTGACTATAATGCAGGAAGCATCATCTTTACAAATTGTATTTATCTGTGCATTGTCATTCCACTTTGCAACAATACTGATGTAAAATTACTACACCTTGTTCAAATCAGCTTAGAACATATTAATGGAAACACCTCTTTTTTTTTTTCTTTCTCTCAATAGGCAGCTTAGTAAAAACTTGCATTAAATCATTGAAATTTTATTTCAAGTAATGAAATGTTTCAGTATTTCTAAGTTTTGGAAGAATCCATCTGGAAGAAAGTGAAGTCTGGTTTTGAAGAAACTGAACAGGCAAGCTGCTTAGAAATCCATTGTTACCTATCTAAATCAGGAATTGGCGGGGGGGGGGGGAAGATTTACAGATCTCATTCCGTTTTGCTATCTTTTATAAGATCCTGTCTTCTGTGCTGGAACTCTAATTTACTCCAAAGACAGTTCTTGACACAGACAGCTTGTTCTCTTATGCTCATAAATTGTAAATTTAAACATTAAATATTGCTTCTGATACCTAATTGAAAGATAGAACATTCTTATCCCTACAGCTGTGTACAGACCACATCCTCCAAAGCTTAGCATGCCCTACTAGGAACACTACAGAACAACAGGACTGAGAGGCTAGTCCACGCTTTTTCTCTGAGGCAAGTTTAAGTACACTTATATCATCCCTGACAGGTATTTTTTGAACTATTTTTGAAAGCCTTTAAAGAAGGAGATTTCAGAACCTGCCTTATCCCAGCTTTCATGTATAGATACTTCCCCTTAATTTCCAATCTAAACATTTTCTGACTACTTCAGTTTGAGTCCAATATACAAGTCAGAGTCCTTAGACATTTGCATCACATAGGCTTAAAGGAAGAGGCAAATACAAAAGCTAATGTTTCAAGGCATTTACATACCTATCACTGCAGATAGGCACCTAGAAGCGTGATGAAATATATAGGAGATGCTGAACAAGCCAATTTCAACGGGAGTTGGCTGGACGCAACAGGTATCTTCCCCACTAAAACAAAGAAACGGGAGAAATTGAGCCTCTGTACTGCTCAATATCTTTCTCAGCACTTCTCTTGGGACACAGCAGCTATGTACTGGTTCTTAATGTGCCCTAAAGCTTGTGTGGTCGAATGTTACCCTACTGACATTCACAGTGAGCTAGGGAAATCAGCAAAAGCTACGTCTTTAAATTTCTTGGGAGCCCGGGCTGTAGTACCTAAAAACCTTTTCCTCAACAGTTCTGCATCCCATCGTGATTCCCTCTGGGACTCTCCCAATGAACTCAGAAGGTTTTCTTGTGCATACATGGACTGATGTCTACATAATTTAACTTTTTTTTTTTTTTTTTTTTTTTAAAAAAGGGCAGTATATCATATAGACTGTTCACAGAAATGAATGACAGGGTATGATATGGTTTAGTTTTTCAGAAAAAATGGCATGCAAAATTTGGAGGAGTTTCATTAAATAAAAACACTTCAACTGCCCATGAAATAGAAAGGAAAAAGATTTCCTTTTCCTCCCAAAGACTGAAAAACCCCTTAATTTACACTATGTCTAATATTAAAGAGATACTTGGAAATAAAGAAAAACCAGTTCTAAGAAGGGCAAGGATGTTCTTGCTTTAAAAGCGGAAACAAAATTTTACCAAACTCCTTTAGAAGAAATATTTGTCACAAATTTCATTGCTTTTCTTCATCAAATTGACAAAGCCCATAGGTGACTAGAAGTCCTACTACCTGCAGCTAGAGAAACATTTCACTGTTGTGTTTGCTCAAATCGATAGCTATTGGTGCTTTTTTTTTTTGATTGTGTTTTGTATAATATACGCATTTTAAAAAGGATGCCACAAAATGTTTTGCAGTTATACAAATGTGCTAGACGTACACATTAAAAGTGTTTAACAAGCATATTTTTTTTGTTTGGAGTGTTAAATTAACAACTTCAGGGCTCGGTCCAGTAGCTGTTTGTACAAAGAGCTCTTGCAAATTGATCAGGAGTCTTGTTTGGATCCATAGCAGGATGGTTTCCATACAGATGATTTCTATACTTCTATCTAACACAAAGTGTCATTATAAACGAACAAACAACCAAAATAACAAAAGGAAGAAACCCAAACTCTATTACGACTCATCAGTGGCTAAATTCAGCTTCTCACACGTTCATCCTGTGGCAGAGGTGGTAGGAATATCAGAATTTCTATAGAACAGCATGATCCAAATTCCACTGCAATCAATGAGAGGTTTTCTCGTGTCTCACTTAATACTGACTCATCGCTAGGAATTTCTTCAAATTTGGCTAGACATTGGTTGATAACACAGTGTTCTCTCATTTGTTTTCAATATTTGCCATATTAAGATACAGTGGGGAAAAAAACACAATACAAAAAGAAAAAAAAAAGAAAAAAACATTTTACTAGATTTGTACATTTAGTAAACGGTACTTAAACTTGATGGACATGAAAGTAATTTTAACCTTTACCTTTGAAAGTTTACCTTTTTCAATATTTCATAGAAAAGAAACGCTCTAAGATACCGCTTCAGACCACAGAATTATTACAGAACATAAAGATTATATGCAAGGCCTTAATCCTTTTCCTAACAAAGATGGTAGCCAACCCATTTTTAACTCCAGCGGGAGAAGGGTCAGCTGAGAATGTGCCATGTTTCTAATTTCAAATCTCCTTTGTGATAAAAGAGTCAATAGTTTGGCATATACTTTGCCTTGGAAATTTGAATTCTATCAACAACTATTCCTAGCCACAAGAGAAATATTTTTAGGCAATATATTTGTATAGTTTCACAAAACTATGTCAAAGAGAGATGTGTGTGTGTTCGTGTGTGTGTATGTACGTATGCGTACTTATGAGTTTGGGATGATTTTCTTAAAATACTTAACTTCACTTACATTATATCTTACATTGCAAAATGTACAGACACCCAGTGTTCTTTTTAACAACATATACAGGTGAGTTTATAGAGCCTTATAAAAGATTTTGTGATTCCAAATTAAAAACCATAGAAATATAATCAAAATAATGGAGAGTGATTTATACCTCTGATAGTACATAGCGCTCATTCTGGTAATATTGACAGCTGCATCTTTGGCATTGAAGATTCATTACAACTTTTAGACAAAATGTTGTTGCTTACAGCTTTTGTTTTTGTTTTTAAACAAGAAAAACAGGATTGACCAAAATACGAATATTGGGGAAGTACTATTAAAGGTTTATTTTATTTTTGTTTTTAGCAAGGATAGCTTAGGAACCCTGAATTACCTTCTCACTTTAGTGTGTGGTGTAGACTGTATGAATCCATTTAAAAATCAACTAAGTTGTACCACGTTTTTCGGAAAATTATATATAATATAATATATATATATTTTATATTTATTTAGAAGCTTTGAAATAGTACAGTAAACACTTTGCAACACGGTGTATAAACTACAGAATGTCTTTGATAATTTTGTGGGTCTTCAGATTAACAACATTTTTATGACCCACAGGTGAAAAGAACATGATCACAATCTCTCTTGTAAAGTTGGAATAGTTTGGGGAACACTTGATCACACAAAAATAATATAAAACAGTCAAGTTTAAAACAGTGATATTGCATTTATAATGCACATTTCTTTTATCTGTACGATTGGCTTCTTGTGGTGAATATAAACATCTAAAGGGCTCAGTGACATTTTGGAGAGAGAAAGATATATAGTGCTGTAAACAGGCACACACTGATCAGAGAGGCAAGATCAGTTGCCTCTGAAGTTTCTACAGTTCTACACATTTCAACTCATTTCTCAGGCCTGCTGAGAGCAATTAGGTCCTATTGTTGGCCATGATGTCTCCAACAGCACACAAATCCTTCAGTTACACAGAACTGGATGGCCAAGATAATGAAGTTGAAAGTTGATGCTTTTTGTTGGTCGACTTTTGTGCAAATCATGCTGCTTCAGGTAAGTCCTGTAGAAGTGACTAGCATATCCTTTTCCGTGCTGCAGGAGAGAAAGAAAGACACTTCTGAGAGAAAAAAAAAATCAGTCTCCAACAGTTCTTAGGTTTAGTATTTCTTAGAGTGTAGAGAAACAAGCAAAACTTGTCACAAACTGTCGCTTAAAATCCCCATTGTAGCAAACAGTTTAATGTTGATTCACTTTTCAGAGAAAAGTCTTTTTGAGGCTTGATAGCCTGAAAACCAAACTTCACATGCTGTTTTATTATGCTGTCTAACATGTCATGGCAAGTATTCCAATGTGCCTATACAGAATCAGTATAAGAACAAGGTAAACAGTCAGACTTGCAGGTTCGATATTACTGGAATTTCCAAGCCTATTTTTAACTTGTTCATTGTGTAATTTGAAGCAAGCTCTAGAATCCCCCAAAGATTGAGGAGCCGGTTTTCCTTCTCTTTCAAAGTGAACCATTATCCTCATCACCCTTTAGTCTGGTTTGACAGAGACGAAAAAATGGTGCATTAGTGCTACAATTCAAACTTCAGCATTTACTGTCAGGCTGCAAATTAACTCGTGTTACACAGACGAAGAAGGTCAATGCATTAGCAAACCCAAATCCTAATCCACCAGCTGTGGTAGCGGTATTACCTCAGGACACTGGCTGTTTTAACTGTAATTGGGAGCAAAGGTAAAAATGATTTGTACTAGCATTCAGGAAGACCCTGGGTTAAATTCTGATCTCAGTCACACATGAAGTTGAGACAAGGAACTAAATCACTTGCTGAAGTAGTATTATTATTATTATTATTATCATTATCGTCATCAGCGTTGTCCTTATTGTTTAGTAAAGCTTATAATGATAAAATCAGGTTTTACCTTAGCTCCAAATCAACTAAATCCCTACCTGAAATTCAGTGTATTTCTGTGCATGAAGTGTTACAACTAAACCAAAAAGGAATCTTAACTTCAGAATGAATCTTTGAATCAAGCCATCCATATATACATGTTGATGCTTGCATGCTGACACACAAACACATCCAGTCTCCGTTCCATTTAACATAAATATATACATTAGCCATACTTATTCACTATATATATTCACTAATAAACATATGAAATGTATCTACTGTATCGCAGTAGGGAAGTTAGGTTACTTACAGGAAAATGTTAACATGGGCGTTGTATGTTTGTCTAATCTAGCCTGCCTATGCCATAGGATGCACGCGGAAAAATGTGAAAAACATTCATTTATAAGCTATCTGTTCAACATACAGACAATTGCCAGACGTGTTACTAACATTAAAATCAAAACATCTAATATATTATGTTTTGGATGTTTCACTTCTGTAGTAAATTAGTAGCAGAATTAGAGAGGATTTTTAAAAGCATCCACAAGATTTTTTTCTACATTGTAGTCAAGATTAATGAGATCAGAATCTTCATGATGTTTTGAGGCAGTATAGGACCAGACCAATCAAGTTTCTACACATCTTTTAAAATATCTTTTTAAGTGTTACAACAAACAATCATGCCAATAATAGTAATAGCAATAACAAGACTGATATTTGATCTTCAACACTTTTTTCCAAAAGTTCACTAATAATTTTGGTTCTCTTGTAAATACGTCTAGATTGCTGTCTGATTGAGGAACTCGTGCTGCAGTACAGACACAGTAGGACTTTCATGGGAGAAAACTCTACAGCTATGCAGCCGGGGCAGCTGCTGCTTTCCTGCGGCACTCCTGTCCTACTCCTGGCTGACACAGTGCATTGGCTGGTGGTGTTGATGTGACACTTGAGGTGCACAGCAAAATCTGTTCACGATATTCTTTCACATAATACAGAGATTGAGTTAATGGCTGTGTCCAGTTTTTTGCCACATAAATTAGTGCACTTTTTAATTTTTAAACTTCAGTTAATAAGCTTATATTACAAAACAAAGGGGCCATTTTCTAGAAATAACGAAATATTACACATTAGGGTGCAGAACACCTGCATCTCTCCCCACCTACAAAAATCTTTGTCCCAAATCCTAAAATATCCTCTGCCAACACATAAACTGCATTGGGTTTTCAAAGGCAGCTTTTGTCCTCCATGGATTTTTTTTTCTCTATTTGCACAGAAATTTATGTGCGAGCAAATCTCTCTGTATCTATACCAGTTTCCGTCTTTTTACAGATGGGGAATATAAATCAGAGAGGTTAAATGGAAAGGAGGATGGACTTAGCTTAAAACAGAGGGCAATGAAAGTCCTGACATCTGTTTCTGGCTCTGTGTGTGTGCATGCATGTGTGTTCATAAATAAACTTTAAAAAGAAACACTAAGCCTCTCTGTATCACAACTTCTCCATCTGTAAAATGGGAATAATATTGCTTACCTATCTCCTAGAGGTGCAGGAAGGTTTAAATCACTATTCTTTATAATCCACTTTGAGATCCAGAGATGGCAAGTGCTATAGAAATGGAAGTATCAGAGTCAGTGTAAGAGCTGGAACAAGAACACCATAATTTCTGGTGCCTAATATCTCCTCTGAGATCACAGCTCTCTCTTTCATCCCTATTTTATCTCCTGTTCCGAACTCTCAAACTAGTGCATAGGGAAGCTTCAAGTCTGTGTGAGTACAGGTACTAGTTAGAAAGAGTGTTTTAAGAATAAGCAGTTTCATAATCCTCTTAATGTAATTATACTATTTGTACATATATTCTAATAGTGTTTGAGGTGAACAGGATGATTAAAGAATCACAAGTATTCCAATTAAAATTCTTAGGGTACATGATTTATGCTGTATTGACTATCGATCCTTCCCCAAAGACCTTAACAAAGATTTTGAGTGTTACAGAAAGAGCATTTAATGCATAAAATTTATATGGAATTGCAGTAAAAACTGGAAATAAAAACCAGAAAAAATACATTAAGATTCATTTGTTCCTTGGTACACATTAGTAAGCCTCCCATTCACAGTGAGCTAGTTCTGTGTAGACTGACGAGAGAAGGCGTGTAAAGACATCAGTGGGAGATGAACAGAAAAAGAAATGAAAACCACTAACATCAGAAACAGAAAGGAGAAAATAAAGTATGCAATGATTATTCCTAGCTTATGAATCAGAAATGAACAGGAAATACTGTAAAGCCCTAGTCTCTTTAATAAATCTTCCTTTCACCCTGCTGTGAATCATCCTATTGCATCCAAACTTGATGTCACACTACTACTTTACAGCGTGAATACAGTCATATACATCTCCTCTTTTGGCAAACCCTGGAAGGGATTGCCTGTACTTGGAAGACCTTCAAACTCTCTGAATAAAAATTTTCTCCTGCTTAGTACTGCCAGCTAATCTAACCAGGACAGAGAGAAGGGCCACTGCTTCCCTCCACAGCAGCAAAACCCCACATCCTACATCTTTTACTACTACTGTCGCTTTCACTCTAGACTATATTTAAGAGTTCCATCAACTCCCACAGCATTATATTGGCTGTAACAGGGTGACTGCTGAGTTCCCCCAAGTGCCAGCAGTCTAAAGATCCAAATGAACCCCTACATAATAAAATCTCCAAAGAATATCCAATGCCAGGCATGCTGCTGCTGTTACAGAAGTATTGCTGAGACCCCTTCACTCAGGAGAAAGAAGACAGCTGAACTTAAAAAACTCTTTTTAAATCAAAGCAGGAGAACAGGGGGAAAAGCCAGTACGTAAACTGTCATCTTGCTATTTCAGATCCAAATTCTGTAAGTTAGCACAATTTCCAAGTAATATTTGTCTTCATATGGGTTTTCAGATATGGGCTTCTATGCAAGCACTCAATGCATTATGTTTTTTTCTTGTGGGTCCCCTATAAAAAATGTGTGCCTCCCCATGCCACCCAACACTGCAACCGATACAGAGATTACGAGAGGCTGTAATCTCCTGCATTCCACTCAGGAATAGCCCAGCTATTCCGGCGTTACAGTGAATACTTTTTGCTTGTAGTGAACAATAATTTAAAAAGGAATTAATTACCTCATATATGTTATGGCAATGTTGGTTTTAAATTTGCATTATTAATTTTAACTCTCTTTATATTTGTATGGTTTGCTTTATGGTCTATACATTAACTGTAGCAGATTAAATATTGCCCTTCACTAAGTCCCATTAGCTTTGACAGAGCCAGGAATGGATAATTCTAGTGACAACCAACAGACTGCAAATTCAGCATTCTTGTTTTAACTTGGCCCAATTGAATAGAGACCAGGATTTAAGCAGTGGTAGAAGGTATTCTATATGAAATAACCTGGCTGTTTCAGTTCACCTGGAGCTCTAGTTCAGTTATCAGCAACTATATTTTTGGAAAGAGGTCAACAAATGAATGGGAACGCAGAGTAAACTACCATAGCTCCCTCACCCTTTGTAGTGGTGCATCCAGGTAAAGGGTGAGACACACAGCTGGGGCTGGGGGATGTAGGATGGGGATTACTCTGCTGCCACCCATGTTCTGTGGATAAAAAAGTATTCCAGTTATTGCAGGTGTCAAGTCAGTATCTTTTGCAGTCCTTTTTTTTTTTGAGGGGGGAGCTATTACTTAAAGAAGTTTTTTAAAGCATCACTAATAATTTTTTTATGAAAATCCCACTAATGGCATTATAAATAGATTGTTTTATCCAGTCCAATAAACTTTGGTATGCAAATATGAAAATAATATTTTTCTCCTATATCTTTTCCTCATGAATTAGTTTAAAGGGAACTTATTTTCCTTTTCTTTCAAGGCTTTAGTTAAGAAATCTATGTAGAGCACACTTGGACAAAATTGTTTGCATTCCAGATTCCCATGTTACATTTTACAAAATTAATGTGGTTTTGTTAACTCTGTATTAATCAAATGGTTGAAAAAATGAAGATGGAACATACTTACTTTTGTACTTTAAAAAAATTAAAAGGGCAAACTCTCCCCTAACGTCAGCGAGTCAGTTGGCTCTGGTGGCCATTGTTTATGTGCTTATGTGTATGTCTGAAGACTCCTGAAGGCCACCAAGGGAGGTAGGTAAGAATGGGACCACATTCTGCCTGCCCGTTTCTGACACCTGACAAGACAGGGAAGGCAGGAGAAGCTCCTGCATGTGAACATCTAAGTTGCACCAAGGCAGAATTTGTCCCTAATAAAGACGTGGAATTCAGCATGACTGAAATGTTCTTTCTGGGATCTACAAACCCCAAAATATAAATATTGTTTCTAAAATAAACCAACAGCATTTGGACTGATGGGTGCAATTACCCAGATTTCATGTGAAATGAAAAAGAAATTTGAGCATTAGGTCTTCAGGCTGTGAACAAATAAAGTAGGCCAAAATGCAAAAGTTTGCAATTGTTGCACTGAATCTTATGTGGAAATAGACTTGCTTTCAGCTAAATAACACACACACCCCCCACACCACCCCCCCAGACCATTAAAATCTTTCCTTCCTTTGAGAAAACACTTTACTTCTGGAACAAATATGATTATGCCAAAAAGCTATCTTTTGTATAAAACAAACAATGTACCCACATATATTGTTTTTTCCTTTCGTCTTGCGTTAAGTGCATACATTTCCATGTCTATATTCATTTAAATCAATTCAAGAAACAGTGATTCCCAGCCAAGCCAAAATTTGACAAGTGATGGACACTGTACTGACCATAATCTAGTGAACAAGAAAAAAATAGTGTTACCTATTCCATGAAAAGGGGGAAAGAGGTTCGTCCTTTGCGCTTAAGTACAAAAGTGCCACTTTTCAACTTTGAATGTAGTGTTGAATTCGATATCAACAACTTTTAAACAGATTATCATTCTTTTTTGAAATAAGTTTATTGACCAAATTTCTGACTGACACATATCACCACTTCATTTCGAGATTGGAAAATGCATACTTAAAAGAGATTTTTAATGTTTGGAACGTGTCTTGGTAAATATGTTCATATCGCAAGTGGAATATCTGATACAAATGTTGACTCATCATGACAGTCACTGAAATTATGTTTCTCTGGTGCTATTGAGTGCTCTGAGTTTTATATTCTACCTGGACTTAGCTGATCCTTGGGGGGGGGGGGGGGGGGGGGGGGGGGGGGGGGGGGGGGGATTAAAAAAAAATCATTTCAGTTCTTAAGAATAAGTATCCAAGTCCTAGCTCATGTAAGCACCAGATAATTTTTTCTGTGTTTAGGACTATCCGCAAGCATAGGCTTAAGTTTAAGCACTGACCTTAATCAACATGTGCTTTACATTAAATGTATTAAGAAGGATTTTCTTTTGAATCGAGTCCTGGATTTTGTCATAAATGTTCTGTGGCACATAAGACACTTTTATGTGTATTTTATTTTCTGTTCTAAATGCTGACAATTTTTTTTCACTGCCAGCAACAGCCCAGTGGCATAGTACATGTCGGATTTGATTTATCTCTGGTTGCCATTATTTACTGCAGAAACAATGCTTTTTAGTTACTACAGTTCAGCACAGAAAGTGCTAAGCTATATTCTATAATGTACCATAAAAATACCAAAGACCATTTTCCCACAAGATACAGTACGCAGAAGAAAGCATTTTCATCTTTCTGTACTATTATAACCATATTATCTACTTGAAAACACTAAAGATAATACATGGCATCACCATTATATTCAGAGAATCATGGAATATTTAGTTTTGCAAGAGTTCTTATAGTTATGTACTGTATTAAGACCAATTAAGTAACTCCTAAATTATTCCTGATGTATGTCAAACTAAGCACAGAGCACATTCTCTAAGAATATTTCCAAATTCTCCATCAGCACCTTATTGTAATTGCATAAATGATCGAGTAGCAAATTCACATTCTTCCCAATTCACTGTAAGCTAATAATTTTGGTACTATCCTTAGTAATATCAGTATTTCATTCCTTTTTTCATAAAAAAATGCTTATGTATTCATAAGCAACAATAATTTCTTCTCCTCCTTCTTTTCTTCTTCCTCAATATTTTTTTTCCCCAAAATTCACCGTTTTATTGCACCCTTCTGCAATCTACAATATACATCTCTTTAAGCTGACAAGCCTGAAAATGAACATGTCAGTCTGAGAGTTAACCAATGCAGAATACACTAACGGCTGGCTACAATGTGACTTAAAATTTTCAGTGCCCTGGGGAGAAGAGGAGGGATATGAAGCATTCCTCCTAAATTGCTCTTAAGTGCCTAGGTTCCCTAGAGATTCAAGAGAGAAGCAGACATGTATAAGTCACCATTTCGTGGCCTTCAGAGGTGCCTAAATTAATCATGCTGGATTTGGCCTGAAATAATTAATTTCACTTGTTCTTACATGAGGTAACATGCATTACAGTATTACATCAGCATCACACTGTGTAGTCCTATCCAGTTTATCTTTGCCGTGATGTTTTTTCAACCAGTCCTCTCTCCTGGCAGGGATTAGGTGGCATTAGGATCTGGCAGGTATGTCCCCTCTCATATTGTGAGTGTTTTATTTTCCATTTCTAAAGCACTTAACATTGTTTTTCATGAGCAGCGTACACTCAGATTTCAGAGAGTCTGTCCCAGTTTACCAAGACAATGCACTTAAGTGTATCACATAAACTTCTCACATTCCTTTCAAAACTTCTCTTACTCAAAAAGACACACTGGCTCAGTTTCGATCCATGAATAAATTTGCCCATGACCATTCTTTGTCACTTAAGACTAAGAGAATGGAATGATTTATATCCACATTATTAAAATTTCTCAGCCATATCGAGCAATATATGGGGGCCATATAGTGGGCTCTTATTCAATCTGCTTTCAGGAATGGTGCCTGGCCCGTGTTCTGACCCCTGCGCCATGTCCAGGACTTGTTAGGGCAGCAAGCTAGTTGACACAGGCTAAAGGCACGCCAGAGAGTGTGAGAGCACAGACCGTAACATTCCAGTGCTGGGAAGGATACTGTTTAATTAATTAGAAGCAGTGTAGCCATATTGAACATAAAGAATATTGCAAGTACAAAGCACACAGCATTTTATCTCAAGTACAGCACAAAAAAGGTATTACTGCATCTCATTTGTAAGCAAGAACTTTCTTAGATCTCGATTCCTATCAATACCCACGGCTGTGTGCAGCTACATTCCATTGTCATCTAAATTCCAATCAAGAACAGACGAGTGTCAAATTAAAGCACAAATAGGCAACTAAAAAAGTCACAAAGTGACAGAATTTCACTCTGACATAAGATGAATCCACAATATCAGCATCTATAAAATTCCTTATGAATAAAGAAAGGTTGCATTCAAGCAGTTTCATAAAGAATCCTTCTCCAGTGCTGAATGCAGCCATGATGCTGGAGGTGAAAAGATAAAGTCAGAGGACTCAGGTCACTTGCTAAAACAGGAGTCTGTCATCCCCGTAACTTCTTTGGTGAATCTACTCTGCATCCATTTTTTTTCTTTCTAATCCACATTACTCCTGATAACCTGTGGAAATGCCATGTAAAATAACACCATTTACACATATGAAATAGATTCATGTGTATGCAAGAAATGCAGATTTACTCTTGCAACTCATACATGCACATAATTTTCAGGCAAAATTTAGGAAGCAAGTTCTGAAGATTTGCTTCCCCATGTCCACAGTATTTTCTTCAACCAATAAAGACCATTGTCCTACCAAAGAAAGAAATCACATTACCTTAGGAGAGTTTGGAGTTCTAGTGAATCCACATTGACTACTATCATCATGTTTAGTTCTTTCAACAATTTTATTAAATTGAAGTTAAAAATTATATTCTATCTATCTCCTACTTCCTGTCTTACAAGAAGGTGCCAAATACATCGTTTTTCCCTCTTCTGACTTCACCATACTATGTTTCTGAAACAAATTAAATATATTGACAGCTACTTCCCAGCAGCAGTCATCCTACTGCTAGCATGAAACTGTGGAGTCTCGGTGGCTAGTGTACAAATAGAGCTATTTACAGGCTTGCCAGATAAATAGCAACACCGATCCCTATAGTGTGCTTGTCCAAACACGATAAATAGATGCAGCTCCTTCTCTTACTGGCTGTTACATTCTTTAAATGGCTTTCCCTATTTTTCCTCCTTTGGTCAAGAAAAAAAGGAAAAAAAAAAGAAAAAAAAAGAGGAAGGGATGCCCTCAAAAATTAAAGCAGTGGAAATGACAGTGGAAAATCAGAGTTATTGTGTGCAGCAAAAGAGCCAGAAACAAGAACAATTTCCTCTGCTGTGCAGGCCAAGGAGTTCCTCAGGTAGAGGCAAGCAGAGAAGAAAAGACTTTGCTGCGCACAGACCCAAGATTAGGCACACACATTCAATTCTCCAGCTCCTGACTGTCACAGTAAGGAGGTTTGTACATTTAAGAATAGCATTTATTCATAATGAATAGAGTTTGCCTATCAAAAATAAATAACTTTAGTGCCTTTGAAAATTTTAACTGCAAATACCTCACTGCTTTCCAAAGAGACTCATGTCCATAAGTGGCTAAATTACTTTTGGCATAGGATTTAAATTTATAGGACAAGAGGCATTTTGGAATTTTAAACCAACATAACACAGTAATCTCAAAAATTATTCCTAACGTTTCAAGTAATGTTTTGGCTGGGTTCCCCCCCCCCCCCCCCAAATTTCATTGGTAGGAATCCAGAAAATGGCATTTCATTATTAAAAAAAAAAAATCTCCACAAATGGTATACTCACGGCAGACATAAGCCCTCTCACAACTGACATAACTGAATAAATATAGCACCAATCTGAGAGAGTTAGATATACAAGACTTCTATGTGTTCCAGTCAGACCTGGGAAGTACAGACTTTTACAACTATTAGAGGAAAAGAAATAGTTTAAATGATACATTGTTAAGACAAACTAAAACCATAATTTTCTTTCAAATAGAAGTTACTCAAGTTTTTTTAACTTTTTCAATTATTTTCCTGCACTGTAGGGGCAAAGAGCTATAGAGTCATCTAAGATAAAAGATGCTATGTAAATCTAAAAATGACTACATTTTTTATCAGTATTTTGTACAATACAGAGTACCATTAATTCTGTCCAAGATCACAGTTATATAAAGAGATTCAAGCAAAGAGTATTTAAATATAACAGCTAACACCTGTGCTTTAAAATTAAACGAAGGCTTATTTCTTTTTCTTATATTCATTATTGTCATAAAATTTGATTAAAATAATGTAAGTTATAGGTTTCATTGGGCTACAGCCAAGTTATCTTTGCGTATTTATATATTCCTTTCCAATTTTGCTTTCTGAATTATCCATTTCCTTTCTATTATTGCAGTAATACTCTGTAAGTGTTCTTCCCTTTGAGCGATAGCTGCAAGAGGAATATGTTCAGATGAAGAATGCAAACCAGTCATGAATGCGAGATAAAAATACCTGTCAGAAGTTATGCAATAATCATTGAACAGTGAATCATCATAAGTGGTTTATTCGAGATCATAGAGTACCTACAATAATGAGTAAAAATACATCATAGTCTTGCTCTCCCCTTACTATATTTTAATTAGTATTACCTGTTTATTTCAGGTTTGGGGGTTGTTCTGTAAGCTTTATTTACCTAATAGACATAACGTATCTGAAGTGGCAAACTTGAAGTGTAAGTGAATAAATCTCTGTGCTTCAGATGATACCGCAAAAATGGGAATGCTCTATTAGACTTTTTAGAAAAGAAGAAGTATTCCATTAGATTTCTTAGCATTGTTAGATTTTGGCTTTTCAACTCAGTCTCCATTTTTGCTGAGCAATTTTGGATGTACACAGTTATTCTCATTCATGCAGAAATGAGAGCTGTATCCTGTCCCAGAGATAAATTCCTCAATATAAGTGAAGAGTTCCAGTGTCTGTGACAGGATATGCAGGATAGTCAGCTATGTAGATCACATTTAAAGTTGAAAGATACAATTTTAACATTATTTTTTTTTTTTTAATTCAGCATTACAACGTTTTCTTTCTTCTTACCCCAAGAACTGTAATATGTACATGCAACTTATTGGTGCTAATTTATTTGCTTTTACTTCTGTGCATTTTTACTTCAAACGTGTGAAAATCACAAATTGAATTAAAAATGATTAACGAAGGGATCAGGCAGCTCACAAGTTTACCTGATTCGTATTAGAAATCAAGTAGGCTAAATTTAAAAGCAAAAACGTAGACAGGCCTCATTTTAAAAAATTAATTGTCCCATTCAAAATAGCTGTTATTTATCTTTGTGCAAATGTAATGCTATAATGTCCATCATAGCTGTGATAAAACTACACAAATTTCCAGAAATGAGATGTAACTAAAAAAAAACCAAAGAAAATTATTCTTCCATCAAATTAAATGTACAAAATTGTGATTTCCCTTTTTTTTTGGGGGGGGGACACACGACACTTTTCCAAAACAGTAAAGACTTCTTGCTTAAAACATCTTTTTATATATGTATGTTTAACATCAGCAGAAAATGTTGTGTGACATATCCTGCCATACAGAAATAGGCCTTTATGATCCTAACTAGATCAAAATACCCCACAAATATTTACATGCACTTTTTTATTCCTTTGAAAAATAATCAAAGGATTGTGAGACATTTCTTCTCCTGGTATAAAGACATGAACGTTTTTCTCCTCTAGGTCATTTGTTCTAATCTAATTCAGGGAGATGGATAATGATTGCAAGTTAAACCATTCTTTGTGCTAGCTCTGTGGTAGATTATTTCAAATAAATTGATGGTCCAACTCCTAAACATTTAACTGTGCAAAGGCTTTTGAAAGCTTTTTAATGTTATTTGTAAACCAACTTGACTCAGATAGGTCCGGTTGAGCAGGTGACAAATATTTTGTGGAACAAGAACCTGGGACTACATCTATACTTTTACATGAAGGTAGGGACTTGAGCACAGACCCAAGCCCAATCTCCCTGATTGCGTACAGACTTTCATTGTACCTCTACTGCAGAGTCAACGGCTACCCAGGCTAAGAGAGAGGCTCAGAGTGAGGACAAGCTTACCTTTACATTTTTTGGATGATGCAAAGAAGTCTCATGCAAATCATTTGACTCTGCAAGCCCAGACCTATATGCATCTATCAAATGATGTTGAATAAACATGCCACACAAATCAAAACAGCCAAAGAAAGGGATTTTTTTCTCCCTTCCAATAAACTTTGCTTAGGTAACCAGCTCTTTGGGGAAGAGACCAGCTTTTTAGTTCTCTCTCTATGTATATGTCATAGTTAACGTGATAAAATCCCGATTCATACATCATATATTTATGATGTTGGCAATAATTACCATGGTAATGATATAGTTTCATCAATAAAGATGAAGATGCTTGCGTGTATGTAGAAAATATTGCAGAGCTAATTAGGGGGCTACTTTAGAACACTATTATTATTCCAGAATGTCTCCTTGTACAAACACTGTTATTCTGTGCAGCAAATTGTGCCTTTACATAGCTTATTTTAACCTGCTTTCAAAGTAGATTAAGATATGTCAAAGTATTTTTTTAGAGCGAAATAAGCATTTCTACATAGAAAATTAAGGTATTATGGCAATATTTGACTGTTTTCATATTAAAAAAATCTTAAATTCTTAATAGGAAGAAAAAATATTCTATCATCACTAATGTCAGTACGTAATTTTAGGAAAGCTCTAAAGTATTATAAAAGAAATGCACATCTAGAATGACCCACAATTACAGAAAAAAATAAAATTAAAGCTACTTCTTATCACCAATTATAGACCAAAACACTACTGAGATGGATGTAATGGTGCTGTTCCCACTGTTAGCACCTCGGGACCTGGTCTACAGTATTGGAATTAGATCAGAATCAGACTGATAAGGTATTCATTGTGAAGACAGTAGCTGTTAGAGATCCTACAGAATCTAGTACAACAGAATTTGAATCCTGGATTAGGGTTTTTGGTCACTACAGTAAAAATATTTATAAAAATAATGTCTAATATAACATGACTGAATGAAAAGTCAGAAATTATTAGAATCTATTTTAAAAATATAGGAATTGTTCAAAAGCTACATTTTATTTTCCTCACCAGTGTTATTTCACTTATTTTATTTTCTTCAGTCAAGTTCAGAATCTCTCATGTTTTATGAACATTCAAGTCATTATGAAAATTTCTTTACCGTCTGCAGAAAGGCAGTGTTCAAATCACATGGATGAATAAGAATAATAGTTAGAAGAATCCTGGAGTCACTCTATGAGAAAACTGTTTTCAAAAACCCTACAATTTATCGATCCCATCACAATTTTATAACTTGTATTTATACAAAATACTTAAAAACATATGTAAAAATATATTCTTCAAAATATATTATTTGAGTACAGAAAGACCTCCTTTTGGTGTATTCTGCTCAGAATAATATACAGAGTACGTATGTTTATGTGGAAATTGGTGTATGAATAAATCCAATGGCTTAGGCCAGTAAGGTGAAAATTTGATAACGGGACATAAAGAAACCCTTTGAAGTATGAGGATTTTTATCTTTTTCTACATTATAATTTGTAATATAGCTGCTGCTGTTTTCATTTATCCACGCAATGACCTAAACCTCAACCAACAAAGAAGCAAACACCCAAATACCCACTATTTAAGCCTCTGGTTTCAAGCATACCCCATAATCATAAGTTTGACGGATTACTGTATTATTTGTGTCAAACGGGTATCATTTCATCAAATGTGTATGATCTTATCAGTTCATGACCTGGTTGTCCTTCAATTGTTTTGCTGCCTTGCTGCTCTCTTGTGATTGAGAACGGCAAACGAAAGTGCCCAGCTTACCTTCTCTGTTTTCATGCAGTTTCCTGTTTACTTTATGTCCCTATCACGGCTTGTCTAAATTAATTAGCTTTTGCTATGACTTTGCGTAGAAATATTTTCAGTATTTTTGCCGTTACGCTATGTATTTCTATGGAATGAATAGATGGCTAGAGTTTTGTAATACTTTTTTTAGTGTATTTTCAATTCAATTCCTTTTTACAACCTGGCATTTTATTTCCTTCTTGCTGGCTTTGTACATTGGGGGACACTTTTCAGGGAATGATTCCATTGCCTTTTTTCTCAAGAAGAGTTCGAGTTTCTCATGATAGTATACGTTGCCTTCCTTGTTTATCTTTTCTAAGGTTCTACACTGAACACACCCATCGGAACACAGCACAGGAATCACCAAGCAGACACGAACTTGAGCAGATACATGGCACAGAGAAAGCTCCACAAAGAGTTACCAGTTAACATTTGTAGCTACTGCACTAACAGCATAACTTTAGTGAGTAAGTTCGCTCAGCTATTCCACCGTGCTGACGCTGCTCTGCAGCTTTCGATGCCAGAGTGAGCTAGGTCAGAAGCAGACTGAGTTTTCTGGATCACGCTTCACTGCACAACACGGGCATATGTAGTCTATTGGAGACTTGATTGACCTAAACCATTTTCTGTCACCTGCAAATCCTCCCCCTTTTTCTCATTTCCATTTCTAGATAATTCTTTTTTTTAAACTCCATGGATCTCTGCATAGACACTTGGGGAACTCTGCTTCTGCTAAAATGTTCCATTTATCCTTGTGATTTTTTTCTCTTAGACACAGAGTCTGGTAATGCTTTACCTTGTGACAACACTCGCTTACTTTAGTAGCTTTTTCTACTATACAGAAGCTATGCTTTTGGGTTTTGGGGTTTCTTTGACAGTTCAAATACACTGTATTGATTAATTCTCACCCACTCTATCAAAAGTCTAATAGATTGCAACCTTTCTGTGAAATCTTCCTGGACAGATGCCAGCTACCCTGTTCTTAAAACTCCTCCAGTTACAATTTTATGTCCTATGCTAAGGTTTCTCATTCGTCTGTAATTGACAAGATTTTCTAGTACCTTTTTTAATGATAAACAACTTCTGACATTCTTTGGTTACTAGCTTTTGTTAGAAACTGAAAATTAAAGAAACACATAATCCACTGACTTCTTCCTATTTGTTTTAGTCAATTTTTCAACAATATCCTCTTCCATGACTCAGTGTTGTACATTTATTTGAAAGGGTTACCTGGGATGGGTGGCTTCCTAAATATGCCACTCGGTCTTTCTCTGTCCCACCTCTGGTAAATACAAATGCAAAGAAATAGTTTAGAATTGCTGCAACATCCTCGTCCTCACTAAGTGCAGCTCAAGAGACCCACCAATTCTCTCCTGGCTTACTACACTTGACATCTTAAAAATTGTCTACATTTATTTGCATGCCTTTGGCTATTTGCTCTAAGAAGTCCCTCTTATCATCTCCACTAATTACCATCCTAAAGTTTACCTGCTAGAACTTATGCTCTTTTCTGATCATTTTGCTTAAGAAACCCTCTTTTTTTAAGAGACCTTTTTAGTTCAAGTAGTTTTTGTATTCTGCAATATACTTTTTCTTCTTCTATTGGTTTCACGTGGCCATTTTCATACACGCTGTAACTCTTTATACAGTATTTTTGCTGAATATGTGGGTTCTGTTTCATACTTTTTAATCACTTCTTTTTAAAAAATCATTCTACTGACAAACTGATTTTGTTATGATCTTCTTTGTTAAGAAGTTGAATTTAATTTTATTACAATTACCCAGTGGCTCAACTAAAGTTCCTTCCTGAATCAACTTCCTCTTATGCATTCCTCTTGCCTTATTCATTGAATACATTATTAATAATGAATTATTTACTTATTGCTACAACTATTGCGCTTTCTTTTCTTTGCTCCTGTTACTTGCTACACAATTATAATCTAAAATTTTACTAAAGAAAATATTAGATAAGGGAAAATAAAACAGAGAAATATTACTCGTTTTGTAGCAAGTTTAGCTTTGAGATTCAAAGAAAAAAAGAAAAATTAAATCTGGATTCTCAAGTGTGGGTTATGTAATACCACTCATTTATGTTGTTTACTACCAACATTTTACCTCCTTTTTTTTTATGCCTTTATACCAGAAAAGCGTAGAATGTAGACCAATGTCTATATGTAAACACATTGTTCAACAACATTGCTTATGTTAGCTGAACAAACTTTTAAATCCTTAAACTATCAATAAAACAAATATTTCATTGTTATTTGAAATAAAACTCCCAGGTCAAGAACAAAACAGAACAGAACTACCATTGTGGTGGGAGCAGATATAATCATTATTGTAATGCACATACTGCATCGGAACTCTGTTGTGATTAGACCATCAGTGCTACAAAACTCAAATTTTTAACTGAAGTGACAGAGATTAAATTAGTACTGCTAGATTACAGCTTAGTACTAAAGAATGCTTCTTAGAGGTAAATGATGGAAGACCAGTTAGGCAAAGATGAAGTCAAGAGTCGTTAGGTCATAGCTAAGTGAAATTTCACATTGGTCTTCAAAGTATGACCAGATGATTGACACCTGACATTTTAGCCTACACAAAATAAGCTGATTGTCTCAGGAAAGGTTTTTTAGGAATGACTTTCACATATCAGGCTTGGTCTCCAAATTTAGAAGCTTTCAGTAAAGCAAATCTAAAGAGTGAAGTGGTAAAAAGACCTCTCTGAAGGACTGAAATACCTGGACAATTAATTAAGAAGGGAGAACTGAGCTGTCTGTGCTGAGAACGATCTGTAGCAAAGATCTTCACATGCCAAGACTGCTAGTGCAGCACCTTTCAGAACAACTAAATGCTTTATAAAAATAAATAAATTAATACCATTCAGTGAGATTCTTTTTTTTTTTACCCTTGATCTGCTGTCCTAAAAGACTTTTGTTGCTTTAAAAAGGGTCAGTACTGCAATGTTAATGTCTTTGGCTTATTTGGATGAGATAAACATGATAAACTCTTGAAGTCAAGGAGATTACAGTCTCTAATAAAATACAGAAGGCTGCTAAATGGAACGAAAAGACATATTAGATCAAAGTATTACTCAAGGGTTCTACAACTGGCTCAGACTCCAAAACGAGTTATGAAGGTCTTTTTGAGATCTATCACACTCCTTCATGCCACCCAGCCACAGTCAAAAGGTGACTAAAGAAAGAGGCAAGATTGTAGAACAAGACAGAAGGCATGGAGGAGCACTGACAAAAAACTATGCAGGCTAAAAGATGATCTCACCGAAGGCAAAAAGTTTTGCCTCCTTCCTTCCAAAGCCTTAACGTTAACTATGTAAATAGTTACTTCGAAATAATACACATACTGTTTATTCACAGAATATTACTCAATCATAAAAAGAAGCTCCTAGTACAGTTCCCCTGACTCAATTTTATTCTTAAAAAATGTTAGCCTGGCAATGCCAGTGTTTAAACCATCTATCCAAGAAAACTTTGAAAATAATCCAGCAACAGAAAACAAAACTGAGCAACTCCCCCACTAATATCAGCTGATACTTTTGTTGTTGACAATCACATCATACTAAAAACAATCAAAGTTTTGTCTTTTTTTAAAAGCATTGAACAATGCCTTCTTCAGTGGTGCTTGCATCCAAGAGAAGCCATTTTTCCCAACTGCTCCTAAAATTGTGTCTGTATTATTCCTACTATGAATAGCAGAAAGAGCTAATTTTTATTCCCGCAAAGGGAACACTTTCATACAGCTTTTTGAATAGTACTTACTCAAATATGGTGGTTTGTAAGGCGCTCGTGTATTAGACAGCAGTCCGTCCAACTCCTTCCTCTCCAGAGTGTTGTGAAGGGCCTTCTCTTTGCCGAAGGTGGAGAAGGACCTTTCTGCCCCCGGCTGGGCTTCTGGTGTTTCAAACACTTCAGTGTCTGGAACGGAGTCCATGCCAGGTACATGCAGATTGCTGCGGTAATCTGCAGCTTGGCGTCCATCAGATGGAACAAAGGAAGGCATCCAGCACCGATCTGAGTGGCCCAGTGCTTTACATTCCTCTGTGCAATTGGAGAAGAGATCCATGCCTGCAAGCATGAGAGAAAAAGAAACTACAGATATAAGCTTCAGCATCATGAGCAGCTGGTGACAGATAAGAAAGATTATGCCGAGAAAAGAGAGAAGTGGAAAGAGAAATGTCGTAAGAACTTCTTCCACTACCTTCATCTCCTCAACAAAAAAATAAAATCTGATTGTCCAGTCTTCAGAAGTCAAAGGCATCATTTAATAAGCGTTAGTAAACGCCAGAATATTGCACACACGCACACACACAAATATCACAAGAAGAAGGGTAGTGGTGGTTCTATCTCACAAAACCACTTGCAGATCTCACTGTTTAGAACCTGTTCAAACAAAGTTCAATTCTACTCGTAGGTTGATGTCTGTGGTTCACCAGCTGGAAATATTTAAAGAACATGAAGGAGTTGTTTCCACCTAAATGTATCTCTGACCAAAGAAATGAAATGTCCTAATCGAGGAATCACAGATTTCATTTATGAAAATGAAATATTAGTAAGTCCTATAAAGGAACTATCTGTGCATACATGAGTGTACAGACAGAGCCTATTGATGTTAAGAGCAGATGTTACAAAGTAGGAATCCAGCCTTCAAGTGATCAGGATGGCTTATTTAATCAATCGTTACATCATTCTTTCAGAGATAGTTTTCACTGCTACCGCAGCAGTCCTTCCTATCATCAAGTCATCCAAGTAATGGGACAGAATCCTATAATAAATTACTGTAATTAGTGGCACAAAGGTAGCCGTAGTCCGATGTGACATGGCTATGGATACTATTGACAAAATTGTTAATGCTTCCCCTATATAAGCAAACACTTGTCCCTGCCAACACGGAACTGTTTGCTTACAAATCCTTTAATGCTATTAAGATTTCAAATGACAAGCTATGCTTCCATTGACTACCTTCGGATCGGCCTTCCAAAAGAATATTTCCTGACTGTGAGTCACTAAGTTGTTGGATTATACCTGTTTTGAGAGGAATGGTGTGTGAAATCATAGAGTAAAATAAATACCAATGTCTCCAAGTTGATATTCAACATCATACAGAAAAGCAGAACAGTAAAGAAATCTTTTTCTTGTATTTATAAAGGGAACTGAGTGTCTTAGAATAGGTGTATGTCAAAACTGAACTAAATCTGTTATAAACACTGCATTTACAAGCATTGCATTAGAATTACAAAATAATGACACTACTTGCAAGAGAAATACGAAAAACTTTGAACAGCTGTAATAAGATTCATTTAATGTAGCTCATTCACCAACATTGTAAAGAACTGGATTAGCTTGATCTCCAATGTGAGGATTAGTATTAAGAATTCTACCACTGTTTTGAAACATAATTTGACTTATATTAGTAATATTTATGCGATACCTCACCCAACAAAACCCAATTTCTTCAGCAAGCAAGAATCTTTTTGAGCTATCAAGTGCTTGAGTACTAAAGACAGTCACTTAAAAAAAAAAATATGAAGAAAGAAAAAAAAGCTTTTTGTCTCAGATTAATCTCACTTTATAATGACTTTTTAATTTTAAATTAAGTAATATACAGTGTTAGGTCCAGTTTTGATTAGAACCTTGCATTGATAATTGGCATGCAGAAGTCTGAAAATAAATTACTGATCAGTGAACTGTTGAAGAATGCAAACGTGTACTGCAGATATGATTAAGGAATCAGATGAAGATCATCAGGCAAGGCGTACAAATTGTATAGTTCTGAATTCTATAGTGGTAGTAGCTATCAAAGACTGAAAAGAAACATTTAGATGTAGGCTTCCCAGAAATAAATTAATATATAACAATATATTATAAAACTACATGTATATGTATATCTTATGTATTGAAATGTCTGCACAAAAATATCTTATGCAAGAAAAGACATATTTTATGAATCTAATTCTTTCATTCAGAAAGATAAGTGACAACACAAAATGGTCATTTCATTTTTCAGACTTCCTAGCAAAGTTACACGTAAACAACAAATAACCCTACTTTTAATAGGAAAATTATTACAGTTACATTTTGCTAAGTCTATCAGTGACCATATTCATTCAGCATTTCCTGAAATACCGCAGGAGAAAGAAAAACTTGCAGATAAATGTTAAATTATATTCTTTTGTCAGTGAGGAGGGAGATATTCTAATAATACTGCCTTTAAAATATATATTCAAAGACAGACCCTTTTTCTCCCTTCATGGATTTTTATTTCCCCTGGAAAATTACCCTCATTTTACTATTTTGTTTTCACATCAGCTGCTAAACTGCAAAATGTCTCTATCCAAATATTATTTTTTAGTTCCCTTTTGAATACTGCTTGTCTACTGCAGTGCACTGAATAGCATTATATAACTGCTTATTATAAAAGAGATGTTATAGCCACTATAAATCAGGATTTTGAATAAACAAAGTAATGAATGTAGGGGATATAAAATGTAAGCTTGTATGACAAACTTTTCCCCCCTTGAAGATGAGAACTTGTAAAAGAAAAAAAAAATTTATATACATCTGAATTTTAATATACACTTCTGGAACACACAGTTAGAATGTAAATGCTTGTTTAGGATGGGAACAAAACGTTCAGAGAGGCCTGGGTTGGGTATTGCTCCCACTTGAATCTGTCACAACATTCCCCAAGAGTTGTGCAGAACCAAGCCCTCAGTTTCAGTATTTTGACAGAAAATAAATTCAAATTAGCAGTCTGATTTTGAAATCCCTGGGCGCCTAGGTATATTTACACTATGATATGAATTCTGGCTGTTCTTCCTCCACCTTTTTTCTGTGGGTCATGGTATAGAATTCTCTGTTTCTAATTGAAAAACATTAAAAACAGGGTGGGAAAGGCTATTTGCTATTTTCCAAGAAGGAAGGATATGGTAAATGAAGAAAGACATTCAGCACAGAACTCCTTCATACACCAAGAATCATGGTCTTGATTTATAACAAAAAGAAATGTTCAGCAGTATAACACTTCCATCTCATCTCCCTCATAAATCTGGTTATATATATGGTCCTTCAGAACTAAGCTATCCATCATAATTGCAAATCCACATTAAAGAAAAATGCTTTGTATTTTTCATTTAGTTATCATATTAGACCTTGCATGCAGATAAACCAAGATTTTAAAGGTGACTCTGAATTATGAATTTCAAATGTCCTTCACAGATACAAATAGATAGTATAGCGCACTGAAGTGCTGAAAAATTATAAACACTGCACTATTCCAAATACAGTCAACATATAAAAGCTTATGGCAAAGGCCACTAGTTCATTCCTATTTGTTCAAGCCTTATTACTAGATAGGCCAGTGGGCAATTATGAGCTGTCACACAACCTTAACTTTGCAGATTTTGAAGGAAAACAAGCTCCCGCCCCTCCCTCACAGGAAACCAAAAACTAGGAAAGGAGTTAAATATTTAAGTTTGACATCTGCATCTGAATTTCCTGAACTCAGGTGCTTTGAATTAGATACTTGGTAGTGTTGCATTTCTGAAGCATATTCCCAATTTGCTTCCTTTTCGTATTTCAAAAGGAGAAAATCAAAATTTCTATGTGCATGAATTCTAATTGGTTTGAAAGACAGTTTGGATCAAAGCAAAAATGAAGCCTAAAACCATTTTTAAATAATGTATTCTTTCTTAATTTAATTAAGAGAGAAGCCATATACCAAGCCTTTAGAGAAATGAGTGAACATGTTCATATGTATTACTGAGTAAATGATGTAATAAAAAGCAAAAATACAAATTAAATGTTGACAAAGTATTTTGGCAGTATTGTTATTGCGAGGTTTTTCCCCCCACAACACATGTCATTTTTTCATAACTTTGGCTTTGACTTGGAATTAAATGGCACTTTCCATTTCTTCTGTGGTAGCTTTTCTTAAAAATGCTAGCTAAATGTGAGATAGGCATGACATAGGGAATTAGGCCTCCTTTTCAGAGCTCCATTACCAGAACAACCATCCATTTGGTTAGATTATTCTTGAGCAAGCTACTCATTTCCCTATGATGATTCATGTTTTGTGTCGGTAAACAAGAATAATGATGTTAACCTCCTTTGTAGAAGACCTTATCTACTGAAGAAATGGACTTTATGAAACAGAGTTATAATTCATTCTTGCTAAGTAATTGGTGTGTTGCCTTGGATAAAACTGACTTCATCTGCATGAGAACATGAATAAAGACTCAAACATCTTCAATATTCAGCTCTTCCAAATCTCAACTTCAAAGCCCTATCTGGACCATTGAGATGTGAACATTATTAAGCATGCAGCCCAAGAAAAGAAGAAAAAAAAAAAAAAAAAAAAGAAAAACCACCCTCAGCTTGAGTCAAAGCACTTTCCTAAGCCATTTTCATGTTCAGTCTCACTTTATCCGAGATAGACTCTTAGCCCAAGTGATCTTCAAAACAGGATTTAGCTGTCACTCTGCATAGGCTCAGAAGGGATACTGGTTTTCTCTGTCCCTTTATCTTCTTCTGACTTCTCAAATTCTTCTCCTTATGAACACTGAAATAACATAGCTCTTCCGCAATAATGCGTACTAACTCTCTTGGGGTTTACCTAATCTGTACTGAAAAGGTGTGAGGTAATGTTTCGCCCTGTGCTTTTGTATTAGATCCCTATCGTAATTCCCTTCATAAAGTCCACTAGTGGAAGCCTAATTTTGTATCTATCATCTCAGCCAGTCACCGATGCATACTGTCCAGTACTGCCCAGAGGAGATTATCAAAAAAGCTGATGCATTTTATAGTATATACATGACCGTACATTTACTTAGCTTCATGTCTTAGATATTTCTTCCTGAAATGCCTCTGAGAGATCATGCTAATTTAGTGAAAAAGGTGAAACAAGGGTAATATTGTGAAGAACTCTGCGTGTTAGACTTGAGGAAGTTGAGTAGCTAGTGAGCAACCACATGAAATAAGTTCATGGCATGAGTCCAAATCTTACAGGACAGGTGTCTAATCATACAATTTAAACATACACGCAGAGTATTAATTGGCACCCAAGTCGGCAATTTCACAAGGGAGGCCAAGAATTTAATCAACCATGGGAAATAAACGAACCTCGTGCTTAGAAATTACTCCTACAGAACATGATTGAAATCCAGCGTGTTAATAACAGGTAGTAGCGTTGTATTAGTTGCATTTGTTCTACAACAAATGGCAGCTTTTGTCTCAACAATTTTCAGACAAAGAAAAGCATAAGTAATTAGAACACGCACTTGGGGTTTTACAAACCCCTCCTCTGTTTGCCAGAAACTTATTGCGCTCCTTCACCTTTGGAAAGTCATTTTGCGAAAAGCTCAGATTCCTATTCCAATCAATGAAATAACTACTTGATTCATGAAAATCAGGCTCTCAAACACTTGAGTATCCCACTACTTGCCATGCCCTGCTAAATGCAGATGACAGTACTGTTATACTTCACGGACAGTAAGGTAGACAAGAATGTGGATAATTATGGGGCATTCAGGTGGTACTTTAATGGGAATGATACGAACCCCTTACATACATTCCAGCACATTTAAAACCACGATTAAATCACCATCAAGCAAATGTATTTTGTGAAAAGGTGAACTAGAATCTTATTTCAAAACATAATAAAACATTTTATAATACACAGATCAGCTTAGTTCAGAATTTTCACTAAATAATTGTGCATGATAAATCTATGCCACAGTGATAGATTTTCATCCTGCATGTTTTCCTTCCCAAATAATAATTGACCATGACTTTTGACACTCAGCTTGGCTACCAATGGACTACTATAGAATAGCTACTTGTGTGCCACAGGACTGTTCGCTGATGACAGTAACAGAAGTCATATACACGAGAGGAAAAGGATGCTTTGCGAGAAGAACACGCTGCTGATTAAAGCTGGTAGGGAGTGAGTTTTATTTATCAATATGAATTACCTAGTAAATATTTTTGGATGCAAATACAATGCTTTTGAAAACAATTATGATGCTGCATGGTATCATGTAACATCTTGAAAAAAAAACAGCCCAAACTTCTGAAATGTTACCAACCAGTGTGTTTCCCTTCAATAATTTAGAAAGAATTGATTATAGAGCACCAGAATGACTGAAAAACTGAGAAGACATTCCCTCAGATATTTCTTCTAGCCATTCAAGATCAAACCAGATTTATGCTTTTTTTTTTTTTAAAATAAAATTCATCATTAAAAACTAATAGCAAGAGTGAAGTTTTTCTATCAAAATGCCTTGTCATTGCTGAGGTCAAAGGGCATGTTCTTTGCATCACAACAGCAGGATTCAGCCCAAAGCTTACAAGAAAACTCTATTATATGTATGTAGAAGATTAAAGCAGTTTCTATAGAGATTTGTATTTAAATATCTATTTGGAACTAGGATTTAAAAACCTGCATGCAAACTATTCTCAAATCACAGCACCAATATATTAAATTGGAAGGTCTGTGTATTTGAGGTTTCAGTTCAAACTGTTTATTGTGATTAGACCAAACCTAATTGTCAGCTTTCATTACTTTATGTGTAATCACCACTGAAAACACAGAAGTTCATACATCACATCAGATTCTTAAGTGATTTGAAATTATTTTGAAAGTATAGATTGTTTCCCCTAGTTTGATAATATAGAAATGACGAAAATGAAGAATTTACCCAGCTAAGGACTAATGCCAAGTTTGACAGTAGTTCCAGTGTTCATATCTGAGATAGACTACTTTTAAAATGGAGAGAAAGAATAAAGAACAGAGGCACAACAATAACAGCACTGAATGCATCTAAAAGAAAATAGCTTTCAGTTGATGTGCAACTATATGATTATATTCCCACCATCAGTCAAATCCAGCCCCTTCTGCAGATGTTTATTCTTTTCTCTCCTGTTTGGTTATTATGGTTCATTATGTTGAGGGACTAAGCTGATTGAAATGTTCATTGAGATGACTGCTGCAGTAAAATGCGTAAAAGAAAAAAAAATGGAATGCAGGGAGGGCAGAGGGAGAGGGAGCTTTTTATAACTCAGTAGCCCTGATTGCTGCATCAGAAACAGTGCGAAAGAAAGGGTGGGGGGAGGCTAAATACATGGTTTTTTAAAACAACAATAAATCATACGCCATATATAGGCCAAAAATGAAAGAGGCTCTGTGTTCAGATGTAAACTTCTGGCAAGACCTGGTTTGTTGTCAGGTTCCCAGACACAAAATAGACACTCTGTTCACTTAGCATGAAGCCCTGCAAGAAGCAGGGAGCTCCGGAGACTCTTGGCTCTTCTCGAGTCTCATTAGGTCTGCATATTAATGACTTGCAGCAATATAAAGGGGCCCTGTAGCTGCCTGGGTTTCCCATCGTTAAGGGCACAGTGACTATAGCAGCAAGAAAATAGAGGACGTTAACAGAGCCTGCGGGTGAGGCAGCACTGCTATGACAGTACTCAGTCCCTTGCCCTGGTATCTTCTAAGACGAGGGTCAGGGGAAAAATGGACGACCGGAGAGACTCTGGCAGTATTTTGTGTGACACACTTGTAGCAAATCCTTATACATGATGGAGCACAGAGGAAACAAGGGGAAAGAAATCACTGTATTGAATCAAGACATGCCAGACCTTTGGAGACTGTGGTAGGGAAGAAAGCACAAGCATTTGTGGCTAAAATGCAGTGCGAGGGTGAGAATGAATTCTAATGCATAGGCTCTAAACAAACGTCCCTTTCAGAAGAAAACTGACAGTATGAGAGCAAAGACAGCAAGCCGTACACATGGGAATAACACTGCAATGTATATATTTTCTAGGTGACTCAAATCATAGTCTTTTAAAGCATTTCCTTCCTTTGTCAGGACTGAAAGAAAAGTACTTAAGAATACCTTAGCCTTATTAACATGGAGATCACTTATACTATATGGTGCCTCAATTTGAATTAAAAAACAATCCTCAAAAAAATGCTACGGTATTACACATTCAGAGCACCCAATGTGTCTCCACTGATCCCCAGCAAAAATCCGTACAGTCTGGCTGTCATTCAATCACTGGGCTCATTCTTTCCCTTGGGAACTCCCCCTGCACTTCCCACTGCCATGCCAGCTGAAGTGCTTACTAAACAAAATTGCTTAATGCTTTGAAATTCTGCAAATCTGCCATTTAAAAAAAAAAAAAAAAAAGAGCACTATAAAATGTACCAAATGCACTATAAAATGTACCAACAACTTTGTTTTAATGTGCACAAGTTTTGCTACAGCAAATGATGCAGAGTAACGTACCACCCCCCAACCAAGTGAATAAAAGAAACTCTGCCCAGTGAATGAAAGGGGTTCAAAACTGTCTCCTTGCCCAGGGTACTGTAGTACCAAGCTGACTTAAACCCAGCCTCCCATACAATATGCTCACATTATTTATGCCACTCTTGTATTATATTCCTATAAGTAACTGTTCTTTCTAGTCTCCCTACTTAAAGATCTACTATTTCCATTCTCTTATCAGACTTACCAGAGGATTGACCTCGATTAGTGGCATCATGATCACTGTCTCCTTGCTCACTGTCTCCATGACCACTGTCCTTAGAGCTTACTATGTCTGCTTCCTGGAATGCAGAACTAGACACAGAAACATCTTTACATTAGAATAAACATTACAGAGGAACTCATAAAACATTCTTCTGCCATCACATGGCCAAACACGGTGCTGCATTCACCCACTCCTGCCTGCTGCACTGTTTCTGCAGAGGTGCTCTGTCCACCATGAACGAAACTGGCATTTTCAGACCTTGGTAGTCCAGCTGAAATGGACAGTAGGCGTTGTTACTCCGCCTAGTTTTCATGTAATTGGTAGAAATAATTTGGTAGCACTTACTTAAGCCAGACAGCTAAATTTCAAGGCAGAGAGACCAATGTTTTCTGGAAGACCCTACAGACGTGTTCATAAGTAATTAAAGTACGTTTTAGACTAATACAAAATGAGATTTTATTCTCTTTTCAGTTGGTTTTGAAACCAGTTTGGGAAAACCGTAATTCAAACTCATTTAGTCAACATTTTTTGTATTTAATCTGTCTATACATTCAATTTCCCATTGCTTTACTACTACTTTATGTCTGCAGAAAACACATTTCTGCACCCCACTCAGACTTGCTAAAGCATGCATTAGGAAAACAAGGCTAAGGAGCTCATACCTGTTTACCCGTCGGGGTCTGTCAACTAGATAACTGAGCTCAGCACGCTGATGTTTTGTCTAGGAAAAAGAAAATATTAGGAAATATTTTAACTCTCGATATTTCTGTAACCAACATCAGAAAATACACCAGAGCAGCTCACCATATTCACTATAAATGGTAATGTTTAGCTGCAAGTAGACCTACACAATCTGTTTCTAGGATGTAAGGGAAAAAAACTCTGCTCTTATTCGCACAGATGGGAAGGCATGAGGGGATTTTTTTCCTGAGTTCTTTGGGATGAGATTCTGACACTTTTTTTCACAGTGCATGCTGTCAAGCATCACAAGGACTCCCACAAAAATCAACAGAACTATTTCTAGAGTTGTGTACTACTTAGTCTGAGAAAAAAAGTTATTGTAATCTAGTTTTCAGCCTGTTTTTAATTCCAGCGTGTAAAAAGAGGGGCAGACGGTACAGTTATTGCACCCTGAGGAAGAAAATACATTGAGATACCCTCGAGTCCTTAGAAAGACAACAGAAGACAAGAGTTTTATAGACATTTTGAGGAAAGGTCAATCTTACAAGCCAATATTAGGAATTTTACTGCAAAACTTAACACTTTAGAAAATATCATTCAAACCACCTCTGCCAGACTGGACAGTGTTCAGGTTTCAGCGTTCACGTTGAGAGAATGTCTTGTATTCATTAGTACACAGGCAGAGAGGTACCGAGAGGATGCATGAGCTAACCCAGTAGAAAATGATTAACAGGGGAGCATTATGGCACAGCATATGCTTTGATAGAAATTCTCTACACACTGGATAACACAATATAGGCAACATGTTTAACAGGAGGGGATGCTAAGTCTCTGCATATAATTTCACGGAAACTCTTGATGCTTTCCTTCGCGAGCTCAGCTTTGGGTTATAAAGAGCTGTTCAGGCTGAATAAAGAAAAGTCAATTAATAAACCCTAATTCACAAATTAATTAAAGTTCCTGCTAACTGTAGAGATTGTCACAGTCCCAGAGGGGGGTTGCCCCAAAGCCTTACTTGCACATGCAAAGATTTCAGGGAGAAAAAAGACACAGTTTAAAAATGTTGCTTCAGAAAACCCTGTGATTACACCTCACGTCATTTCATTACTGTCAGCTGCAGAGACTCTGCGAAAAGCAGTAACACCACCCCACACACACCCCCCGCCCCAAACCCCCAGGCGATCCGCTCGCAGCTAACGGCTCGGGAGGATCTCCGCGCCCCGATGCTGCCCGGCCCGGGCACCGGAGAAGGAGACGGGGGGTGGGACGGGGACGGGACGCGCTTGGCTGCAAGTTTTTGAGCCCGGGTGAGAGGGAGCCAGCGGCTGGCCGAGGCGGGCGGCGGGCCGCCCCACACTCACCTCTCCCTGCCCGGCCACTGAAGCCTCCCAAATATTACAGGCCAACGAGGAGGCGGGCGGCGGACGAGCGGATTAAAGGGAAAAGAAGGACGAACGGGGGAAGCAAAGTGCCTTCCCCGCCGGGAGAGCAAGGGCGGGAGCTTCGGGAGACGACGGGAAAGCGAAGCGGGGCTTGGGGCAAGCCCGCAGCGCAGCGGCGGGGCACGGCCGGCCCGCAACGGCCGCCCAACGGTCCCTCAACGGCCCGGCGCGCGGAGCTGGGCGGGGTGGCGGTGGCGGGGGGGTGCCGCGCGCCAGGGCCTTACCTCGCTGGACAAAATGCTGCCGTTGGAGATGATGTCGGGCTGCTGGTCGGCGTAGCCGGTGACGATGGCCCCGCAGGGGTTGTGCTCGGCGTCGGTGCTGCGGGAGGGGCTGCAGGGCTTGAGGAACATCAGGTCGGTCTTGGCGGACTCGGGGGTGAGGCAGACCTGGTAGCAGTAGTTCTGGTTGTGGTGGTGGGAGCCGAAGCTGCCCGACTCCTCCACCGGCACCTGCGCCGGGTTGCTGGGCACGTTGGAGCTCTGCACCAGCATGATGTCCGACTTGCTGAGCTTCTTCTTGCGGGCCCGCGCCTGGCGGCTGCAGCAGGGGCAGCAGCAGCAGCAGCCCAGGCAGCAGTCGCTGGCCAGGCAGGTGTAGATGTTGAGCTTCTTCTCCTTCTGGCAGCGCACGGCCAGGACGATCATGGCCAGCAGGAAGATGAAGGAGACGGAGCCCAGGGCGATGATGAGGATGAGGGTGAGGTCGAGCGAGGTGTCCCCCCCGGAGCGGCTGGGGCGATGCTCGCCGGAGCCGCCGCCGCCGCCGCCCCCCGCTCCCGCCCCCGCGCCCAGGCCGCCACCGCCGCCGCCGGGCCGCTCGGCCGCGCCGTCCACCAGCACCACCTGGATGGCGGCGGTGGAGGAGAGCGGCGGCTGCCCGTGGTCGCGCACCTCGATGACCAGCTCGTAGGGGCGCTGGGGGTCGCGCTTGGCCGGCACCCTGCGGGCCGTCCGCAGCTCCCCGGTGCGCCAGTCCATGCGGAAGAGGCTGGCCTCGTTGCCCCGCACGATGCTGTAGGTGAGGCGGGCGTTCTCCCCGTCGTCGGCGTCCACCGCCGCCACCCGGCTCACCAGGTAGCCCGGCTCGGCGCCGCGGGGCAGCGCCTCCCTCGCCGGGGTGCCGTTGCGGCCGGGCAGGGGGCTGACGATAGCGGGGGCGTTGTCGTTCTGGTCCACCACGACGATGTTGACGGTGGCGTTGCCGGCCAGCGGCTGCGGCTCCTCGCCGGCGTCGCGGGCCTCCACCTGGAAGCTGAACTCCTTGAGCTGCTCGTAGTCGAAGGAGCGGAGGGCGTAGAGGAAGCCGTTCTCGGAGTTGATGGAGACGTAGGTGAAGACGGACATGCCCTGGATCTGGCTCTCCAGGATGGAGTAGGCGAGCTGGGCGTTGGCGCCCTGGTCCCGGTCGGTGGCGCTGACGGCGTAGATGTAGGCGCCGGGCACGTTGTTCTCGCTCACGTAGACCTGGTAGACGGGCTGGCTGAAGCGCGGCGCGTTGTCGTTCACGTCGCTCACCCGCACCTGGATGGACTTGCTGGTGCTCAGCGGCGGCTCGCCGCGGTCCCGGGCCACCACGGTGAGGGTGTAGGCGTCGCCGCCCGGCTGCTCGCGGTCCAGCGGCCCCTCGGTGACGATGGTGTAGTAGTTTTTGAAGGAGCTCTTGAGGCGGAAGGGCGCGTCGCCCTGCAGCAGCTCGCACTGCACCTGCCCGTTCTCCTCCGAGTCGCGGTCCGAGACGCTGAAGAGGGCCACCACGGTGCCCGGCGCCGCCGCCTCGCTCACCGCCTCCTTGACGGTGGAGAAGCTGATCTCGGGCGCGTTGTCGTTGGCGTCCAGCACCCGCACCAGCACCTTGCAGTGCGCCGGCACGGCGTTGGGCCCCAGGTCCTTGGCTTGCACGTACACCTGGTACACGCTGCTCTCCTCGTAGTCCAGCTCGCCGCTCACCTCTAGCCGCCCGGTGCGCGGCGCGATGCCGAAGAGCTCCCGGGCGCGGGCCGAGATGTGGCTGCTGAAGGAGTAGATCACCTCGCCGTTTTGGCCCTCGTCGGGGTCGGTGGCGTTGAGCTGCAGCACCAGGGTGCCCGGCGGCGAGTTCTCCGGCAGCGACACGGTGTAGACGGGCTGCTCGAAGGCGGGGACGTTGTCGTTGGAGTCCAGCACCCTGATGGTGAGCAGGGCGGTGCCGGTGCGCTGCTGGGGCTGCCCGCCGTCCACCGCGGTCAGCACGTAGCGGTGCACCGCTTGCTGCTCCCGGTCCAGAGGCTTGTCCAGCACCAGCTCGGCGAAGCGGTTGCCGTCGCCCTGCGTCTGCACGTCGAGGGAGAAGTAGCTGTTGGGGGTGATCTCGTAGGTGCGCAGCGAGTTGGTGCCCACGTCGGGGTCGAAGGCGCTCTCCAGGGGGAAGCGGGTGCCCGGCGTGGCGCTCTCCGAGATCTCCACGGTGAGGTCGGGCTCCGGGAAGGAGGGCGGGTTGTCGTTGATGTCCAGCACCTCGATTTCCACCCGGAACAGCTCGAGGGGGTTCTCCAGGAAGACCTCCAGGTGCAGCAGGCAGGAGGGGCTCTGCTTGCAGATCTGCTCCCGGTCGATCTTCTCATTCACGTAGAGCACCCCGGTCTCCAGGTTGAGCTCCAGGTAAGGGCTGCGGGAGTTAGGCGCCGTCTGGAAGCGGCGAGCCGAAAGTTTTGTAATGTCCAAGCCCAGGTCCTCGGCGATATTCCCCACGAACGTGCCATGCTCCTGCTCTTCCTGCACCGTGTAATGGAGCTGGCAAAGGGCCCCCTCCACCATCCAGAGCAAGGCAAAGAGGAATAGCACAACCATCTCCAAATGGGGAAAGAGATCCCCCCTCCCCAACACCACCTCTTCCTCCTCTTCCAACAGCCGCCACCACCACCTCCTCCTCCGAAAATACACAGTACAGTGTGTGTGCCCGTGCCTGTCTGTCTGTGTGTGTGTGTGTGTCTGTCAGTGTGTGTGCGCGCGTGTGTGTGTCCGCGCCTGCGAGCGTGTGGAGGGAGAGGGATCGGGGAGGGGGAAGGAAAGGGGAAGGGGGGGGGGGAATGAGGTTGATTTAGGGGGGGGAGTGCTAGGTATTATTTCTTCTGATTCATGTTAGGATTTTTTTCTCCCCCATCTCCCTCCTTTTTGTTACGAGTATTATTGTTTCACACGCTGACCAAATGAAGAAGACAGGCGTCCCCACTTCATCTGTGATCTTCGAAATAAATGGCCAACTAATAATAGCTATTAGCTGGATGTATCTAGAGATACACAGTAGCCCGCTTTTATTTATTCCGAGAGTCTTGGCACTGCACCGCGGCAGCAGCAGTGGCGGCGGAGGCAGCAGCAGCAGCAAATCCCAAGGAGGAAATTTTTATATTTCAAGATTGTCCTCGGTTTGTCTTCCTGGTGGGAGCTGGAGGGGTAGATGCTGCTGGAAGAGCCGGTGGACATGCCCTCTTTAGATGCAAGAAAAAGGCAGAAACCCGCGGGGGGAAAAAAAAACAACAAACAAAAAACCCAAAAACCTACAACCCGCAAAAAGATTTCATATAAAAAAGGCAGAGAACAGCTTTGCTACCCAAAACTTTCATTCCCTGATTTCTCTGGGATTTCCTCTTTTTTTATTTAAAGATTTTAGATTTTTCTCTCTTCTGTTAATAGTCTTTCATTTTCTTCTTTTATTGCTATTAGTATGTTCATCATCATCATCATTCTGCTTTTTATGGATGTGCTGATCAGTTTTTTTCCTCTCTTGCTGCTTTTGCGTCTAGCCCCTCTCTCTCTGTGTCTGTCTCTGCTCGCTGCTGCTGCCGCCGCCGCTCGCCTCCCGTCCCGGCTCCAGCTCCGGCTCCTCTGATCTCTGCCGGCAGTTTCTGAGCCGGCAGCGCTCGGCTTTTCTGTTTTTGCGCAGCGCTCGGCTCCTGCCAACCAATTAGCCGGCAGTAACGCCCCCAGGGGCGGCACCCCATTGGCCGCGGCGCACGTCAAGTAGGTTGCGTCACACATGGGGGGGCAGGCGAGCAGGCAGAGCTGAGCTGAGCTGAGCTTAGCTTAGGCAGCGCGAGACTCAGCCTGCAGTTGGGGGCCCCCTGCCTGCCCCCCTGCCTGCCCCCGAGACTGTCTGTTCCCCCGCCGCAGTCGCTGGGCAGGGAGATCACCGCTCGTCATCAGCGCGCACACACGGGTAATCGTAAACAACCCTCTCCTTGGAGAGGGAGTTTCCACCAGCTACTAAGTTTCCTACCCAAGGCTGGGCGCAGTACCATTTTTAGACACAGCGTAAACAAGAGGAAACTTGAGATTATTATTTCCCCCCATCTCATGGGCTACCTTAGCTAATCAGTTTGACGGTGGAGAAAGTGCAACTTTCCATCATACGTCTGTACCGTCTTTCCAGCTCCAGCCAATTTAAAGTATCATGAGCCTGCGCCAATTTTTCCCGATTTACACTTTGGATTTTCCACTAACGTACCAGAAGAGTCGGGTGGGAGGGAAGAGGGAAACCGGGCATGTGTTCTGTCACTGGCTGCTCGGGGGGGGGGGGGCGGAAGGGCATCACCGGGGTGGGGGACAGGGAGGCAGAATCAGAGCCTCACAGCCGCTGATTTATTTTGAGGTGAAACGCTCCGATCCCGGGTGTCGGTGCTGCCTCTACCCGCGCTTCCCACGCTGCCAGCGCCGGTAACGGCGCTGGAGGCGCAGAGGCTGCTCGGTGCTGGGAGCCGGCGCTGGCAGCCGCCGCCGCCGAGGCTCGGGCTTGCGACTTCTCGTAGGTTTTAGTAACTCTCGGCGGGTATCCCTGTGCCTCACACAGCAACAGGACGTCTTCCTTCCCCTTTGCCTCCGACAGTGAGAAGACGGCTCTGTGCTAAATAAAGTCGATTCTACCAATAGTGTCTATAGCACGTCAAGTGCTCGACTGACACGCGTTTGAGCGATGCGTTTGGCTGCGAAGCTTCGCGGGCACCCAGCAGAGCCGAGGGGCGAACTGCGAGACGGGGGCTCACAGATCTAACCCCGCTGGGTAGTGTCCCGTACTGCCCACGGGCTTCTTACGATCCACCTCCTAACTTTACAAAATGAAGAAAAGTACGAGTAAGAACCATAAATATTTTTAATTCTTGCCTTCCCCCCCCCCCAAATTATTGTTTCTAAAAAGCAACACAAAGGTACGAGCAGCTTCTGTTTTGACCCCATCTTTAATCGGTCAGTAAGCGGCGGCTGCCTTCCATACATTTCAATAAACTACACGCTCAGATGCGTTTTCCCTCGCGGAAACGCGGGACTTCACACTTCCAAACTTGTTCGCCCACCAAACCCACCTTCGCCTTCCTGCGCGCTCCCACCCGCCCGCCCCCGCCCTCGGCCTCCCCGGGGAGGGGCTCACGGGTGCCGGGGCCACCGGTCGCGGTGAGCAGAGACAGGGGCACAGCCAAGCTCACGCCGCCGCTGCCAAACCGATCTGGGCGTCACGCCGGGCGCCGGTGCCCGGGCGGCAGTTCGTGAAAGGGCCTCCGCGCCGGCCCGTGACAGGCGGGTTACGGCGCACCCGTCTGCGGGCGCCGCCGGCGGATCGATGCGCGGCGCCACCACACCACCCCCCCCCCCTTCCCCGCGTCCCCCGGGGTCTCGCGGGGCGCAGCCGCGCTGCCCCACGCCGCGCTGCGGACCTTCGGGCGCCGGACTCGGCGTCCAGCGCGGCGGCCGCTCCGCACCCCGGGCTGCCGGGCCTCGCGCAGGCGGCGGCGCCCTCGGGAGCCCGCGGCGGCCCCGCCCCGCCCCCCGCCCCGCCAGCGGCCGCAATCGCGGGCGGCGGGCGCCCCCTAGCGGCGACAGCGGCGCACTGCGCCCCGGCGGCGGCAACGCCTCCGCTCCGCGGGGAGACCGGGGTTTTCGTCTCCGGTGCGGCCCCCCCCCCCCGGCCCTGAGCCCCCTTGTCCTGCCTCCTCTCACCCACACCCCCCTTTCGCCCCCGCGGGCCGAGTGCGCCGCCCGCAGCTCTCCCGTTACCGCGCTCACGTCCGCAAAGCGGCTGCGGCGGCTTTGAAGTCCGGTTTAGCGGCACACCGTGCTGCCTCGCCGCGGGAGGGGGAGAGGCAGGAAAGCAGCAACCGTGCGTGTACGTGTGTATGTGTGTGCGGGAGAGCCGCCGGTGCCGCCCGCCGGCGCGGCAGGCAGGGAAATGCCACCCCAAATAACACCTTGTCCTCCCCGGCCCCCCCCCGCCCACCTCTCGACGCTTATAGCGGATCTAAGCAGGGCCGGTGGGGCGATTTCGGTGGGTGTTTTCCAATAAAATGGATTTCGTCAGAAAAAGCCTGGCTGCGGCTGTCTGTCGGATGCGGACGGGCAGCTCGCTGCGACCGTTCGTCTTCCCGCGCGCTGCCGCCAACTTCCAACACAGGTAACAGAGTTCGTGCCCTTCTGGCACCCCGGCGCACGGGGCCGGCGCGTTAACCTGCCGTCAGGGAAACGGCCGCTTCCAGGGATTTAACGCGACCCGAGGCGGCCCGTCTCTAAACCCTCCCCGCCGCCGGAGCCCCGGGAACGGCGATAACTCTTTGCCTTCGAGGAAAGCGGGCGGCCTGGGCGCCACAGGCGAAACCCGGGGGAAGCTCGGAAACGGAGGGGCGCCTGCCCGCCCGCAGCCCTGACCGAAGCCGCCCGCGGCGGCCGGAGGTAAGGGGGGAGGCGGGGGACCGGGCTGCCGGCGCGGCACATCCCCGCCTCACCGCGAAGGCGGTGTCGGGGCGCTCCCCACGCGCGCTCGAGGCGCGACACCCCCCCCCCCCCCCCCCGCAACGCTGTGGTAAAGACGGCCTGATTGAGGGGGCAGTAACCACGCGGGAATATACATGTATTCCTATACACACACACATATATATATTCACATACACGTATAGGCGCGGGCGGGGGGGCGCCTGCCTGCCTGCCTCCCGCGGCGCCCAGCGGGGCGATCCCCCCTCCGCCCCGCTGCCCGCGTTTCCAAGCGCACCCGGGTCTCCATTTTGTGTGAGGCTGGCGCAGCCGGCGCTGGTTCCTCCGCAGGCTGCGCGTCGCGTTAAACCCCAAGCAGTGAATTAAAAGCGCCGCTGATCTGAGGCAGCCCTCTAATGCAAAATGACAAATTGCACTTAGGCAATACACGAACGAGAAAATGATTTATGGATTTTTCACGACGGCCTGAACAAATGAAGGCGACATGAATTATACATCCTAATGTGCAGTATATCATTTTCTAATAACACTGTTTTAGTTCTAGTGCTGTATGCCGCTCCCTTCGATAGGGATATTGATTAAATAAAAAGTCCGAGGGCTGTCTTTAAACTGGACACATACCTTCTGCGGGCACCAGCTGAGGTTTATGTATTTACCTCCTGCTAAAGCAGAGGGCTATCATCAGACCCCTGACACCGTGGCATTTAGTTTTTTCATCTGTCATCATTTAATTTGGCAGTTACTTTGCCGAATGAAGACTAATCTTTTGTATTGCTGCATTTCACTCCATGCTGCGATTTAGAAATGTAAATATATGACATCAGGTTTGTAAATCCACTATGCTGACAGGGATAGCACCTGGGTAAGTCAAACCTTTCCTCCCTGCCAAAATCTTCACATGCCTCTTTGGCACCCCAAGTACAAAGGGGCATTTTCTAGCAAGGAGAACATATGATAAATAATACTCCTGCTCAACCAGAACATCCCTAGCACTTCCATTTACCAGATCTCACAGATTGTCTTAAAGATAAAAAAACCCCTTTGCATTTAACTCACATGCTAGGAGAGTGAATCAACATGAAAAACTGAGTGCATGTGCATAAGGGGAGGAAGAGCTGTCAGACAGGGAAGGGGCTTACCCCCAGATTCAGCCTGCACAAGTGCCCCAAGGCCAGGGCTTCCCCTCTCTCACAACCAAGTTCTTCTGCCCTTCATCACAGAATAGCAATGAAGTCATACTGACATAAGCTATGAATATTCCCAATTGTTTCAATGGTTCCTAGACTAAAATATCAGTCAACATTAAGAAGGATAAGCAAGACCTGGCCTTTCATGATACTATAAAATAGAAATGGGGAAGATGGAGATAAAGGATTAATACATTCATTTTGGGGAGTAAAAATCAGTGATTATTGGGGAAGAGCTGAATAAATGCTTCATTTCTTATTATCCAAGTGAAGTATTTCCATTGATCAGACAAAAGGAGTCACAAGCAAGGAAATGCCCAAATGCTGTGTTTTGAATTAAACAATCACTTTCCTAACCTGGACAATCATAGCTTTGGGTATAGAAAGCTAATCCCCATTTTTTAGTTGAGTCAAAATGATCTTCTGGTTCTATTTTAGGTGTCAGTCTTAGTTTCAGGCTGAGGAACATTGGGGCCTCTTTACTGTCTGGATGTTAAAAACACATTGAGAATTCGACTTCCTCCTGCCCCCCCCCCCCCCCCCCCATCTCCAAGATGGTCGTTACTTGGCTTAATTTTAATTATCTAGGCTTAAAAAACCCAACAAAACCCACCCAGCTTCTCCTTTGAGAGAATTAATAATAGCTCTTAGTGCAGGAAAGATTACTGGAATCAATGATGTGATTAGGATTGTAAATAAGTGGTAAAAGATGTCACCAGTAGAAAAAGCCTGCTTTGCTAACAGGAAGATGTGTATGTTTTACTGATAGGGCCATAGGATGAAAATCCTGCTTCAAACAGGGGTCGATACAGAACAATTTCAGAAATTAACTAAGAGGCCTGATTAAGGTTATTTGTGTCAGAGGGAAAGGTTCACTGCTACCACTCTCTCAATGGATTTCTCTTAATTGCCAATGAGGAGACAAAACAGGAAGGCCAGACCATTTGGCTAATCAATAAAAAAGCCTGTCCTCATGTTTGCCTGAGGAACACTCCTTGGGTCAGATCGATGTAGCAGCCACCAAAGTTCTTGCAGAGGTTACCAGCGATCAAGACATTTTCTGATGGCTTTTAAACAACACTGGAGCCAAGCATCTGCCGCAAGGTTGCAAATGTAAGCAGAACTGGAGATACGATGTTAATCATCCTCCTCATGCTTATGGGAGGACTCCTGGTGATAAAAACAACTTGTATTTATGACCTTAGACAGCTGTTTTAATAAATGAAGATAAAGTATTACTTCATTACAGGCTCTGTACTGCACTAGTGATCAGATATGATGGAGCCTCTCCAGAAGGTGCTGAGAGTCTTTCTGAATAAGAATTGCAGTGGATGCTCCACAGTCCAGAACAGAATTACCATGGATGCATCCTGTAGAGGTTTAAGGCCAGCTTCTGCCTCCTTTTCCTTGCCCCCAAGCACCCACAGATTTCAGGGAGACCACTCAAGCAGCAAGAGGCTGTTCAGTGTGAACCAGCAGATTGGTGCAGTCCATTGCTATTACCCCACCTTCTCCAGCTTTCAGGGTCTATCATAATGTTTATTGCAAAAAACCTCCAGCCTGTTTTAATGACTTCTGGCTTTAGCTGATTTGGGTGTGCATTGAAATAAATAAGAACACTCTACTTTTTCAGTTAAGCTCTCTACATTTTCTAGCAAGCAGCCCTTTTTACAGTATCCAGATAGGACCAGCCAATGTCCTGGTCATTTCCGTATCCATTGCTTTATACTAACCAACATACATGGGCCCCAATTCCTATGGTCTTACCTCATGTCCCATTATTTTTAATCTATTAGTTAGTGGCAAATCTGACACTCTGGAATTTAACACTTATTGTAGTGCTGCAGATACATTATAAACCAATGAAAGTTACTTTATACAAGGTGATAAAAAATACATATTCCTTTTAATTTATTTGTTTACTTGCAGACAAGAGCAGACATCTATATCCAGGTTAGCTCACAGAAAATACTTCTTGACAAAATAATTTTGAGTAAATCAAATTACTTATTATGCAACTAGAATTTTCAGAAAGATAGTTTATAGATAGAAATCTGATATTACATCAGCTGAAAAGCAAAATATTATCACATTTATCAAGATAGGCATCATCAAGCTACTATTCTCTGTATATTTTTTTATGATATAGCTCAATCAGCTGCACCCATTTCTTCAAACTTCATCGAAATACAGTTGACCTGTATCTGAATTTAACCAATGCTGCTAAGCTTGAATGATTACTAGAGCAAATGAGGACAAAACTGCAGTGGAAAACTCCAGTTGCTTGAGACTGTTAAGCTTCTTATTATACACTCAAAGCCATAGGTAGATATAGTTACTCATGATAAAAAAAATTGCTCTGTTGATTTTCTTTTCAGCAGCAAGTTCAAGCCTTGAACTAAAGCATAGCTTGTTTTGAGGTTCAGCTTGAAAGCAGTAGTTTAAGAGTATAAAACTTTTATTCTTATCCTTATAATACTGTATGTGTAGTGCTTGGCAGAATAAATACAAAAAAGCCCCCTAAATTGTTTGCCCAGAAGAATTTGCATTCTTGGGCCTCGGTGTTCCATGTATATATAATCTCCAGCATAATTCTGTCATCTGAGTCATCATACCAACTACACAGCAGATAATAGCACCAACTGGGAAGGAGAAAAATGGGAAAAACAATGTTGTAATTATGTAGTCACCTAGGAAGAGACCTCACAGCTGTATTTTTAGAGCTATCCTAGGTGGAGCTACTTCCACCACCAATAGTTAAGACTGCATTTTTGTATTTGAGTCTTCACATGATAAGACCCTATACTCAGATGCTTGCTTTTTCTCCTCAAATTGCATCCAGCTAGTGTCAGCTTTTCCATAGTGTTACCCAACTTAATTTGGGTATTGAAGAAGTTCTAGTTGGAAAGCAGATTAGTCATTTATGAGGCAATAATCAAGGAAAACACATTATTTTGTCTATACTAAAAATATCACAGCATTGAATTCAGAAATTTTACCACCTCCACATTTTGGAAGAGTGACTTTAACAGATGGAGGTCTCAAGAGTGCTTTTTGCCATTCTCAGGAAGATACACCAAAGTGATAAGTCCTTGAAAAACCTCAGCTTACACACTCTCAGAAATTTATAAGTTGGTCCTTGAAAAATCTGTACTAGGCATCTCCCCTCACAACTCCTGCTTAGTGGCTGGACTGCATGACAGAGACTGTGCAAGTTCATATGTTCCACACAATTGCTGTGGAGGATGAACTCCATTTTTCTCAGAATAATTATTTCCAGGGTTCTGCAGGCTCCACTGTAGAGCCAGATATAGATTCAAAGCATGTTTACATTTATCATCCATGCACTCACTACTCCCACTGGTGGCAGGGAAGCAGGGGAAAGTAGGAGATATGCATACAGAACACAACATAGAATAGCAGAAAATGGAGGTCACAAGTACTAGAATATAGAGAAATGACTATAAAAGTACAGCAAAACAAATAGTAAAAGAGAAAATTTAAAAAAAACCCAACATTTAGACTTAAAAGCAATCAGACTATAACCACAAAGCTAAATAACCTACCAGACTTCTCAGCAGTTTCCTAAGCTCCTGCAGCCTACCACCACCAAAAAAGCTGTTAAGAGTTCCCCTTCCCCTTTTATCAGCAGGCTTTATATACACATATGGAAAAGCTTACAAGTGCTAGCTATTACTTAATTAGGTGAAGTAGGAGTAGTCTGTGCTATGGATCTCAATGGTCCACACTCTATTTGTTATGCAAGTTGGGGCCTGGCATTGCTACAATTACAGTTTTTCAATTAAGAAATCAAACCAAAAGATTGCCTCTCTCCACAGAAGTCAGTGCTAAACCCGGGAGGTCTGGGGGCTGTGCCGGCCCCGCAGCCGCTGCCTCACGCAGCTGCACGCTTGCTCCGCTCAGCAGGATCTTGCAGCTATCGGGGACAGGGATGATACGCCTCACTCAGCAAAACTTTGGGAAAATTATTAACAAAGTGTGCGAGTTGTATAATCAGACTTAAGATATGTTTGATTTCAAAGTTACTTAAGATGTTGCTTTCTAATGAAGCTGTACGTTGTGGTGATCTGTTACTAAAAGATCTCTCCCTGCTGCCCATCAGTACCACAGGTTGTTCATTGGAAGGAGGGACTCAAACGGTACCAGCTTTTTGTTCTGGGACAAGGTCTTTTCCAAGAAAGCCTTTGTTGTCTGATCAGTGTACACAGTGCTGCTGATGTTGGATCAGAGCTAGTTACTACCCGCAGGACTTCAGCTTCTGTTACAGTATATGATGCACGAGGAAGGAAAAGAAAGATCTCGTAGTCAAATCTGTTGAATACCACATGCTATTGTGTGTTACCATATGTTACATATGTCCCGGTTCCTTCGCTTTAAGAAGGGCGATAACAGTATTGCTGAATGTATTTTGACATGACTGGATGAATACTCGCGAAGCACTTGGATAGGACGAGAAGAGCTCCGGAGGTGATTACAATTTTATAGGAAGTGGAGGGTTGGCACAATACGCCCCAGAGAAGTCTGCAGCCACATGTGACTGTCTCCTGACGTGCCCACAACAAGCTGCTGAATCACACCTGCTTCCTTAATAATTCCTTTAAAAATGATGTTTTCTCATTTTGCAGGCTTTACTATGCAAATCTTTTTGAAGTAATGTATGCATATGCAATCATATACAGATGCTTATATGTAATTACATGAACCTTGATGTTGAGCTTGGAAAGAAATTACAGTGCTGCAAGATGTGCGTGTGGGGGGGGAGAGGGGAACGCAGCTGCAATCGAGTCCAGCAGGAGCAACGGCCAATACAAAACCGATCCTGCCTCTGGCGAGAGGCAACGTCTTTCGATTCAACACCCTTCCAAGCTCTCAGGAGAGGCTGATCATCGCTGCCGCTCAAGTACAGAAAACGTTACCACCGTGACTGGCAGGGTCACCCCACTGTGGCGGAGCTCAGCACGGCAGCTGGATGGCCTCGCTGGCTGCTCCTCCAGGCTACCGAGTACCAGCGCAGGGCCCCGCTCCCGCCGGGAGGGAGAGCATCCTTTCCCCAGCAGCAGCCTTTCTGCATCCCTGCTGCGCTCGGCGCTCCCAGAGAGCCGTGAGCTGCAGCAGCTGCTGCTTCCAAGGGATGGTCCGGCAAATCCTGCAGCTGTGGGAGGCGGCAGCTGGATTGCAAAAAAAAAGCAATGTAATGCCCACGCAACGAGAGGAACTATGCTTATTACAAAGAAACGTAGCGATGCGGTGTACTGTTGCGTAGTGATCTGCACTGCTCTGTGGTCACAAGAAGAGTGTCCCCAGAAAGCAGAGAGCAGACTTAAAGAAGTAATCAATTTAGTAGAGAAAAATGTAACACAAATGCTGTGATAATTCTACGTGAGCCAAGCATGAAAGTAGAGAGATTTACAGGAAAAGGAGGGAAAAGGAAGAAAAGACAGGAAGGACTTAAGTTGTGGGAAGTGTAAAATGGAAGGATGAGTCATGTAAATGTGATTTAGCGTAGAGTGGGAAGAAGATAGAAATCTAGTAGGAAGGCTTGGATTTTCTTAGCTTTGAAAAACATTTGAGAGTTTGCTGGCTTGCAGTGATTCTCATAAATTTCCCTGTAATTAGGGGAAACTTGGTGAAAAGACGTTTCTTCCCGTAAAAGGCAGCGTTAATAGCAGAGTGGGAATATTTTGGATCAACTTCTCACTATTACTGGTTGTAGCCTACTGTTGGCTTTAATTAGGAAAGCCTCTTCTGGAAGAACATGTTAGAAAGTTGTCTGCCGCTCTCCCGTGCTGCCGTAATGTTGGGCAGTAGGGGTCTGGGGTGCAATTGTGTCCCCCAGCTTCCACCATGCTATAGTTTCTAAGAATCTGGAGGTGACCAGGAAACTAATTTATAACGTTCAATTTGCTGGAAAGAAAGGATATATACTTTCGACCCTTTGCCATGTTTTGCTCAGCACAGAAAGGAACAAAACTACAATTAGGAAGGAAGAAATAGCCTTTATGGCATTACCAAAGTGCCAATAAATAGCTTCAGAAATGCGGTTCTTATTGCAAGCAAAGATAGAAAAGCCAAATAATAGTTGTATACATTGATTTTGCAATGTAACTATAGGCTTACAGGGCAATATTGAAGAATATTAACTGAAAATCCTTGACCAGAATTCAGAAAATTATAGCATCATCAGAAGTCCTTTATCTACAGAACCATATGTATAAAACTGTAAATTTTAATGCCCCTTTTTAGAATTTTCAATAGGTAATAAATAACCAGCTTGTGTTGTGGTCTCTGTTGGAAGAGGGAGGATAATACCTGATCAGTATTCTAATCTGAGAAATCACAAAAAAGTGGGGCTAGAAAAAATATATGTATCTAACCGTGTTCTTTTCCTGCCAAAATGAGCTTTCTGGGTAATAATTGGAAAATTTCTAGAGGTTATTACTGTAATAAAACTGTTTCCAGAGCTTATGAGCTTTTAGGGAATGGCAAAAATTGCCATTTGATGTAGTACCAAAGTTAGAAGACAGGCTTGTACTCTTGCTTTGCTAGTGGTGGTGATTTGGAAGAACTGCTTTACCTTTCCGTGCCTCAGTCTTTATATATGTATAGTGGGCATAATATTATTTCTTCCTGATGAAAAAAACTGAATTAGGTCCATGAATAAGGAGGTCCTATACAGGAGTTGAACTTCTTTACTGTGTATGAGTCTAATGCAAGCAGGGGTTTCTGTAAGCCTGCCTACTGAAATGAAACAGAAGTGGAAATGTCTGCTTTGGGCATCCTAACAGCAGAAGTTTGGCAACTTTTTTGTAGGAACTTGGTCTAGTTTGGCAGTACGAAAAATGCAGCGTTAGAGCTTCCAGTGCTGCATCAAAGATGCTGTGGCCATGGCCAAATTACAGCCTGATATAAACACCTTTGGCTTATTCAAATGTCGTCAGAATATGTAGATAAGCTAATTTTGTAGTGGCAAGGTTTACTGCTTGTCACCTGTATGCTGTAACATCATAGGTAACATCTGTATTGACTGGGAAGAAGTCCATAGATGCTCCATATTGCTTGATTTGTCTAATTTTCTGGGATTGTGATGGGATGATTAACTTGAACCTGATCCATCTTGGTTTTGCTGGATGATCAGATAGCATATATATGATCTATCTACTCATGTATAGGAGATGGTAATCATATATTAGTGATCTGAAAAGCCTAACATAAATTTATTAAAATACCTGCAAACTTAGAGTAGAGTTTTCCTCAGTACCATTTGGTTGCCAAATGTGGCATTAGGCAATAATAGCTTTCAGTCTGTGAGAGTGGTAGAAAAAAAATTTACAAAATGGTTTAACCTTTCTGGCTATAAGAGCATCGTAACTTTGGCATCTGTCCTAGTCTCACTTAAATCACTGGAGTTTTTGAAACTGTTTTTTACTTGGGGTAAGATGAGATACTGCTTGTAGACATGGCTTCATTTGTCCTGCAAATCTGTGTGAGCCAGTGGACAACTGTTCTTTGGTCATGGTTTTTTGGTTTTTGTTTTGTTTTCTTTTTTTCTTTTACAGGAACAATAGAAACATATTTTCTCTGGCATTCGCTGCAAAAAGTAGAAGCCTTCCCTGATATTAGGAGTGGTTGGTATCCAACCAGCATAAGTTTTAGTTAAGATGTTTTGGAATTGTGTTCTTTGTTTTTATCATTTGATGCTATGTGCATTTTTGGCCTTGCTCTACAATGTATGTACTTGCACACACGTGCAAACATACAACTGTCAGTTACAGAAGTCTGAGCTTCTGTTTATTGAACACGTGAAACTGTGATGAAAAGCCCGTAGGTAATCGGGACACAGAAGAAACGCAGACCCAGGACCCTCGAACCAGCGATACACAGAGCATTTTCTAGAAAGAGAAAGTATGTCCCACTGTCCCTGCAATTTTTGGCAAATAATTTCTGGTTCAGCATCAAAATGAGCAATAAAATAGTAGTTATTTTCACTGTGAATAATGATACAACTCAGAATTGGGAACCAAACTTCTATGCCTTGTTGTATTTTCCTTTCACTTCCTCAACCAAATGAACTGGATTATATTGTGGAGCAAAATGCTGGAAGTTTCCATTTTAAAAACTATGGAAAATAAAGTAAATAGAAAGAAAACATGTGTTCCTTTTTATTGTATTTTTATGGAGGTTATAACCAGAGTTGTTTTCTTACAGCTTTAAGCTGAGTTGTTATGAGCAGTTATTCTTACGGAATCAGAATGGACCACATCCAAAATTGTTCAAGCAAATAGCGAGATTTCCAGCGATTTCAGTGTTCTTTTGATCAGGCCCTTAATCTTCTAGAAAATGGTGAGCTTAATAGGACTATTGTGTACACGATGCTGACGGGGTATGGAGTTTGCTTTTGTGCCTAAAGGAGAAGAAGATGGAGATTTACTAACTGGTTGTCTGTAAGTATTGTTTGACTTCATTGTCATTCTATTCCCTTTCCAGCTGTTTTTATATATAAAAAGTTCAAGTAAATCCCATTTAAAAGGTCTGCTTTTGTGTTAAGGTACTTAAAGTTTAATGTCTTTGTGTCAAAGAGCTTTTATGAAAGAAGATTTGTCCAGGCATATCCTGTAATAAACATCTGGAAACTGCAGGGGTTGGCTAATGGTGGATATGTAGCAAGAATACCGCTTAACTAGCTGACTTTACATCAGGATTAATTTTCTCCCTTGTTGTTGTGTTTTGTTTTGGTTTTTTTAATCTTCTCAATTCACTTATTTATTTTGTAATCTGAATATTTATGTCCTATTGTGGTTAAATGGTCTTAAATAGTCTTCTGGCTCGTGGGTAGTACAACACGCCTCATCCTGGATTGATGCAGGGAGGGCTGTATGAAAGCAGATTACATCTCTGTGTGGTATTCACTGATTAAGTGTTTGAAGGGCAAAGTTGCTCATCTTTAAAGACAGCTTCCTTTAGTACAAAATATATAGGAAAATGAGTATTTCTAGATTAGTCAAAAGTCAAAGCTGCCACAGAGGTAATAGGCATCACTTGTATGTGGGCCAGGAGTTTAATTAGGATTAAGCAAACCAGAAAACTAGAGCTTTAATTTATCTGATATAAACCAGAAGTGAAAGCCCTTAAATAATTTGGGATGGGGAGGGAATTTAAGGTTTTTACATGATGGAAAGACAATGAATAGCTTCAGTAGTAATAATGGAGATGAGGAGGAATTGCAGAAAATGCCATAAAAGAATAAGGAAATATTTGTTTGCAAAGGTCCCAGAGGGAAAATTAGGTAAGGAAAGTTCTAGCAACTAAGAAGTAGAATATGAAGTGGTAATCCCTCCACTACATTTATAGCCCTGTGAATGAACAAGCAAAACCATAATCCTTATTTTGGATGTGATGCTGCTGAAGGGTAATGAGCTGTAATGACACGAATCACTGTCAAAGTTCTCTGATGACAATAGGAGGTTTTAGAAAACAATTTTAAGTGTATGACTTAATTGGTAATTCTTGGAGAATTATTATCGCTGACAGTCCAGGAACAGATTAATTGAGTGGATGTGCAGAAATGAAGTTATCGTCTCCCGAATTTAGCTGCACTTACCTAAAGTACAGCCTGACTTACAGACGAAACGAGGCTAAGTCAGTCAGGGTGGAACTCAGTTGAGTGAGTCAGCCCTTGGGCAGAGGCGCCAACCTAGATGCAGTCCACCGAGCCATGGAAACGGCATTTCCACGCACCGCTGGGGCAACACCAAGAAAGGTCTGCCTGGAGTGCTCCGCTGCCAGTAGTGCAGTGGAGATGGTGCTGACTGAGGACCCGGAGGAAGCTGGCTCACTTCGGGACCTCGTAGTCTCTCAGAACAAGTCCCGTGTGATGATTGCCCACGGGCCTTCCAGAAGAAGGAAGATTTTAATTACTTTGAGGAAGAAGGAGAAAAATAAAGATGTAAATGAGAAATTCATGTGGCTACAGATGCTTGCAGGTGTTCGCTGTCAATCCCTTTGTTCGAAAAGTCCTCAGCCCTGTTTGATTCTGAAGGAGGAAGAAATTTGCTTCTCAGATACTTAAAGCTAATTTTGTTCTCATCTATGTGGGAAGATCAATTGTGATACTTATGAAACAATTTCATTGTAATTGTGTATTTTAAAAGATGTTTAGTATTCAAGGATGGTCTAGATTTAGTCCTAGAAAGTTTATCTTATTGCTCTGTGTATTTCACCTGTGGATCCAATCTTGAAAAAATCAGATTACGAAGCTGCAAGCAAAGTCTCATTGTATTTCTCTGCTGCATTACCTCATTTTTTTTTCTGAAGAGGCCTGCCTTAAGAGGCCACATTTTCTAAGCCCATAGACTATCTTGTATCTCAAACCGGTAATAAATGCCAACTAGTATTAATTACGGTGTTGGTGTGTGGTTCACATTAAGAACAGCAGGATTACTTTTAAAACTGGAATGGCTGCAGTCTGTCACAGCGGTATGAGCGGGTTATGGGTCTTCCCAAGTAGGGGTCAGCCATAAATAAACTTTCTTAGACCGGAACTGTGCAGACTTGCGCATTTTGAGGTTAATAAGCACTTCTTCTATCATCATGCTTTTAACAGAGAAGAGCACAGGGAAGGGCCATGCAGAAGCATCATCTAAGCTTGGGTTGCGTCTACCCTGTGTGACCTGTGGGTTCGTGCTTTTATCTGCATCCTGAGTCGGTAGTGAGAGAAGGCTGAGGGAGAAGTTAGCTCTGCTCTTCTCCCTTTCACCCAGTATAATTCAGGTGGGATTATTGGCGTGCTTGAGTGAGTTCATTGCCCTGAGCAGATGAGGAGCTGGGATCCCTTATGTCCTCTCCTTCTTCTGTTTTATTTCCATATACTTGACTCCCTCCTAACAAAACAGACATTTTCTCTTTTTCCTTCCTTCCTTCCCTCCCGCTAACTGTGATTCTGCCATTATTTTATCATGTGTGGAGGAGACTCCGACACAAGTGGTTTGGGTTTGTCTCTCTTTGCTGGCTTGACAGGTTGTATGGAGCCTACTTGTCCACACAAACACTTAAAATAAGTGCCCAGGGTTAGCCAGTGGGAACTATGTCTTGAAGTCTCTACCACAGACTTCCACATGCTGGACCAGACATAGTATGTGCCTCAGATTTGATAACTGTAAGTATTTTAATTACATGGATGCACTTTGCTTATGGAGGAATGTAGTAAAATTTAATTTTACTATTATAGTATGTAGCATGGATTCAGATTTTAAGTTGAAATGGTCATATGTAGGATCAAATTCTTCAGAGAATTCCGTATTTAAAATCCATTGATTCAGACAGTTTTTTGTCATTAATGAAAAAAAAATCTAATATACTTGTTTGAAACTCGCTGAAACAAAGTTTACTTCTGGTTTTCACAGTTTCTGCAATTACACGAAATAGTAGAGTTCAGTTTAATTGACCACGTACAATGTGTTTGCGTGTTACTAATTTAAAAATCCAAGGCTTAATGTTAAAGCTAGAATTTGAATGAGATAAGTAGACAAATACAAATTTTTTATATACACTAAGCTTTTCACTCACTATGATGCTGATGCTTAGATACCCTATTTAATGATAGTTAATACAGTGATACTGATTTTGTCCCTGCTGTGTTCATTATTAACCCCAGAAGGTAATGGAAATCTTATTAGACTCAGTACTGGATATTAATACTGTGCCTGACTATGCTATGAAAAAAATGAAGAAAGAGCCTGCAAACATTTGTAAGTTAATTGCCTGACTTGGAAACCACTAATGTACATGAGTAACATTTACTCACACAGATTGTCTCAGTGAATTCAAATCCCTCCGATGGGTGGTTGCAGAGTAAGGCCATAAATCACACCTCTATGGAAAGTCTAAGAAATGTTAATGGGAAGGCACCCACTTAATATGTTTTCATGAACAGTCTTTTAAAGGCATATATAATTAACTAAAGGTACTGGTCAATGTTTAAAAATAAAGAAGAACCAGCAGCTGAGCTTAGGTGGCCTATATATATATTAAAAAAATTAAAATCTGGAGCAGTCATCAGTTCACAGTAGCTATTTCTGTTGTACGTGATAACCACAGCCACCACGTCTGTGTTCCTTCACACCTGATACACCAAACTCAGTGCCCAAGTTACATGTGCTTCCACATAGGTTTCTCATTTACTTTTATGGCTGGCCAGCGTTGTAGTAGCATCAATGGTTGGGCAGGTACCTGAGCCGCGGAGGAGCCTGGCACCCTGCTTTCACGTGGGAAGCGATGCCAGGACAAACGCCGATGGCACCTGTCTTAGGGCTACGTGAGAATGCTGTGCCTCATGTATGAGAACAGTGCAGCAATACCTAATGGTGACAGTGATGAACTTGTGGCCAAACACAATTCCTGTCTCGAGCAAGGTGACATTTTTCACCACCTGACTGCAGGTAAGGGGTTATCGCTCCCCTTCTGGGCTAGTTTATTTAGGTGCCTGTAGCCAGGTGCAAGGATGCTCTGCAAGTGGGGTAGGCACAGCTTGAAAGTATGAAGCAATTATTTATTGATCAGCACACGTGAAATGTAGCTAGGATTTAACGAGCTGCTGGGGCACTACCTCTGATAAGGCAGCCGGGGGGGGGGGGACTTTGTTGTCTATGCAGGCATCAGTAGGGAGGGCTCTTGTCACTATGGCTCCCTGAAACAGGTCCCTGATGTTGCTGTCTTTTGTCAGCTCCTTCAGTACTGGTCATCTCATCTGGTGAATCTTGCTGGCCTGGCTGGATTTCCTGGTATGTTTGATTCATGTGTGATTGTTGGTTTGGTTTTTTGTTTGTAGGGTTTTTTTTTTTTCTTCCACAATTGTATATGTTTCTATGTTGGTGTTTTAGTTTCTGGGTGTCTGGTTGGTGAGATGGACTAACAGCACCCTAGGCAGTGCCCCTCCCCACCAGCCTGCTGCTTGCTGGTGTCCTGTCCTGCGTGTGGTGGCCTGGGCCTGATGTCAGCTGGAGGGTTACCAGCCCCTGTTAGATATAGAGACTCTTTGAGGCTAGGCCCAGTAACTGGCTTGGGTTGCTTGTTCTCAGCCAAAATGGTCCTTGCCATGGGAGTTGAGCAGAAGGTAGAGGAGGAGAAAATGGGCCTTTCCAAGGGTGAGTCCCAGGGCTGTCTTCAGATGCTCGCTAAACCTGCAGGGCTATTGTGCGAAAAAGTGAATTTTGTTACATTGAGTCTTTTAATGTGTTTCCTTCTCCCTGTGCCGGCAGGATCCCCTGTAGGCTGGGGTGAGGTGAGGTCCCTCCGTGGTGCAGGTCTGTTTGCCCCTGCTGCAGCAGGGTGCTGGTGGCCACAGGCAAGACCTCTGTGGGTGCATGGCCACTGCAACAGGCCCTGCTGTCTGTGAGCACGAGGCTGTGGGGTGCAGGAAGGCAGGACCTGTCTCCTTCATAGTGCTTGGGGAGCTCTCACATTCAGTGGGGTTCAGAGAGCTTGGAAATGAGGGTCTGGATCCATGTATCTCCTCTAGTTGATGGTTTAGTTTGATCCATGTGTTTTCTGGTCGTGCAGGTGAGCGAGCATCAGGACCTGTGGCCAAATTGGCATACGGATACTTGTGGTGGGTGATGAGGACTGCATTTTTGTGGCAAACTTAGCTGATGAATTGGTTGTGTGTGTTGGTGTTTTTTATTTAATTACATAGGTAACTTTTGGTCTAGAAGCTTGGTTGGAGTAGGTACTGAGTTTTGCTTGGAGTGAAAGCCTCATTTTACAAGGGCATTTTAAGTACATATCTCAGCTTATTTTGAAAGCTGGCATCCAAGCAGTTATTTTTTAGTTACCCATCTCTTTGGGTTTTTGCTGGAGCCTCAACAACTGGAATACTGGGCCCAGATAGAGATTATCTGTTCAGAGTTTGGGGTCTTGTTTCTGTGTCTTTATTAGAATTTGGGTGTTTTCCCAGACAAACCCAACAAGGTTCAGTACTTGAAGCTTGAAAATTTTGTTGGCAGGCCACAAGGAAACTGGTTTAATGGCAACAAAAGTGTATGTAGCAATAAACTAAATGCATGCTTTCTATGCTATCCAGATAACAAGTATGTTGTTTCATTTCCTTGCAAAGAATCAATTTTACTTATTCTATTTTAAACAAAGTTATCTGAACTCCATGCCTGTATTGTGGGGGGGTGTGGGAATACAGAGACCAGGTGGTAAGAGGCAAGGAGGGGGGTCGGACTTTGGGGGGGGGGGTGGAGTTTGGCCCCTTTGGGAGACTGGTTGACAGAGTCCCTTGGGAGGCAGTCCTGATGGGCAAAGAAGTCTAGGAAGGCTGGACACCCTTCAAGAAGGAAGTCTCTGAGGTGCAGGAGCAGGCTGTCCCCATGTGCTGAAAGACAGGCTGGTGGGGAAGAAGACTGGTCTGGCTGAACAGAGAGCTTTGGCTGGAACTTGGGGAGGGGAAAAAGGTGGTGGCTCACCTATGGCTCTGCTTTCAAATAGTTAATGTATAACTGGGATGCTTATGTTAATGGCTGTTATCTTTTCATGCCAAGTGACTGAATTATTGGCCAGGGATGTTATGTGCTCACATAGAGGGAAGCTTTGTGCAATGAAAATGCAGGCGTCCTTTATCTCCTTTAAAGATGTGATTGCATTTAAAAAAAAAAAACAACCCTTCTGTTACAAATAGAATATGGAGCAGTAACCCTTGCTCCTAAATGTAGGCAGTAATCTAATTTGAGCTGTAGAAACTGACTTCTTGAGCATTTGGTGAAACTTCTAATCCTTCTGGAGAAATAATTGTGTGTTAATTAAGAGCCAGAATTCCACGAGGCTTATTAGCTGTCTAGCTGGATCTGAGAAGCAGAAGGTTGAACAGAGTTTAACTAAAATTTAGAACTGTTAATTAGTCTCCCTTCTTCCTACTCTCCTTTCTATTTTCTTGTTTTTGGTTTGTGTAGCACACTTTGAATGACCCGTGAGAAACTACTGTGCTTCTGACATGATAGCTCCCAATTGTAAATGCTGCACTTTACTAGCTGTGAAAGAATAAAGCTTTAAAAGAGCTTGGCTTCCCTTAGCTACAAGCTAGCTTGTTATGGAAGAAGAAATGACAGAAAGTGGAAAAAGCAGGCTGGCTAATCTTGTTAAATTGGCTGAATAATGTTGCATTCAAGATTCGTGAACTCCATGCTGGAACACACAGATGCTTTAATAAACTTTAGGTGACCTGTCTTAGTTTAGTGCTTCTTACAGGGTTCAGAAAATGTTTGATAGGCGTATGGAAACATAAACGTGAAGCCATCTTCCTTACAGACCTCCATTTTGGTAGTTACGAGCATGGGAATTTGTGAATGTGTGAAGGTCGCGCTTCACTGATGCGTGCCTGGGCAAGAATGGGGAGGGGAAAGGAGACCCTGAAACACATTTAAATAGCTTTGAAAGTTTATTAAGCAGCACGCATAGAGATGTGAACTGTTTCCTGAGTTTTTTTTCACCCGGACATCATGATTAAGTTAATCTTTTGGAGGGGAGGGGCATGTTAGCATGCGATACAAAACTCCCTGGGATTTTGGTATGACGCGAGGCGAGCTGAGCAAGACGGCAGCTATTTCAGCTCAACAGCCCCTGTACCCCCCAGTAAAATCAGTTTGGGCCTGCTGAGTAGGAACAGTTTAAACCTCTATTGTAAAAGACACAAGAATTCTATTCATTCATTAGACTTGTCAGAGTCTGCTTTGTATTTCCAGCAACAAATACCATTTCATTTCAGGGGTGTAGTTAAGCCCTTAAGCTAATTTGACTTCTGGCCCTGGTCCTATTATACTTACTGCCTCACCTCTAGATGTTTTGTTGTACTAATCACCGAAATGTTTATATTTTCCTTTCAGTTTATAGTATGTCTTAATTAAGACATTTGCATTAATATAAATGCATTTGCCTAATACAGATGCACTGGAAAACAGAATATGCATCAGAATGACTAACCCTGGTAGTGGCACTGGTTTCACACAGACGTGGGGCCCCTGCAGTTTAGTTCACAGCTTGGGCAGAGGGGGAGGAGAGGGCCAAGTGGGAAGTGTGCTAGAGTGTAGTGTAGGTAGCCCTTGAATTATAAATGGAAAACCTGCTTGGATGTGTAAAAATGTCCTAATCGTGTGGATTAGTAGTTGTGGAGTATGAGTATCATGCGTCTACAGTCCTATTGTTCCAAGCGTTTGGGGGTGATGGATTTTTCCTTCTGTATATGTAGTTATTTTCCCACTCTTTTTTTTTAAATTACAGATTTACTTTTTTATTAGGGGTAGCCTAGGTATAACTTAAAGCTAAATTTGAGGAGTGCCTGAGCATAATTGAGAGTCTAGGTATGCATGAATAAATCTCCCAAAAGCTCTGTTACAGGGTGCAATTATTGTGTGATTCTTTTGGCAGTGCTTAAATTATTCCAGTATTAAATCTCAGGTTGGTTTCTTGTTACTACATTAGGTTTTCTGTCAAGCATACTGCACAGCATTCTGATCTGACAGCCACTTGGCAAGAGTTGCTTGCTTGGAACTATGCTAAATACTGCTAATTTCATTTTGAAGTTGAAGGGTTGTTCTCAGCCATACAGAGATAAGGCTTTCAACTGCGTGGTTTTGGACAATTAAATCCTCTGATAGGGGAAGAAAACTAACTTTTAAAAATATTAGTGGATTTATAATTCCAGTTGTCTTTAAGTAACTGTTTGGAGAACACAGTATCTGGATGGGATGCACTCAGATCTGAAGGCAGCTCTCCTAACCCTGCCTGCTTAAGAAATGTCTCTGCCTGTGTGCCCTGTTACTTTGTAGGATCTTTTTTACTAACTTTCTGTTCTGATTTACCCTCTGAGACACTGACCTTGCTGACACTTACTATTTTTTGATCTGTAGAGTCTCTGAGTTATTGGAATGTCGTGGGCATAATTTATTGCTGTTTCCCAGTTACAAGCTCGTTATACAAAATGTAACTGGAAGCTGAGGTACTGCATCAGTTCAAGACAACACATGTGTGGAGGCTGTGTAGACTGACAAAAGTAGTTTTAAGATTATAGCAGTGTCAACAAATAAAGCTGTGCTGATTTTTTTTTATGTTTTGAAGAAATACCTTTATAGTAGTACCAGTTGAGATGTAAACTAGATCCTGTCAGGAAGCAGCTGGTTACTTTAAAAGATGACAATGAAAAGATTAATTCAACACTGAAGAGGGGGGAAAAAAATCTTCTTTTTGAGAAATATACTAATAACATGAATAATGGTATCATAGGGCACCATTTAGCATATTTAGTTACTTACTAGAACATAACAGAAAAGATATGCCTGCCTACTAGGAGACATACAAATACAAACCTAAATTACATGGAGCTATATTGTAAAATCTCTGTGATAATGTGGAGAGGGACCAAGTAGATAAGTGTTCCTTTGTTCTTCTGTTATTTTATAGCCCTCTGTGTTGCAGGATGAGCTTGGCAGTGCTCCTTGGTGATAGATGGTGGACTTAGCAGAGAGCTGTAGAAAGCCACGGACATCTACATAGAGCTACTGCTTCTGTAATCAACTCTGTATCTCAGGTTCGGCTTCCTTCAATGGTCTGGAAGGAACTATATGAAAAGCACACTATAAAACCAAACTCTGATCAATCCTCTAACTTACAGTTGATAGAGGAACATGAAGCTTGTTCTCCATACCTGGCACATCCACTTTTTCTACTGCAGTTAATTAAAAGTCTGCCTTCAAAGAAGGTATTAACACAAGAATCTAGACCAACTGTGACTGTCCTATTCAAAACCATACCAAAGACACTGTGACCTTATTTTCCTAGTCTTGGTGTGTTATTAATTTGCTTGGGGTTGTACCCTGTAATTCTCTGTGCTGAAGCAAGCTGAATTTCTGAATCTTTCCTGCAAATCGAAGGTGCCCTTTTAGGATGTAGGGTAAGGACTGAATCTGTCTGCTTTTCAGGCAGAAAAGAGGAATAGTTGACATTCTAGGAGGTAGCTTTTAAGTTTGGATTGCAGTGGTACCCAGATAAGAAACCCTTATACATCTGAAGTGATGGCATCGGCTTTCTCGGTGTGGGACAAAATGATGGTGGGCCCCTCTCTGTCACCCAGAGAGTATCTCAAAGGTGAAATCTCTGTGCCAAAAGAGGGGGATTAGCACACAGGAGGACACCTTTGTGTATAGCTCTGTGGGGTATAATCCAGATTGTAAATCTTCCTCCTGAAAAGCAAGCAGACAAATCATTACAGGTTTGTGGTATTCAGAATAAATGAACCTGTATGACCTAACCCTTTTTTTAACTCTTGCAAGCTGAAGTCAAATGAACTGTAAAACTGGAAATCCTGTTAAGCTATTTGCTTTCTAATGGTTAAATGGCTTAAAGGCTTTAGAAAAATCAGGAATTTGCAAAGTATAAGTCACTAGTGTTTTATACTGTAGTTGAAAAATGCTATATCTACATCCTGGTTCAGATCAGATCTGACAGATATGTTTAGCCTTTGTGCCTTAATGCTACTGCATATGTATGTGTATATAATATTCAAAATATGTATTCAATGGAAATTGAATTTCAGTTAATATCTGCATTAAAATCAGGGATTCATGAGTGATAAATTGTTCACCTTTCTTTCCTGACCTAGGAGATGAACAGAAGAAAGCTGGTGATGATATGTTGTCAAGGTAAAATGACACTGTTTAGAAGAGGGGATATTTGGAGTTCCTGTTTCAATGAATAATATTGCTGGAATGTTCACCCCATCAGGCAGCTCTGGAAAACAAGCTTTCAGAAGGTCACCAGCTCGAGCTTGTAACCTTGCTGCCATTTGTCTGGTAGGATCTCTCTTCATCGTAAACCTGAATGCATTTATTAGGGTTGCAATGAAGAGAGCGTCTGAAGAGAATATTAAAATAGTTGCTATTGTGCCAGGAAGAAAATGTTTGTTTCTGCAAGTAGTGGAGCCCACAGAGCTGTTGAAATAAAAGGTCATTTTCAGACTGTGGAACTAAATAGGGTATTCTTGTGAAGGGGAAAAATGAACATTGTTTCTGTTACTCCCACAAAGAATCAAAATAAAATGTTTAGATGTTTGCTTTTTAAAAGGTTTATTCTGATTTTTAAACCTATAATGACTAAATACTATGTTCAAATGATCCTTCAGCAGACTAAGTTGCTATTTTTAGCTGCAGTTAGGTTGGAGGAAGAGGCAGGATAAATATAAATACTCTTGTTTTATCTATCAAGCTGATATGGAGTTCACTAAGGCTATTTTTGAATGAGGGACTTTTTGAATTGGGGAAGATAAGACACCCTACTTGCACTCTGTTTTAGGGCTGGAACTTAAAATTGCAGTGGAGAAAACCGGGTATAACTGTTGTGCCCAATTTACTTTAATAGGACTCCGAAGTTGCAGAAATCTGGTCTTACGCTGTCAGTGGCAGGAAAAGTCTCATTCTTTTGAAAATATGAAGTTGCCAAGGAGGAAATAAAGGTTGTGTTCTTCTTAATTTACTTATCTGTTCCTACCTGTTTATATATTATTTCTAAGAGTGCAGAAAATGAAGTTCTTCAGCTAAGAGCTGTGGATTATAAATTGACGCCTTTAGAGTAAAAGGAGGAAAAACAAATGGGTGCCCTCCTTTATTCCCATATAGAGGTATGGCTGTGCATTGTCTGACAGGAGCAACTCTGCTTCTAAAGAGAATGTCTTGCTTGTTAATTCTCCTAGAAAACCTTTAAGACTGAACTTCGTATGATCTGCTTTTAAGCAGTGAGCAAGGGACAGGAAACTAAACCAAAGCAAACTTTTTTCTCAAATATGTGCTGAACTGGATCCCAATTTAAAGTTCAACAAGAAGAGTGACCAAATGCTGTTCTTCTGTATATATCACTCCTTTTTCTTCAGACAACAACAACTTGGGCCAATTAGACAAGTTTTCTGTTCTTAAGCATGTTTTTTTCTCTTCTCCTGCCTCAGTTGTTCAGGTAGTGCCAAATTTCACTTAGGCACTCAGATCTTCCTCGGAGACATTTAGTGCTACACAGCATTAGGGGCCATGTTGATGTCTGCTACTGTAAATATAATCAAATTCAAAAGAACATGACAAACATCAACAGTTAGACTGTTGGTTTCATTGCATTAATAGCACCTGCAGGGAAAAAAAAATTGGTGAAGGCAAGGTGTATACTAGCTGCATCACTTCTTCATTTCTTCATCTGCAGGTGAGCAACCTGCTATTGCTTTGTATGTATTTCACTAGGTGTATTGATACTCATAGAAAGTGGTATACCAAGGGCCTTGTTGTCTTGAAACAGTTCACCTTTGTGCTTGAGTCAAGTGTTATATTGGTAAATATAATTGGGTGAGAGACAACGCTCAAGTTGTGGGAATGGTGCTGGGAAGGATGGGCTCTGGAGGTGCTTCCTCTGCTTCTGTGGATACGGGGCATGCCAAATTGGGCAGTCTCACCCATGCTCTGTGGAGGAACATCAGCAAGCTTCAGTTTTTGCTTTGAAATGTAAATGATCAGTGGCTCAACCACTTCAATACTAAACCCAGCAGATCAGAGCTGGTGTGATGTTGGGTTCTCTTTAACCTGTCTTCTGATGAGTGTTGCTTTGTTTTATTTTTCTATGGCGTACTACTCTGTTTTCTGCTGTATCTTGATTTATCCTTTCTAAACTTGTGTTGGTGAAACCTGACAGCCCTGAAAAAGCTTTTATTTGTTAGTAGTTTTTTTGTGGGCACATCATACATAAAGGTCACTCAAACACGGATTTGCTGTTCTGCATTTGAGCTTGATGCTGTGTTGGTTCCAGATTTTTATGTAAATGGTGTTAGGATAGTATATTTATTACCAGTGAAAAGACAGCGCAATCAATTTAAAAAAGCAAACGGTGCTGCACTAGATCACACACTTTCTTGGCTAAAAATAGCAAGTCAAATGCTGGGAGTTGCTGAATGCTTTCAATTCTCACTGTAAGGTAGAATTTCAAATTAGGAGTATTTCCTGATATTAGGTCCCTGATTTAACAAACTTTTTATATGTATCTTTCTGGGCTTAAGTCTGTTGTTGCAAGGTAAAACAGTTAAACTGCAACCCTCTGTGGAAAAAATGGCTGAATATTTCTGAAATTGGTGATGTATTTTAGAAAAGAATTCTAAGGTAAGATGACAGGAGCTCTTTTTTTTCTTTTCCCCAGAACTGTGTGTTTGCAACACCTGCTGAGAGAAATGGGATCTGTAGGTCCATAATAGCCTTTAAACTCTAATCTTGTGGTATGTAAGAGAACCAGCTGGCTAATCTACAGACATTCTAGAAAAAATAATGGTTTTTTTCCCCCTGTGTATTAGCAGTGACCTTTATAGAAGTTGCACACATACTTTCTCTTAAAGGTTATTGTGCTGATTTAATTTTTAAATTATTTTCCTCATATTATAAACATACATAATAATCCCATTTGTTTTCTTTCTTCTGAAAATACTGAAATACTAACAATAGTATAGAAGTGGAAAATATATTTCCATCAGCTTCATTTGGTGTGCTAAGTCAAATGGTACTGAGGATGGATTTAAGTTACCTATGCCAGCTTTTCTTGGCCCTGTACTAATAGGAGAAGACAGTGGAAGCAGGCCTGGTATTGCCTTGGAAGTAAAAGGACTGTAGGTGCTTGGGAGAAAGAGAGATTGCTTAGACTGATCTTTTTTTTTTCCTTTAAATTAAGGCTATTTTCCTTTTTTCAGGCCTTCCTTTTTAGAATGGGCTGTGTTATCAGTAACAGGAATCTTAATTGAGTATTCTTTTTTCTGCCTGGATAATTTTTTAGCATGCCATAATGTTGGCTATACTGTTCTGGAGGCTGGTCTGACCTGAAGTCTTAAGTAAAATAATAGCCTTATATAAGGCAAAATATCCTTCATATGCACCACAGTTGTCCTTGGGTTTCTATATACCTTACAACTCTTGCTAGTGTAGTGTTTTCTTTCCTTCTGTTATTTTCACGGGGTTATGGGAAGTTGCAACATACAAAGTGACTTTATTTTTTTTAAAAAAAGTAAGTGTATGAAAGCAAGCTCATGAAATGAGTGCACAGGTCTGGACAGATAGGTTTTTCTTGTTTGGCCACCATGGGCTCTGTCCTGGGTCGCTTGCCTGCCACTTGGGTCACTACAGCTCTTTTTGGAGCTGGCACTTAATGTATCCCCCTATCTTGTGGGGTGATTGGAAACTCCCTTGTGCAAGGTTGAGGGCCTACCACACCTGCACAGCTATTAAAGAACAACTAGTGAAGACAGAAGTTGTTCCCTGATGCTACCTGCAATGTTCCCTTCAGCCTGGGGGCCTTCCAGGAGTTAAACAAGATACTGAACCTTCAGCATTAATTCTTCTTTTTCTTTGAAGATTAGAAACTTTTGGATTACGACTGTATTTGAAATTCTGAATTTTCCCAGCCATAATAAAAAGAAACACTCTTGGATCTAATGAAAGCTTTGCTGGCTCTTCTAGTGATTTTTGGTGGAGTATGGACATGCTTGCTCCTCCCTCTTCTGTTCTTAACATTCAGTAATGCCTCTTCAGGAAACTCATACAGTGTCTCTTGCTCATCTTCTGTTCACATATTAGTCTGAAACTTCCTTAACAATTCCAAGAGAAAACAATGAAGGAAAACAAAGCATAACATTATGGTGTTTGAACTGTGGTGGCAAATGCAAATCCTCAAGTATAGTCACATGCAGAAGACTTAGTCCTGTTTTCATCTGATGTTAGTGTTTTGCCTTTTTCTAAATTTGACAGCATGTTTCTCCTGAGAAGAACAGATCTAGTACGAAGACTGGGTATTTATTTGACAAAATAAGTTTGGAATGACAATCCTATTGTAATGCATGCTGTTATTTTAAATAGCAAAATTGGGATGTGGAACTCTGATGGTGCTGGTTAAACAAAAGATTGTTATCCTTAGTGTTGTTTTTTTAAACCAACAGCACAATAGTGTCTCCTATTGATTTGTAGTCTGGTGCCAGACATTATTACCACTAAAATATAGTCCATGTAAAAATCAATGCATGCATACTATAGTACATTAATTACTATATGTTTTTCTCCCAACGAGGTACTTACTGATTCCATATGAGGTCCTCAAATGACAAAAATCTAATGAGCCTTCCCTCTATAGTCTGTTATACAATATTACTGTAGATGTAGAACTGATTTGCTGACAAACTTCAAACTTTATGGCAAGTTATGCTGTAATACCTGCTTCCTAGTTTTTGGAATTATTTAGCTGCTTCAAAGACTGTAAAATGAATCCTAGAAATAATCACTGCAGGATTAGATGAGTAAGTGGAGCATGCATGTACCTGAAATAAGGAGCTAGTAAAGGTTTTCATTAAAAATACATTTCTTTGTATATTGAACTGTACATGTGCTTTGCTTTCTCTCTACCCATACTCTATTATTAACACCATCAGAAAGGAGTAGACAGATACACAATTTACCATTTTTGTTTCCAAGTGAATGGCCTTCTATTACGGCGTTCTCTTAATGCAACATGATTTCTCCAAAGGCTTGTTTTTGTACGTAAATGTGTAATGTTTTTGAAGCACTTAATACTACTTCAAATGAGCATAAAAAGCAGCTCATGAATGTATATAAACAAACTGAAAACACGTATTACAGGAAAAAAAATCCCTTGCTATTCTGTAAATAGCTGCCTTCTCAAGAACTAAGAAAATGTATTGCTTAGGATTACAGCTGGAGTTAAAACAACTAATCACAACACATTTCCCTTTTTCTAAAATAGATGTAGATAAAGGTGATTCTGACTTGGAAATAATTGCAATTTAAAACCACTCTTCTACGCAGTTCCTAAACCTGTTGTGTTTAACCTTGTTGAGTGTGTGTTTTTTCTGACTTGAGTGCTTTGAAGCTCGACTTCTACATCTTAAACTTGTTTGGCCTAACTATTTGAGCATCTAGCTCCCTCACACACTTTACTGTGATATGAAAATGGTTTGAATGCTGCAGTAAGCAGTTCATAACATTCTTTGTATGCACTGATGTAGCTACTATTCATGAACTACTAAAGGAGGAGGATGCTTACTATCTTGCATTGTATGCAACACATCTAAGTAGAAAATGGGGGGTTTACCTTAAGGAGTTTCACAACTGTGTTTTTTCCATTATCCAAATACACAAGTTGTCTGACATACTCAGTTTAATGTGGCAAAGACACTCTGTATTAACGCTTCACGCTTTGTCTGAATATTTCTATTGCTGAGCTACTGCTATACCCATTTCTTTTTATCTTTCTGGTCCAGCTAACCTTGTTGTGGGTACATTTGTACTGGATTTTGCTTGTGTCTTCTACTAATTAATGGCTTAATGTTAACAGAAGTGTATTCTTTGGTGGTTTTTTTGAGTCCTGTCGTAGTTTAAAGGTATGCACTGGAAAGCTGAGGGTTTGAGTCCCTTGATCCAAGAACAATGTTACATATGACATTTAGAAAACTTCTGATTGGCTTTAAAAAAGGAAAAAGTGTATTTCCAATCATCTGCTCTCAAGGGGCAATTCTATAGTCTGGATCTTGAGAGAGGATGGAGGCATTTCCTTGTCCCCTGGTCAAATGTCTAGGTCTCCCTCATGGGAGGGCAAAATCTTGGACATATCCAACTGGAAATACAAGAGGGTTATTTCTGGATAAGTACCTCATTGGTGGGGCTTGTTAACTTATTCCTCTTTATGTACCTACTCTATTGTATATTTAATAAATACATATCTATGTACAGAGTCTAGGTTGATGACAAGATGAAGACATGTACACTCGTCACCTCTACGGTGACAAGACAAATAGAAGTAGCATAGTTGGTGACATTCATTTTAAATTTTTTTACTAAGTGTTCTGGGTTTTGCTACTGTCTATGACTAAGATTCCTTGCAGTTGAAAGATCAGCAAGTTATTAATCAAGTCTTTAGCAGGTTATGTAGTTCATGTTTCTTACTAAGTTTAGAAAGAAGAGATGCAGTTTCTAATTAGGAAGACTGACCTAGAATGGCACTGACTAAGACCTAGGGACTCTGTGATTCATCAACACAATAGTGGAAGCCTAAAACCAGAGTAATGTGATGTTGGACTCTGCCCTTAATCTGTAAGCATTAACTGGAAGGCACTGCCCAAACTTGCTAAGATAGGTATACATTTTACCATGAATATTCATTATAGCTACTGCCTTAATCCAGGCAAAGCCTGATTTGGAAGTACAGCTTTCTAGAGAAATAGCTGTGAGGGTGTAGGCACAGGAGTTATTGGAGGCAAGGCAGATAGACAGGCTGAATACTGCTCACCTTGGAGGTTGTGGAGAAAGATTAAACAAAAACACTATCTGGACTTGCTGTACAAAACTTCCACCGCCCTGTAGGAAATTCCACATGTGTCTCTAACCAGCTCCCAGTAATCTATGTGATACCTATAGTATAAGCATTGTATCTCCCAACAAGCCTGGGAGAGAAGAAAAGGATAAGATAGCAAGGCCAACCATGATTCCTTTCTTGCTTGTGTCAAGAGGGGATGGTATGTCATATAAAGAGAGCTAGAGCACTGCAAATGCTAGTCTGAACTAATTCCCTGGTGGATGGATCAACCAGGTCCCATATGACAAAATAAATCTTGTACGTGGATCATACAGAAATTCTAAACTGATGCTTCTTCAAATGGCATGACTATTTCCAGTACTATGTGCAATATGACGCAAACATTGACAAACCCTTAATACTACTGAAATCTCTAACTGCTTAAGTCTTCTAGAAATAACTGCACTTCTGTATACCTTCTCTCGAAGTTGGTGGCTGCTCAGTAATGCCTTTGCAAGCAACTTGTTAGTATCTTTCAACAAAAAGTTGTCCTTCAAAACATACCTTAATGCTCCGAACTGATTACTGATTTCATGGCTGGGTGATGACCAATTACGTCCTGAAATTAGATGTGTAACTAATGTGTTGTCTTATAATGTACAAGCAGTAAACACTTTTTCAGCAGTAAAATTCAAATTATTTTGCCTGTATTTCAGTCCTTCAGAGCTATAAAGTAATCAGAATTAGCAATGGACATGTTCCATGGAAGGCCTAAAATCTTTCTGTCCCTACTTGTTCACCAAGGGAAGCATTGCATGAACAGTTTTTATCGCACGAAGCCTTAAGTTTGGCCTTGGCAAAAAGGACAGGACCTTCATTCACTCTTCATAAAACTAGTCTGTCATTAAGTCACATAAAGAAGGAACTCATACTCTGAAAATCTCTTTAAAAAAAAAATCAAAAGATGAGCAGGAATTGGTTAAAGATGTGATACTAGTTTTTCCTTATTAGGCATGTTAATGAGATGAAACTGCTCTGAAGTAGTAAAGATGGGAAGAGACTTTAAAGTACAAGATTTTAAAAATGTCAGAATTTCTGGAATAATTTTTTAATCCACAACTGATCAAGTATATTTCCATACAAAGAAGACGGGAAATTCACTTGAAGTTTAAAAAGAACATTTTTTCAGATAACATGCTTTGAAAGGCTGAGGTTTTAAAACTGGTTTTGTAGAATCTGTTATTTTAAGAAAGGTTTTCAGGTGAAATAATTTTCTATCCTTCACATAATAAGAGAAATGTGGGAGGAGTTGTGATCATTCGAATCGTGATTTCTCTGCAGTGCAGTTGCATGGCCTCCTGACGTGATCACAGATCCAGAATATAAAATTATAGATTAGTTATGCATATTGAAAAAGCTTTTAAAAGACTTGCAAGGCTCTAAATTGCGGTGGAGTTGTTTCAATAATAATTCAGAATTAATTTACAGAGCTTATGAAAGCTGAAGTTGATGCAGAGCCCACCATGGCAGAGCGCAGGTATCTGCAAATACCACAATCTAGGGCATGTTCTTTTGGAAGGCTTCTAGTTTTGACGGTGGATTTGGAGTTTGACTTCACATTTTTTCAGTGGTTTGCCATGGGGGTGTGTGTTCATCTCTATTTCAAATATAGCCACTAAATAGAGATTAACTTATCCTAGGAGTAAAACTGAAATTCTGTTCTATCAATGGCAGATCGCAATCTTTTTTACAGAGGAGAATGAATTTGAAGATGTTTTTAGTATCAGGTAAGAACATATTTTTGTGAATGGTATTAATCCCCTAAAAGGGAGGGAACTGTTCAGTATTTGTCTTTTGACTCCATGAAGACTCTTGAGTTTTGAATGATGGCTCACATTGATTGCATTAAGGTGAATAAAATTACATCCTCAGTATTGTGCCTATCTCGTCCCTCTACCTTGCACTGACTGTACAAGTTTCAGTTAAGCTGGAGGCTGTCAGACTATTTTGTAGGCTCCCATTTAAGGAGCAGTAGATACTGTTGTTGTGAACTGGGCTGTTAGTTGTTGGTGAGCAAGGAAAATGTTAATCTTTCAAGAGAGTTGTTTTGAATGTGTACAACTTAAGTAAAACAGTGATTGCCAAGCCACAGCACAGACACTCACGACCGTTTAATTCTTATTATCTTTGCTTTCTAATTCACCTCCTTCTCTTTTAAATTGCAGTTCAGATGTTTGGAGATTTGAACGTGTAATTAGATTTCACTCACAAAAGAAAAAGTGCGTTATTCTTCCCATCTGTAGGTTCTCTGCGGGACTATAGTGTAAATTCCATAATGGACTATAAAACAGACCATTACATAATTGTACATATAGTGTAGTCTAAAATGTGTAGGCTGACAGATAATGCCAACGTGCCCAGAGCCTCTTCTAGCTAGATCAGGCTGAGCCCTGGAAGGGCTGCAGAGACCTTGCAGTCACACCAGCAGAGGTAGGACTGAAGGGGTGTAGACAATGGCTACAAGGAAGAAAAAAAAATTAGAAAAAAGGGTTTGACAAACCAGTGCGTAGGCTTTTGCAGTGCCTTCCTTGTTAACTGTTTCCCAAGTTAAAAATTATCCACTGATTTTACTCAGTCTTTTCCTCCCATGTGATCTTCTACCTTTTCCCCCTGACAACACTGCTGCTTTGATATCGGTTGATCAACAGACTTTTGGAAGTGTTCGTTTTGTCATTGTGGTCCATTTTGTCTACTGCACTTATGACTTCATTATTAATGAAATGGAGAGGGGGGACTATGGGGTGGGATGTGTTCTTGCAGGAATGCTGGTTATTCCAATAGGCATCTACACATTGAAATAATAAAACATCTGGGAAGTTCCATTTTTAACTGGCGTTTCAGAATTGATTGATGTTTATACTCTGTTACTTGCTTGGAAGATGAAAGAGAAATCTTTATTTCTAAAGGGTTAGATCTTTTTGTGGTTAATTAAAACAGAATAATTGAGTTCAGCTGATATGAAATGATTCCATTTAGTTGGTGATCTGAACAGCTAATTCAGGGTTTTATCGCCTGATACTTGAAGTAGTAAGAAAACAGCAAACAAACCAAAATTGCTGGATCAAAAAGCATGCAAAAACAAAGGTACAAGCACTGAAGTACTGGATATAAGCAAGTACTTCTGAATCCTCAGAGGAGTCCCTAGAAGGAGCATGCTATAGAACCTCTCATGTGTTTTACGCATGCCTTGGCAAGGATTATTTCCGCTTCTTGTCTCTGATATTTACAAGATTTTATACTATTTCGCCATGTTTTTGTGTTTGTTTTATTGTTGTTTTTCCCCCTTCTGTTCTCCCCATGGTTAACATGTTTATCTCTCGCTGTGTTGGCAAATAGCTGCTCAGCAGGCAAATGCCTAATGCAAGAACGTGGCAGAAGTTCAGGCCGATGACTCAGGACTCGGCAGGAAAGCATTTTCTCTGCTGTCACTGCTCAGTGACAATTGATAGGCCGCTTCAGAGGCGAGTCGCGCTTCCCTGTATCGTTGCTGGACGATGGAGAGTTTGGTTTCAATGGGTTTCTGCTGCGATGTGAGAATGATGGTCTGTAACTCTTAGCGTAAAAAGAAAATGAGGATTTCCTCAGCAATTCCTTTACTACATCAGGTAGATGTTGCATAGTTCTCATTTCACTTTTTGCAAGAGGGATCCTCAGGGTTCATGGAAATCTAAAATAACAACCAACTGCAGATTAAGAGCATGTGTGGGATGTGTAGGGGTTTTCTTACCTCCCCATTGCATTCTTTTGATTGAGGACAGGTAAGATCAAGTGACCTGTGAAGGACAGAGCAGAGCACATCCCTCACGCTTTCTGCTGAGGCTGAAGGCTGCCTGTTTCATCACTTCAGGGGCAGAGAGACTTTCCCAGGTTGAGGTGAAGCCATTCGCAGTCTTGCATCCGTATTGCACTATAGCAATTCCACTGGAACTTGAAGGGGGGTAAAGGAGGAGTAAATTAGCCTGTATTTATAGTAGATTTATGTATTTAACACAGTAATATATACCTCAAAAGATCGCTGTCCTTTTATGGAGTATGTGTTGCTATGCATAATCAGTATTGTCAATGACAATTTTGTTATTAATACAAGCTTGTTGTGGTTGGTCACTGAGATGTGAAATATTTCCAAACTCATGCTATGTTTGGATTCATCCCTGTTCTCGATTTGCCTGCTTCTTCCAGTGGTGCCTGAGGCTTGCTGGGTTAAATGATGTCTGAGAAAGGCTTTAGCGTTCGCTGCTTGACTGCTTTATGTGGAATTAAACGTGCTTAATGATACAGTGTTATGGGTAGTGATGAACAAAATATAACTGCAGTGTACACCACTGATTAAATTACTGTGTTTTTTCTTAAGCTAAACTTCTACATCAAGATTTAGAAGTTGATTAATGTTAGCCATGCATGAAAGCCCATCTGAATTAGATTCTCAAAGTTGCTATTGGCTGTATTTGGAGAGTTCTGATACATAAGTAATCTAGGGTGTGATGTTTGAGCTGGTCTTCAGTAAGATGTGATGCAAGTACATGAATATGGAAGAGGTTTGAATTCTGCTTTTCTCCCCTCTAAAACACTTTAGCAGTGGCAATATTTGCACCCTTCCTAAGTTATAGGTGTGTTATAAAATGTGTGCTATTGATGCTCTTAAAAAGACAAGTGTGGCTGGTTTATATAGTTCAGGAGTTGTACTGAGGATATTAAGATCATTCAGGTGTTGTATGTTCATGACCTTAATAAACACATGACAGCTTTTATTATCGGAGGTTTCAAACCCTAATGTGTGGAAGGAGGGATGGTGCGAAGTGAGGCAGAAAGGGGAAGTGGGTAAGCTATTGCTTGTTTGGTTTGCTTATTTGTTACAATGCTACTCAAGCATAACTTTCTTCATGACCTTTTAAATTATTTGGTACTTGATGATGTACTTCATTTGAGAGTGTGTCTTTAGCCTTGAGATTTAAAGTGGTCGTTGTGAAAGAATATTGATGTGCAGGCAGTTAATAGATTTTGATTCCATTGAAACGCTGTGGGGAAGCTCAGTCATTTGTTTTTTGACACTGTTGTGACAGTCAAATGTTACTGGGTAAACAAAACCAATTTTTTTAAAGCAGCTGAAACTTGTTATGTGTTGACTTCTATTTGCTTTTTTGTGTTAGTCCTACTGAACAACAGGTTTTAATTTTTCTAATGCACAGAACTACTATATGTTTTGTAAATCACTTTCTCAGAATTTACAGAAAAAACTAATGAGTGAGAAATTTTTTCTGCTTGTGAATCTTCTTTGGATTGATTCTGCCTTTTAGACCTCACTTCAAATTTTCATCAAATATATCTACGTAATTCTTGATTATATCTTACTTGCATGCAATTTATTTCAGGCAGTCCTAATACTAACATAGGTACAGATAGCTATGACCTGGTTAACTCAAGGAAAGGAATGGATATGTGATAATTTACCTTTCAAGAAAGTCTTCTGTTCTTGTCTTAAAGCTTACACTAATAATTTCCTTTCAGGAAGGATGAAGTATTCTTTCTGTATAGTTTTTTATTTCTTCTTAGGAAAAACTTTCCAGTTCTAAAGCTTATAGAATTCCCATTGGTATATAAAATGATACAATGACTACAGTTTCTTTTGAGTTTTAATATCACTTCTGCAATAAGCTATGCATATGCATTCCCTTTTTAATGGCACTTTTTTTCCGAGGCTCATACAAAAAAGATCTCTTGAGTGGCGAAACTGTTTGCCAAGTTCCAGTTGAGATTGAAATTTCACTGGAGTTATGAACACCTAAATACAGAGACCTATTAGGAAAATGCTGAAAAACATATTGCGAATATAATTCTGTAGTAAAGTGTTGCGAATACCCTACATGCTGCTGCATGTTCTCGTTGTCATTTGTACAAATACAGTACACAAGGGGGAAAAGAAAGCTGTCACTGTAAGACATTACTTCCAAGCAACTGCAATAACTAACCCTTTTCAACAATTTGTTTCTGGGAAAAAATGGAAGTTTATTCAGCTCTGTTGTGTTAGTGATTGTAACAAGCGTTAAAAATAAATCTCATTCAACTCTGAGGTCCCGAATTTTGACATTACAGTTTTAGGACAACACAGGGCTCACTTTAACTGGATTGTTGTGGAAAAGGCTGCCAGAAGACGCTCCAGTCCAGATTGCCCAACAGCCTTAAACATACCATAATTGTTCTAGCAGGGTGGGTGGGAATCGCTGTCGCTTTTGATACGATTGTGTTTTACACTTGGTTTACGCATGTGCAGATGTTGACATAAGGTACAAAGGAAAATAAAGGCTGGCTCCTAACATAATACTATAAAGAGAAATAAGATTTTCAGCATGGATCAGGTGAATGCACAGAGCTACAATTATAGGACAGATAAGTGCTTTTGTTGAATATAATGTCTAATGTTTGCTTTGAATAAATCCCTGATTATGGGGTTCTATTAACATAAAGTACATCACTTTTTTTAGTACTAGCTTAGCGTGTGTGAGAAAACACAACATGTGTGACAACTGATTTTTGTTACTGTTTTCTTTAAGGCAGAACATGAGATCTGGATTCACACTGGTTCTCCAGTATAAATCAGATTAATCTTGCTCTAATAACTTTTATTGTTTAACATGCCTTTCTTGAAGTCATACAACTCCTGCTGTTTTAAAGTCACTGAGAAGGGTGATCTGCCCTGTGTCTTGGTCTCCTAGTTTCTCTTCATGAGAGAAACTTCAAACAAAAACAACAACAAAACCCCCACAGCCCGGTGCTGGTCTTATTTCCAGGGTAGTGCCAGCATCTGTTGTGAACATACCTATCGTAAGAGGTGACCTGGATAATTATGTGTTCAATTCCAGCATCAAGCTGATAAGCCGGCATCACCTGGGCTACACCATGTATTAAATAACATGCCTGACTGTCGTTTGCAGTACTTAGTTCTGGTTGGTGTCCTTTGTTCTTCAGGATAACTTTTTGAATATCTGTGGTTAACTCTGTGACGTGTGGCCTCTAATAGTGTACAAACCTCAATGAGATTATCTCATGAGGCTGATGTTTGCAGGCTTTTGTGAGACCCAACTTTGGACAAGCTGTCCCCTACACCACTATTAAAAATTCTCGTGTTTTTCCCTGAGTCCTTGTAAACTATTGAGTAATTCCATAATAAACTTTGAATTTTGTCAGCCATGGAAGAAGTATGCTGGTATGCTTCTTTCAGAAGGGGATGGGCTCCACCAGTTCCACAAATCACATTTGTGCCTCTTTAGTTCTCTTTTATAATTACAAATCCAACTGATACTAAGAACAAATAGGTCTTTGATTGCAGAGTTTCTTAAATCTTCAAACTGCTGAGAATGGCTACAGGCTCATTACTTTGTTCTTCTTCCCATGCTACTTCAAGAACTTCTTGGCAACTTGTGAAGATAATCATGTCATAGCTATCTCTTGGTTATTAAACTTTTTTGTTAATTTTGGAAATGTAGCAGCTAAATATCAGAAATATGAGAGAAATTTTGAACTGGTTTGATGTGGTTTTAACTTTTTAATTAAGAGTATATTTTGAACAAGCTTATTATCCAGAATGTGTGCACTTTTTTAAGCAGCAAGAATGACTGTAGTATATAAACTAGGTTACCAAAACTGCTGGGGGAAAAGATTTTGGATGACTTGCCAGTAGATGTGCCCCCTCAATAAAATCAGCCACAGCAGAGTACTGAGATTCTAAGCAAGCCTTCCTGAACTAGCCTCTCGGGATAGAAGTGCACCCAAGGCTGAGGATGACTTGAAATTTAACTGATAATTTTAAGGATATCTGATGTATCAAATTAGTATTAGCCTTTTCTAGTATGTTGCAAAGCTTTGATAAAATTATTGCTGTTACTAATACTCCATTCACTGGTGTAAACACTGAGCTCAAACCACGAAGTGGTGCAACCTCTATATCAAAAACTTTCCCTCAAAACTTGAGCTCAACTAGTAGAAATAGCCTAAGGAAGAAAGTGGAAACAAAAAAAAAGAAGGCCTTAGTGCCTGTAGGTCTCAACTAATTCCCTATGTCAGATAGTATACAAAACCCAAATAAGAGATTGTGTGCATCCATCTGTGCCCCTGCACCGCCCAAAAAACCCCCAACCACAAACCCCACCCAAACCCCAAAAAACCTCCAAGTAACCAAAAAATCCCCCCCCCAAAAAAAAAAAAAAGAAAAGCCTTCTACAAACCCATATTTTATGAATGTCTTGCTTCCTCTGTGGTGGGAGGAGAATAGAGATGGTGCCATACAAAGGCCTGGGACAAAATGAGGCAAAGAATCAAACCTGAGTCTACTATTGTATTCACTATAGTGAATACAAACAGTGAAAGCGACTTCAGATCACAAGTCTGTTAATGATGAAATCTAAAGAACAGATAATACAAACTTTGGTGCCGATGCATTAAATGCTATATGCCACTATGTGTGTGCTGTGCAAATTGCCTTGAACCCTGCATGAAAAGTAGCGGGCTTTTTTTTTTTTTGAAGAAGAAAAATAATGAATACACTTTGGAAAGGTAATGACATGCCTATACATCACTGAAACAGGAGGCAGAACACAAAACAAATTAATGATTATTTGTAAACCTAATAAGGGAATGTCAAGGACAGCTAGTGCACCAGACAGTACATGAATGTGAATGATAAAAGGGAAAGCAAGCAGCCACTAAGAAAACTACAGGAGAATTACTGAGTCATTAAAACCAAATATAAAGAGGGCTTATGATTAACAGAAAGACTAACCACTCTGTTTTTCCTAATATCCAGGGGTGTTTGTCAAAAACTTTAATGATGTAATTTACTACTGTCAAGTAAGGACCTTCTAGAGGGTGAAAGTATGCAAAGAGAAAAAGGGGTTCTGAACAAAAATAAAAAAAAATCTTTTGTGGAGCATGATTGCTCATATGGCTGTGAGTGTAGAAGCAGCCTACCTGTGCACAAAGTGTAGTTCTTTTTAAATTTAAAAATTCCTAAAATGTGAACCTTAAGCTGAGCCTAGTTTTTAAAGATTTTTTTGAGTAATGGCTGAGACATTGTTTTGAAGCTTAAAAAATAAAAATCAAAACTGGCATCACTTTTTCCATTGGAGGAAATGCTGTGTATTCTGCTACTGTACGTATTAGAGTGTCTCTGATCTTGCGTCTCTGAAGCTTCTTGGAAGAAAAGAACAAGAAGTGGTCACCTAGGCTGCACATCCTATGTACCCTTCATCCCCTGTGGTTCTCTCAAACCCTTGTGTTACTGTGGATGCTTGCTGTTGGAATGTGTCCCAAAGGAGTGCTTTTGTATTGGGAAAACTGTTTCTTTGCAACCGCAACCTTCTGACGGAGTGGACCAGTTGAGGAACACTACTCTATGTCCTCACTAGAGAAGAATATCTCGAGTTTTTCCCCCATTTAAAAACACAAGGTTTGTAAATTTTATGCTATAATATAAATCTTTAATAATGAGGTAAGAGAATTGTTGCGATTTGTCTGTCTTCAGTGCCGAGTTTCAACTGACTCTAGTTACAGCCTAATGAAATTCAAATAGCTGGGCTGAAGGTTACAAGGGGGATGACACATGAGGCTGATATTAATAATGTATGTGAGCAAATAGACTTGCAGTAGCAGTTCCAACAGCGTGGAACAAGTTACAAAGAGAGGTCTGACTCGATCTGACCTGCGCTAGAAAACAGGATTGAAACTCAAGATCTGCAGTTTCAAAACACGGCTTTCCCGTCTGCTGAGCTCCTGCCCAATAAAAGCCATCCCCCGCTGTGCAGCAAATGTCCACATCATTTCATAACGATCTGGCCAAATAAGCAGTTACAGATTTTTCCCCCTTCTAAAGCTGTCAACCTTATCAAGTGTGATGTGGAACTGAATTAGTATCTACGCTTGATCTTTTGTCACAGCGAAAATAACAAGTTTTGGTGCTGGTTTGGTGACAATGCAATAGCAAAGTATGTGAGCGAAATTACCCCGTGCGCTAGAGAAACATAAACCTGCCTCATGTTTTGTGCTTCCCTAACAAGTAGGAAATCTTTGTAGTTCCATTAATTGGGTATAGATTTCCACCTGGCTAAATGGTCATGAAGCACAGACCTTCATGTTACTTTGGATTCTTCTGTTTAATGATGCCAGTTTCTTTTCAAATAATGGTTTCTAGCTTCCCCTATTGTTCATCCTAAAGTCTGTCAATGACCTGAGAGGAAGATAATCCTGTCTGTCATCTTATCCTGAAAATCCAAGAAAAATGAATGCATCAGATAATGCTTATGTCTTACATGATTGTTTTTGTGTCAGATTCTGGATACACCCATGCCATTTTCTGGCACAGGGTAGTTGATTGAATATCCAGCTGAGGATTCATTGGCAAGAAAGTCTTCAAGTTGTCTTCTTAAACTCCAACCCCCTCCTGCCTATGCTGCCCACCCCTCCGCCACTCCCCCCCCGGATTTGTTGGTGTCAATTTTTCTTCTAAACCCCTGACAAGTACATTGTATAGTGAATTAAGAGAAGCTGGTGATTTGGGAAGTCCTGAATTAATGAGCACGCTTTAAATTTTGATAAAGTGCTTCAGTGATTTAGAAGAAGTTGGCATTTGCTGAGACAAACCTAGAAGTTAAGGGATGATCTTTATTGATGGGCAACTGCATATCAACCAGCATCAATGGCTACAGAACTTCGGAAAGTGACAGAGCAAACCAGTGATAACACAGATAATGCTTGAACAGGGTATTTATTCGCTGTTGTCAACTAGGATCCATCAGATTTAGACAGATTTATCTGTTGGTAAATACAGCCTGTCTTTGTTTATAGGAAAAAAAAAATCTAATAATCTTCCAGCGCAGCTTTCTCCTGAAAGCTTTGTTGGTTTTCTTTGTTCAGTGAATTTATGAAGTCTCTCTTACTGCTGAGTCAGGAGGATGAGGTATTATCTGCTGTAGCGATGAATGTTGTCACACCAGAACGGACTCCTCTTCCACTTCAGTCTGAGCAGTCTCGCGTTACATGACAACTTTCTTGGTGACCAAAAGAGTAAGAAGTGTAATCTCTTGCACTCTTAGCTATGTAACTTCTTCCAAAGTGCTCCTGTTAGTTGCTCGGTGACCCTGGAAAGGATTGGAGGAAGATTATCTGCCTTTCACAGCAGAAAGCGTCACAAGTGTCAAATCTGTGGTGTTCCCTTGGTGGTGATGTTTGGCTATTCAACACTGCCTGCAAGATGCATGGTCCCATGAATGTTAATAGTCTCTCTCAGAAAGTAAAAGTTAAATTTGCAGTTTTCCTGCACTCTTCAAGTGCTTTATTATCATAAGATTTTCTGGAGTGCTAACAGTATCTTATAACAAGTAGCTTGGTCTGGTCTGTGTGCCTCAAGGGACTTATGGGCAGTTTTTTGGTAGCTAAGCCACCATTGAAGGAAAGGAGACAAGTGACTCTATCTCATCCCTGTGCTTATAGTTAATTTAATCCAGAAAAGACTCTAGCTGATTTACCCAATGACAAAGATCAAGTAGGGGCTAGCATCCAGAGTTGCTCAGTCCACTAACAAGCAGTCCTCACTTAAATAAGATATACCTATCCTCATGGTCTGTCTTTATGGTCTTCTGCTAGCAGACTTCAGCATATTTCTTGCCCTCTGGGGAGCCATGAATAGGCAGCTATGTCACTGCACTTCGCATGGTGTTGTGCTGAGATCATAAATCCTGCTGAGAGGAAGCCTTTAAAGCTCAAGTGAAGCAATTCACTAGCTATCACTACCCAGATTTTGGCAGTCCCGCTGGCTCACATCCAAGCCCAGCGCATGGGCAGAGCGAGCAGATTAGCCCACGCAGCGCTGTAGAGGTGGGGTGTTGGCTTTGCTTGCCTGAGAGCGCCGTTGCGGGGATTGTTTGGTGGCAGCTCTGGTTCAGCGGTAGCTCCTCAGTATCGGATGCCGTTTGCAGGGATGAGGAGCAGCGCTTGCCTGGGATGCGGGAACCTTGGGAACTTGTAGTTTTCAGTGGTTTCTGAACCATTCTGCACTGTGCTAGTCATTCTTGATCTTGTATTCTTATTTTTCTTTGTTGACTTGCTTCATTGCTCTTCCTTTTTTTTTTTTGCTGACAGTTGCTTAAATCTTGCGTTTGTGCTCACAGAATAAAAACAAATTTTGAATTCTTAATGTAAACTTTCATAAACTGAGAAGCCAGCCCTGGGGTATAGCTCTCAAAGTATATCTTTAAAGATTTCTCTTCCACTGCCCTGCTGCTGTCCTTGCTCTGCATGCTTATTCTGCTGTTGAGGTTGAAGCCTCATTATCGCAAAGCAGTGGGTTTCAGAGTTTATGATAAATAGTTCTGTGAAAAACCTCAGCTCGGTAATAATCCAAAAAGAAAGCAGAGTGTTAGGGGTTGTCGGGAAAGGAACAGAGAACAAAACAAAGTATCATGTATTAATCCCTGTTTTGCCTGTATCTCGTTGGATACTGTGTGTAGCACTGGTTCCTGTTGATTGGAAAAGGGTATGGTAACTACGCTTGGAACAGGTTCAGAGAAGGACGGCAATAAACCATAAAGCTGTGGGATAGTTTCTGTTTAAGGAGCAACCAAATGTGGAAAAGCAGAGCTGCTCAGCTGGAAAGTGATGATAGGGGAGGGGTAATGTGGTATAAGCCTGCAAAATAAAGAGATTCAAGAGGGAAAAGAGAAACGAGAGGAGTCAGATTAGAGATGAAAAGCACCTGCTTAACCTACTGCTCTGCAGGGCAAGGAGTGGGGAGGGGGAAGCTCTGTTGTGCTTCCTTCAGGATGGAGCAGCCCAGTGGTGGGGGAGGACCCCCGTGCTGTCCCTCCCTTCCCACGATGTTTGGGAAGGGGGTCTGACCGCGGAGCCCGGGGCGAGAGCAGCAGCCCCCAGCACTGGGGCAGAGCCGGGGCTCTGGTGCCCGGCCCTGGGGCTTGTCCCGGCCCTCTCCTCGCTGTGGGGAAGCCGAGGTGGTCGGGAAGCCATCCTGGGCCAGAAGCTCCTGATGCTGCTGCGGCTGCTCTGCAGGTTCTAGTGGGCCTGGGCTATGTGAAAAAAGGCAAAGGAAGGAGTACAAAAATTAGTCATGGGTTCAGAGCATGTTTTTGAATCCACAATCAATTTTTTTCTGTAATTGAGCTGGATTTCAGAAAACTTTTTTCATATGTAATGACTTTTTTCAGAGAAAAGAAAAACTGGAACTCTCAAAGATTATTTTTTCTTTTTTTGGTGGCATTTTGTTACGTGGGAATTCTGATAAAACACTTGCAGGCTGACAGTTTTAAAAAAACCCAGGCAGTTTAATCATTAAAAAATAAACCAACTACATATTGGTAAAAGCAGCAAAATTTAAATTGGGTTAACTAGTTACTATAGCCTCAGGCTTCTGCATCAACTAGTTTGATAATTACTTTCCTGCCCGTCAGAAATGGAGGGATGCTGAAGGAGCGCTCTGTACCACACAACACGCATGCACGAGTTCTGCATTTGTACTTGCTCACATGCTGACAGTGCACTCCAGAAAAATTAACGATGCCAAACTCTAATAGCAAATGTCTTTTAAAGAGTGCTATTAAATAAGGCGAGTCAGCCTTGAGAGTGTTTTGTTTGGTTAAGGGGGGGGGGGGGGCAGGAAGCAAAACCGATTTGGGTTTCATTTTAAAATTTTCCTCTGGGCTTCTGAGGAGCAATGCCGGGAAACTAGTTTTTCTGCTCTCAGCTCCTCAGTACTAAATTAAACTTTCTTTGGTTTCAGAGTGCATACAATAACCATGTCTTATATTTACGTTTGTAACCAGCTAAGCTAGTTTCAACAGATCCCAGTTCTGTTGTTCTCCACAGCAAATACAGCCCACGCCATCCTCAAGTCTATCTGGGAACTTGCATTTCCACAAACATTTCTAAAGAAATTAAAGCTTACAAGTATATTTTTTTTCGCCACTCTAACCCCTTTAGAAGGAAAACATTACTTTGCTTGAAAATAAGCAAATGACAGAGACAAAACTGGGTAATAATAATTCCTGTGGACATGGAACTGTTGGAGTCACAAAGATGTTAAAGTTTTTTCAGGACGGGAACGTATCTCCAGCCTTGGGTTCCTGTCAAAAGCCCTTGTAAAGAAACCCTGCGGCACCGCTGAGACCGAGCGCATCAGGTGAGGTTTGTTACGAGGACTTAGTGTTTTTAATAAAACCCAAGTTACATTGAAATCGCTTGCAGAGAAAGATTTGTAACACGCCGAGGAAGGCTGCGGACGGTGCCGTGTCGTGCCGTTACGAGCGTCGGTAGCCAAGAGCCGTTGCCCAAAGGCTCGCGCTGCGGCGGCAGGACGGAACGGGCCCGGGGCGCGCTCTGACTCGCAGCACGCTGCCTGGGAAAGGGTGGGAGCTCCTGAACCAACGACTCGTGTATGATACTTGTAAATGATTTTTTTTAGAAATTGCTTAATTCATTAATAAGTGTAATCACTTATTTAATAACTGGGCAGCCAAACTTGATCTGTTTATGCCTGTAAAATTAAAAATTGCGTGCTATGGCATACCTGTCTGCAGCTAGGAAATGCATGTGTTTGACGCTTTGTTTTACTGGATCTGAAAGACGATTTGATTGAAACGACCGTAATTTAGTGTGTGGCACTAGTCATTAATAAGGCACTAAAATAATATTACTAATTACAGACTAAGCAGATGACATTAGGAGCCAAAATAGGGATCAAAGTTCAGAATAGGCTGTAATTTGGATCTGATATATCCTGAAAATTGATATGCTGTCTCTGAATCTCCTACTATTTGAGCTAAAAATCTTGCAAATTGTATCTTGGTCAGAAATTCACAAACTCTGTGTGTTGAGAAGGAGCGGGAGGGAAAGAGGGTCACATGTGGCTGATCTGAAATCAAGTTTATGTAGAAAGATTCGCAAGAGGTGAATATGGCCGTTTACACACATATGTGTGTGTGCTCTCTGTGAATTTAGGTGAGGGAATCAAACTTGGTTTGGGTTTTTCATCCACTTCTACTGTATGTAAGAGCAGGTGTTTAGTACACAGGCGGTTCAAAGATTCTCATGGACAGCCTAGGTGAAGCTTGGTGAGATGATTCCCACCATTTACTTGTTCAAAGGGCAAAGGCTGTGAAGAGAGAGGCCTGAAAAGATCTGCTAATGAAATGGCTTGAGGGAGAAAAGCAGGAGAGAAGGATGGAGGGAGATTCATGAGAACAAATTCTATTTTTTTTTCCCCCAAGTAGGATGTACCATATTAGTGTATTGATGTCTTCCGCAATAAAGAAGCTTGTTCGGGTAAAATGTGTTGTTGGAACAGATGAGGTTTTTTGAAATGATGCTGATGCCAAATCTTTTCATTATCCGGATGTGAATAAAATACAGCTTTAGCTCAGTCACTCTAAGGAAGAAGGTTAAAAAAAAAAAAAAGAATTACATATTTAATTTGGCTAAATTAATTCGGAGCTGGAAAACACAACTCCTGAACTCTGTTCCTGCCTCTGCCATGACTGACCTTACCACTTTATACTAATATGTTTTTATGAAACTGTGTGGATTATTCTTTCAAACGTGCAGCTTGTCTAACTTTCCAGTGAGAGAACTTGAGTCACACAGTGAATATACTGAAGGAAAGAAAAGTGCATTTGAGCATTCTCTGCAGACATAGTATCCTTCAAACAAGCCACTTATGCCAAATCAAGTTCAGAAAGTGTGCAGAATAATTTCTAGGGACGGTTGTAGTCGTGGAAAGGTTTTTTTTCTACTAAGTTTTGAGTAACTATCAGTTTAGGCAGTTTCCTACGTGAGATCTGGAACTGCATTAAGCATCTAAGCTTCTTATGGTATACGGGGAGAGTCGAACATCACTGCTTGCTGTACTGGGTCAGTGCGTGTCGTATAGACAATGAATTGCTGAACCTCTCTGAGGGAAATGCTGAGAGTGGGAATGAGGCTTTAAACCTCTGGAAAGCTACAACTTTTTTGGTTGTAGACCCCTTTCTTGGTGGTTCTGGGGGATGTGCTTTCACCTTGTGATTGACAAAACAGTTGTTTGCTGAATATTGATGCCTAGTCTATTTTTTTGTCATTTTGTTGGATTTTTTTGGTTTTGTTTAATGGACCAAGAGATTTGGGAATGCAAGCATAAGCTTCCCTTCCTCTTCTCCACCCTTTCCTCTGCTTAGTTCACCAAACATAGCTCACCAGTTAGCACACTCGCGTAGGATGTGAAATCAAGGTGTAAATTTCTTCATGAAGGGAGTTTGCTTTTGTTTTTGTTTTTGCCTTCTAAACTATTTTGCTGAGTTAGTCTGTGGTATTTTCGAGCTCTTGAATTTAATTTTGTTATGAACAATGGAGCAACATCAAAGATTAATTGGGCCAAATATGCATTACTCTCACTTCCCAGGGAAGTGTCCTGATTATTAAGTATAGGTCTGGTTCCTCAATTTCCTTCTTAAAGATTACTTATTAATATTACTGAAATTATTTATTCAACATGAAATGAAATGCATGCTTTAGGATGCAGACGTACGTAACTACCAAATGACAGAGTGTTTAGAGCTTTCTTCCTCTAGCCTATTGCTGCTTTAATTATTACTATTAGACATTATAATAGCTTTAATAAAAGGGTTAGATAATAATTCTGTCTTAGAGATGTCCATTGTTCAATTTTTAGGATGACTTCTCAGGCTGAGGCTTATCTTTATTTTGGGCTCCTCTAGCAGAGGATAATCTCGACTCTACAATATCAGGATGAAAGTGTTCCTTTATTTTGTTCAGCCCTGTCCTTCCTGAAAGAAAATCGTGGGCAAAATAGCTATCAAATCAGATTTCTTGAGAGTAAGGTAGAGAAATTAGACCTGGGTTGTGCTTAAGAGAAAAACAGACGAGAGGCAGCTCAGATCTGGAAAGACGGAGGCACTTCTGGTTGTGTGTGTGTGTGTTCAGGGAAACCAAAACCTAAATAAAATTTAAAAAAACCAAACCCCACAACAAAATCCCCAATCAAACAACAAAAAGAACCAACAAAAAAACCCGCCAAAACCTAAACATGCAGGTGCCTAAGACTTGGAGATATCAAAGGTTAAGACACAGCTACAGTTAGGGTTTTTTTCAAGGTGGGGATTTTTAGGTGCAGAGCTGTAGAGCGCTTTATTCAGCGTGCATATGAATGTAAACCTGAAGCTTTTCTTTCCTCTGGCAATTTTACACCCTAAAACAAAGGCAAATCAGTGACTATTTGAGTGATCCAGCCCAAGTGATCGATTAATGAGATAGCATGTGCTTGCTGCTGGAGGAGAAGGTAGTATTTATGTGGGTTTTTTGGGGTGGTCCATCTGATCTGTCCAGGTTTCTGAACTATCAAATAAAACCTTTATTCTCTACATGCTTAAGGAGCTGACATTGCCTACTTGAACACCATTCTATAAAAATGTAGAGATATTGAAGATTGCTCATCACATAGATGACACTTTTAGACTTTTTTGGTGACTCCTTGCAGTGGTTTTGGGGAAATGACCTTGCTGATTCATGTTTTCCTCTTCAAATGACACCAAAGAGACAACCCCCCCAACACATTAGATATGCAAAATTTGCATGAAATTTCAATTTCTTGTCAGAGATCCATTGCCCTGAACAGTCACTGTGATTACAAAAGTTAACAGTCTGTCCAAATATAGTAATGATTGAAGTTATGAATTTTATCTATCTCCTACATATCTTACCTTCGAAAGAAATAAATTAATGTATTTCTGATCCAGAAGACATGCTGTTTTATTAATTAGTGTACAAGGAATTGTTAGGTTAGATGATTATGTTCAATTAACTATAATGAATGTAATTAATATGGATTCTGGTTTTAGGTAGTTGAGTTAATAGTGCCATTAAATGCTTCCATTATGGTACTACTTGTTGTATCAGGGACACAGAGTTTATAATGAAAGAGGCAAAAGTATTTTTTCTTCATTCCTCTTAGCGAGCAAAGTAACTTCTCCCTGGTTGTAACATATGCAGAACAGTTTACATTTCCTTTGTAATTGCTAAAGCTTATAAATACTCTATATTAAAATATGTTCTAAAACTTGGTAACGTACCCTTTAAAATATTTCATTACAGTGTGGTTACAAAATACTATTCACAATAAGGGGAGCGTACTTGCTTCAAAGCATGCAGGATTTATTTACTCAAGCAGGATTTATTTACTAAACACCTCGTGTTCTGTTACTTATGTCTAGAAAATGACCAATAACCCACAACAAATACTATTTGAAAAGGAAGTGGTTCCAAGTAAGGATTTCCTCTGGGTGTTTTTGTGTCTGTCTTAGTTTCTGCTGTTTTGTTGTGAGGAGGTGGTGGTGGAAAGGTGTTCCTTATGGATTCACAGAGGGTACCTTTATGCCTCAGGGTTCCTAAGTCACCAAATAAAGAAGCAACTCGTGATGACCCAGCTCTGGAAGCTATTTCATTTCTTAAGTCATACTTAAATGAGACAAAATTAAATTTTGCAGCATAACCAAGTGTTGCCATAACTATTTCTTCAGGGTTTGTTTACTTCACGCACAAGGGAACGTAGGAGTTTTGGAGGCAACGTGTTCACTTTGCTTGGATGCAAGTTGTAGTCTTAAGGGTCAGAAGACTGCACTGATCAACAGCAGAGACCACTCTCAGCAGATCAGTCTCTCCAGAAAATGCACTGATGATAATCTTAGAAAGACTAGGCAGAACATGCTGCCCCTTCGTATCTTAAGCTATACATTCCTACTCAGAAATTCTGAGCAGAAAAACTTGATTTAAGTAACATATAAACTGGAATCTCAGGAGCTAACTACCTAGCCATGTAGGAATGGGATACAGAAATGTGCTGGCTAGCCATAAAAGAGCATTTGTTTTCGCCTGGTGATTAGTGCTGTAAGTAACATGTAGTTTTGTTGCGCTAATAAAATGCGGACCAAATGTGATTTGAACAATTTCTATTTGTTTGATGTTTTAAAGAGAAACACTTCAGTCTTTTCTGCTCTACAGCTGGTGGTACTGCATCTCGCATCGCTATTACGTTAAAGCAAACTCTAGATGCTTTAAAATTGAAGATAAAATTGACCTGTTACCCATGCTGATATGAGGTTTGGATTGAACAACATCTGTTCCGAATACACGTCCTGTAAGGAAATACCGCTGCCTCTATTCGCTTCAAAGGGACAATTGACTGGAGTTTTTCTTCTCCTTCCTTTGTTGTACGTGAATGAAATGTCAGCCTCTGCCAGACGGATTTGCCCACAGTCGTTACCAACCTGCAAAGCCGCCTCTGCGCTGTTGCCGCAGCCGTGGGTGTCCTGGGGCTGGCTTAGCCCTCCGCGCAACCCCTCGGTTCAGTTTCTCGCGTGCGTCTCAGGACGAGAAGCAGTTGTGTGTGCTGCTTCTGCTTTGCCTGCTTGTGGAAGACTGATGTCTCCAAAAGCAGCCCTTCCTCAAGTGAGCGGCCGCTAGAGAAGTTCTGGTTTTTTATGAATGATCTATAGCGTGAGCTAATCGCTTTATTTGTATGAGATCTTTTTGTAGCGAAGCCAGAAAGATAGAGCCCTAAAGCAACTACTTTACATTTTGCTGCTGCATCTGTTCCCTCTACATCCGTGCTCTCCCAACAGAGATCGCATTATGCTTTTTTCTCCTTACTGCAGAGAAGCTCAAAACTATGATAATGTTCTGACTTCATGAGCTGAAAAAAGTGGCCAAAAGACATGCAAATGAGAGAGAGAAGAGCTTTTCAGTATTGCACAAACTGTACAAAATTATTCTGCTGTAACTTGGGTAGTTGAACTGAAGGGAGGAAGCAGTGATTCAGAGATAAAAGTGGCAGAGGCACATTCTTGTAGATGTTGCTACTTCCATTTCTTTCCTGACCCAGTCAGAGGGAATTTGCAGCAGAGGGATGTTTCATGTGTAATATTCCTAAGCAATACCAAGATAAACCGATATCCAACAGTCTCATTTAAGGGCATGTATTTCTCTGACGCATCCCAGGTTTCATAAATGTTGGATTTATTGCCTGCTTGGGTTTTGTTTGAAATGATAAGGCTGAAAATCATTATGCAATGTCAAATTCTGCCTAGGTTGCTTCATTGTTTAAGGACACAATAAACCTGTAATTATAGTAAAGAGATTGTTGTTGTTAGGGAGGGATGGTGAGAAACTATTAAATTCCTGTACAAAATGAAGAGGCAACAAGAATAGGCATTACTGTAAAACCTAGACAAGCTGTTATCTTTCAAGGTGAAAAAACCCAAAACTTCTATAACGTATTTGATAGGAGATGCTTCTGTCTTTTGGTTATATAAAGCACTGGAAATGTAGAGTTCTAGTATTGACACTGAAATGCTCAATATCAGATGAATATAGCCTTGATTATTATAGGAAACTGAAATTGGTAGCATGTAACTGATAGGAGCATAAATGGATTTTTTTATGCTGTCATAAACAAGATGTAGATCAGTGTCTTTGATCTAATCTCTAAAAATTCCCTCCATCTGCGTGTGTGTGTGTTATGCTCTCCTTTTTTTTTTTTTACAAAGAAATCCCCCTTTCCTCCTGTGCATACATAATATTTGAAAAGCAATGATGATGAACTCTTCAACTGTTCCTGTCTACACTGCCAATCCTTTGAACTCCACAATTGGCATTTGCTCCTTTTTCTATCCTTTTTCTATGGTTTTAAGTGAAACTTGAACACACCGGCTGCCTTGCAAGTTGCAATGCTGCATGATTTTTCTCACTAAGCTTGTTCTGAGGCCTATCAAACTTTGAATAATTTTCTATTTTCATAAGCTATCATATTAACTTTGATGGAGTGATGCTGCTTGGATCAACATTGAAATTCAATAGCCCACGATGCAGAAATGTGTTTGTATAGCAGTAACATAAAAATGATAAACCCTGCCACTTCCATGCCGATTTCGTCACAAAGGCCTACTGACCAGCTTAAGATTAATTAGAGTTTGAGTTACGTGCCATGAAAGCCTGCATGGCTGAGGAGATGCTACAAAATGAAGTAGAACGGGAAAGAAATCAGCAGTACTTCAATGACCTGAGTGCGTGACACTGAGGTGGTAAAAGTAATGTAAAAATGCATTAAATGAGGTCTGAGACATGATTTTTCTTGAAGCTACTTGGTGTGTCAGAAGGGAAGTTCTGTGTCTTAAAGAACTTCCAGTTTGCCTTTGACACTGCTGGAATAATTTTAAAAGGTTTCTGTCCCTGTAGTTGAATATGGTTTCTGCAGAACCTTGTGAATTCTTCAGATGGAGGATCTGTGTAGGGGAGTTAGAGGACGTCCCCTGGTTTCCCTTTCAACAACAAACCAAGATTTGTTCAGTAGAGATGTTTGGGTACTTGAAATTCATTATCTGTCTGTAAAGATGAGAGCACAAATCTCTATTGGTGGAGTCTACAGGCTGCAGCCAAACCTTTAAAAGGTCTCCTCTACCAGCGTGAAAGGTTAGTGCGGTGTTCTGTAGGTTTCTACATCTATCTTTTATGATGTCAACTGCCACTGAGGTGAGAAGAGATGAAAAAGAGGAAATTTCATTAGAGAAAGGGATGGGGTAAGATGGCTGGTGGAGGAAGGTGGGAAAAGTTTCCATTTGTATGCAATGAAACTTTAGTATCGAAGGGTCACTGTGACCTTTAAAAGGGGATTTTTTTAATAGCTCAATATACTTACAGTTCACATGACGAGAAACTTTTCAGAGGTGATCCGCTGTTCCCAGGCCAGTTTTTATGCAGGCTGAGCAAAAGCAGCTCCATAAGCTAAGCTAACACATCTACTTCATGTACTCATCTCTGATTTTGACAGTGTTGGCTTTTTGGCCCCAACGCTGGGTCTGCTTCAGCAGCGGAGCCAGCAGCTGTTGGTTTCCTCCTTTATCACCAGTAGATACCAGCACAGCGATGTGGAATTACTACCAAATGCTTCAAACAGTGACATGGGCGTCTCTTTTGTTCTTCCCCAGGCAGCTGCCCGGAGGCCATTAATCCGTGACGAGAAAGAGGAGGACTTGGCAGTGATTTGACTTGTACGCTGACAGAAGGCACACGAACAACTGTTTATTTCCAGTGTCTTCCTGGGTAACTCCGAACATATCTCTCCTTTCATGAAAAGGTAGCTGGTTACGATCCTGAGTCTAGGGAGGGAGGAAGCTGCATATTGATGCTTCTAAGCGCCCCTCTTTACTGTCATGCCCTTCTTATCAAAAATAAATGTAATTTAAAATTTAAATGATAACATTAGTGAAATCTTATTAAATTTAATTTGATTTAAGTTAAAATAAAATTGCTAAAAAGTTAAATTTACATAGGGAAAAAGTACATAATAAAAAATTTAAACTGCAGAAGTCCTCAGGGAGAAGCACCATCAAAACCCTCTTTTTCCCTCTCTTCTATCCCTCCTTTTCCAAATGGCTGTATTGTGAGCACTCAAATTCTTTAAGAATTCATGCGCTTGAAAGAGTAATAGGCTTTTCTGTATGCCAATAACTGCAAAACCAGGCAATTGCAAATGAAGAAACCGATATGTAAAGGTTCAATGAGTTCTTCAAAGAACAAATGAAGCTGGTGTTAGTCATTATGTAGCATTGCTTATATGCACGGAAGTGGGTGTATCTATATCATGTTCTCATTCCGAAATAAATTGATAGTTAGACATATTTAACATCAACAGCTGTAAGTGCAATATTTATATTTTACGTTTTTTGGTGAAAATCTGCACATCACAGAATTCTACAAATGTAAGCACAAGATAATCCTTCTTCATCAGAATTAGTCATAGCGATTGTGAAGAGATCTGAATTTTTATATTGCTCCTGCCCCTGTTGTGAGTTTCTTATGGATAAGCTGATAGTTTCACTTTTCAAAGATATCAGGCCAGCATTTTTTATACCAATGACTAACAGCAGTTGTTCTCTGGTAGCAATTATTTTTATCTTTTGTGGCATATAAAGGCTTGATGTGCCCTTAACTAATCTTCTTGAGGTGAAAACTTTTACTTTTGTCTAAAGTTTTGAATATTTTAAAGAAAAATCCTTCAGCTGTCCATTAGAATGAAAAAATGTTTTGTCAGCGTTCTGGGATATGTTTTGATTTACCAGTTACCTTATTGCATTAATATTTTTATAATTATTTTAAAGCAGATTTTAGGGTTCTGTCTTTCAAATCCTACTTGTGTTAAAAAAAAAAAAGTACCACTGTAAGGAAGGTCTGGCATCTTTGCTGTAACTAAGCCTATCATTTGTCCTCCCTGGGTAGGATAGCAGCTTGGGATAGTGATTTGGACCTAGTTTCACCACAGATACAAGATGCTGTGCATAAAAGTTCATAACTAGTTCTATCACTAGCTGTGATAGACTACTTTAGGACTGTCAGTTATTCATTCTAAGTTTTGATTATCTGACTACTTATCTGTCCCAAATAAAATTCCTTTTATCAACATGTGAAGAAATCATGCTACCATAAATTGAAATTTTAAAAATAGTTTTATTTAGTTCAAAAATATTCTTCTCTTTCAAGATATTTTCAATGTCGCTTCTGTTTCATAAATTTTGCAAATTTGACTCTAAAGCAACCCAATGATAAAATATTGCTCAGAACAGAAAGGGCAAGGTTTTGGGAGTACAATACTTAAAACTTGTGATTCAGGAGGAACACAGACAGTAGCTTGAGGTCACGAGTCATTCAAAAGGCATTCAAAATTCAAGAAGGGGCGAGTAAGAGTTGGATTTGAAAATAAGAGCATTGTTCACTTCAGTAATATATCTAAAAAAGATTTTTCTGTTTTAATGTGGCTCATCTAGAAGCCTAAACATAGTAGGGTTAAAACTTAACTTTTACGTTTTTATTGAGGTAGGGCGTATAGTGCACAGGATGAATGCGTGGGGAAGTTTCTTGCGGGCTCAAACCGAGCAGAGTCCAAAAGCACTGGCAAGAGTGAAGTCTAAAGTTTTTCTCTGTGTTCTCCCATTTAAGTCTTTAGGGTAGAATGGGAACAGAGTATGAGAAAGGTATCGGAAATATTTGGCATATAATTAACATACCAGTAAATAAAAATGGCTGTTTAGATGCTTGTTAAAAAATCAATACTTTACAGGAATATGAAAGACCAACTCTTGAGACACCTCTTGATGTCTTCTCCTAAAACATGAATCACTGATCCCTTGCCCTTTGCTTTTACGAAGGCAATAAAAAGGGACATCTGTAGCATGTCAGGCAATGCTATTTACTGAACTGGGGGGTGCGAGGAGGGTGGGGGGCTGGCGAAGAAGAGCTCACAACCAAGGGATGAGATTTGACTTAAGGGTCTACGCTGAACAGCGTGCATGGAAACTAATAGCAATTCCTGGGGATGTCCAGGTATTGGAGTGACAGTATCATTTAATACCATGAACCGCTATCTTCTGGTGGATGCTGCTTCTCTCCTTCCTTTAAATATGCTTGAATACTGTAAATTTACCCCCATGTTACAATACTGTTCACTTCAACAGACCCATGAAAGATAATCGTTGCTTTCCTAGCACAGTATTTTTCCTGATTTAGGGAAGGAGGAGTAAGAAAAAAAAATCCACCCTGATCTGAGACTTGCAGCCAAACATATTCCTGTGTAGAAAACAAAAATGTTTTTCTTCCTTATAGTCTTTAATTTTGACCATCTTAATGTAAGCTAAGAAGTCCTTTCTTGTTTGAAATACAGCATTTGGGGTTTTATTTTGAAAATGTTCAAATGTTCTTGTTAACGTTTAAGCTTCCTTTCTCGTCCCTGCCCCAGTTACTGTGACAATAGCATTGAATTCAGTTTATTATTCTCTCACTTATAGGAGTTTTTTGATGAATAGATATTTTCCTGAGGAAGAAATTTAAGATTTACCAACCAGCTCCACTGTTGATCCCTATATCAATTTCTTTCCTTAAATGAAGCAACTGATAAGCTTTCATACCAAGACGACAATTTGGCACACTTTGATGCACCTATAATCATAACTGCATCAAACAAGCTAGTTTTACTTGTTTACTCTTAAACATTTAATCATGTTTAAGAAGATCTATTATTTGAAACTGTGTCAAGCTTCATCCATCTTCTAAAACAGTTAAAGTCTAAAACTAGAATTTGATCATTTATTTTAAGCCATGTTACTGTGATAACCGCTCTGCAAGCAGTCTGGAATATCAGTTTTGTCCTCAGCATCCTTAATTATCTGGTTGTCTAATTGTTTCTTATTATATAAACATCACAATGCAGATTATCATCAGTTACTGTCTCATTAATACCACCTGGTTTGATACAGTCATGTCTGTGCAGTCAAGTTTTCCATCTACATACGGGATGCAAAGCTGTGTAACGATCTTTGATGAAGGCTATAGAATAATGTTATTTCAGGAGCTCTTTGACATCCTTCTGTGAAGACTTGATGCTGCATTGGGCAGGATGGAGGTAGGCTTTGGTTTGGAAATTTTTGTTAGCATCGTTATATTCTTGGTTTCTTTACAGTATTGGAGAACTGGTGGATACCAAATTGTTGGTCCCTGAATTGAATATGCATATGGCAAGGCTGGGAAAATGAGGGTGGAGCTGAAAACGCGTCCCTGCAGTCCTGTGCCAAACAGAGGTTTAACAAAGAAATTAATCTGTAAAAGCCTTTTTGTGAAATACTGCTATTCTGAATCAATTACTTTCTTTTATGGTGCTGGAAACAGTGTAGGTTGCTTTTTCATTTTGACCTTCTTAGCTGTGCTTGCATTCTTTTACCTTTCTTTGTGAACTTAAAGAAAAAGATACTAATCTCCACTTACACCAGGTTATGATAAATCAGAACATATCTAACAGACTAGTTTGGAGAAATGTCTTAAAGGTTTTTTCATTTGTTCTACTGGAGCTATTTAATCTTTTTTTTCTGCTCTACACCAGTGGTCTAAGAATGTTAAAATATTTTTTGGCCCAGAACTGGGGGTCATGGTGGTGGGGAAATCTTTCCTTTCTGCATATCAGCTGCTGTTTGAGGTGTAAATAAGTAAATGTCAACCTTGACCACTGACAAATTCTCCTGTAGGTAAAACTTCATGACTATAAATTCCTGAAGCACGGGGACCAGAAACCACAGTCTTACATAAATAGGAAAAAAAAAAAAAAAGATTTAAGTATTCTATTTAAACTGAAAGCACATGCTTTCAGGTCTTGGAAAGCATTATAATAGTGGAAGGTACAATTACATGTGCAGGTTTTTAGGGGACTTTTGGAGAAAATTTCACAGCTGAAATGGAGACTTGAAAAGTTGCAATCCTTTTACAGAAAAGGCCCAACATATGTGTAGAAAAAGACAAGTATTCCTTGTTAGAGCAGGAGCAAAGAAATAGTGTTCTCTGCTACCACTGTGTAAGCTGCTATTACATTATGCTTCAAGGAATGACAGCAGTTGAATGGAAGGAGAAAATTGGAGGAGATAGAGATGGCAGACCATAAGAATTGTGCATGAAGTGAAAATTGAGTGATTGAGTTGGCTGAACAGGGAAATAATTTCACCTCCTAACCTAATGCATTAAAGGAGAAAAAATCTGAACTGCAGCTGTGGGCCGTGAGGCTTTTCAGGCGCCACAGCTGCTATCACCTGTTTTATCCTTTGCGCAATCGAGATTTTAAATATCCAGTTTAAAACAAAATATTTAAGAATGGTATATTATATATCTTAGCACCAAGGTAAAAGTAGATGATGTATTTTCTTGCTGTTATCTTGGCAGCTCCGCTTGTTACAGCGCTGACTGTATTTTCATGTTAGATGACTATTTTGGGACTGCAAAGCGATGTGGAATGAAGAGAGAGTTTGCCTTTTGCAAAAATTTTTAAGCCAAGAACTCAAGACAAAATTTTAAAACAACATCTTGAAAATTGCAGGCTACTCCAAAAGTGGAAGAATAAATATCAGGGCATCTTTCTTTAGCTTGTCAGAGTGACAAATAACTGTTTTGTTGTTGGTGGTTTTTTTTTTAAAGGAAATTAAGAAATACACTTGAAAGAGCAGTGTAAGTTGTATCTTATTTACTTCTTTCTTGCAGGTCAAAATTAAAACTACATTGAACAAGATATTTTGTGATGAGCTAATGGCCTGAATAACCTTAAGCTGTGGCAGCAGTTTAATAAAAAGAAATGGTCTTTATTCTCCGATCCCTGAATGATCGGAGGGAGTAGAGGTGGTCATTTCAGTGCAATTCCTACATAAACTCAAAGTGAAAACAAAAATGGTAAAAGTAAAGCAACTTATAGTTCACCTTAGAGAAAATATTTGTCAAAGCAGCATCAAAGCCTGCAGTGTCATGAACTGACACTGAGAGAGATTCCTCCTGAGAGAGGTATTATATTTAAAATGTCTTTTCTCCTTCATGCCCTCTTTGAAATACTCTACTCTCATAAAAGCCATAAATCCATATTTCATTCTAGGGACACACAACCTGATGTCCATCAAAAGCTTCCACTTTATGGATTGATTAAAAGTAGAAGTTTTGGAACAGGAAATCTGTTTGGTTCCCTCCCCTGCTCCATGCCCAGCGTCTGTGAGGCTTTAGTTTTCCTGTAGTTCTTTGCACCCTGTATTTTGGTTAGGTGACTCTGGAGCGAGGACTCAGTTTTGTCTCCCGCTTACCCCTCTGCTTGGCTGGTGGCGTGCTACGAGCAGGCCCATCGCTGCCGCGACGGCAGCCTCTCTGCGTGCGCAGGATCGATGTAATTCCAGCAGGCTCTGGAGCGGTGCTAAGAACGGCTTATCCGTTTTTATGGCTTCCAAAGAGACATCGCGTGTGTGTATTTTTATATACGTACGTGCATGCAGTGTGAAGATGACTAAAAATGTATTTGTGGGGTTTTTCAGTACATTTATATACTTGAGAGAAGGGGATATGAATAGCTGAAAGTGCCTGGGCTTTGACAGCCCCTTCCTCATTAGCCTTGCGACCTGCAGAGGTGGGCAGCAGCAAGGCACCGTATACTGTGTTGGGACATGGGGCTGACCCCTGGTGCTCTCCCGTTCGTCCTCAGATCTGCGCAAAGCGGCGTTTCCCTGAAGGCAGGAGGGAAGGAGGCACTTGGTCACCGTTCCGGCTCTTGCCACCCCACTGCTCCGATGGGGGGATCCCCTGCGGCGCCGTCCCCACGGAGTTTGCCTGGCACTGCTTTTCTCTGCCCGAGTCATCTCTCCGCCACACTTAGCTTCTCTCCTATCTTCCTAATGAACAAAATCATTTCCAGTTAGAATCTCTGACCCTGGTGACTTGATTTCCTCAGCACGTCGTGTTTAGGACAGTTTGGGAATGCCTAGGCTTGCAGTGATCTGAAATAAGGGCTGATCAATGCCGCTGAATTCAGCAGTTTCAGGGAGTTGCAGTTTCTATCTGAAACCATGGGCTTTGGCTCTATGCACAAGAATCGGTTTATTTTAATGCTCGTTGAAGCTAAACTAAGTCAAGGTCTAGGTGCTGTGCTCAGAAGATATAGGCAATATTTGTTACAGGGAGAGAGGCAACAGGACTGCAGGGGTTTTAGATCTCTCATTGAATTAAAGGTCTTTTCCAACCAAAACGATTCTATGAAAATTTTAGGTTCAGAAAATGCATTTGAAGTTAGTAAATGCCAATTTAGAAGTTTTTGCATACGCGAATTCTCTGAAAACACACATCCTTCCTCTTCGAGAGGATTCTACCTCATTAGTTTTCTTAATACTTAAACTGTTTGTTTATTCTGGGAAACTCACATCTGTAACGTTTTTATTGCTGTGAACTAGCAGGTAGTCAAAGGTTGCTGGAATTTCATGACCGGCTTTGAATAGCATTTCAGCTTTTAAATGTTTAAAACATTTAAAAGCATTAAGATTTTTGTCTCAATTTTGTGACACTCCTCTTTTTTCAGAGTGGCCAAGTTCAAATTTCCATCCAAATGCCAGAAGGCTTCGGAGAACAGGTAAAACTTGTTCCTGGAGGTGAATAAATTTGCATGAGCTTGAAAGAGGTTTTTAAACCTTTGCGCTTTAACCCAAATCCAACTCTCAGATTCAAACCTAGCCCAATCTAATTGGAATTTGGATCAGACAGGTGTGTTGCTGTCTTTAACATTTTTATTTACATACAAAACTCTTTTCCCCTTTGTCTTGTTTTAATTAAAATGTAGTTTTGAATAAAGCATTTTAACCCATCTTGAGGCTGCATGTTGAAAAACAAACAAAAAAACCTCCCAAACACCAAAAACAGAGGTACCACTATTTCCAGACAGTTTTGTTAACTGAAGCTGTGAACTTTAACTACTCAGTTAAAGAAAGTCTACACATCTACAGTGTTACTTTAACAAAGTGTAGTTCCTAGCTTTACGTTTCCTTTCCTTCCTTTAATACGTGGAGTATCTTGGTCTGTCCTGTGTTGATTTCTCCCAGGAAGTCTGCAGTCGTGTGATTTACAGGTAGACCTGTGTGGCTTCCTAACAGCTGCTGCCAAAAGTACGCAGAAATTCAGAGCAGCCTGCAATGACTTGTTGAATGGTGCGTTAAACCATCCGAAGGCGAGGTGCTTATGCAAGCCGGCAATGTGGAGTGTGTTGCCAGCTCTGGTTTTAGAGAAACTGTTCTTGCAGTTTGACACATCACCGTGCCTTGTTTAATTGTACTGTAATTTTAGAGCCAGGTTTAAAGTGGAGCATTTTGGTACCAATAAGTTTTGTGCCTGTGGCTGCTGTAGGTATCTACCTGGCCTTTAGCCAAGTGAGCTTCTCTTAAAAATTAATATAGTAAGCACTGAACTAAATTACAGAAGATCGTTCTTTTTGGTGAAAGTAGGATTTGCGCCATCGCTTTGTTTCATCAAATTCATTTGCTTACTCTGGGCTGAACAGCTTAATGTGTTGGGTACTACTGAAATGCTCAGTGTCTGTGTACAACTCCGTACTGTGCAGTATGTTGGTGTTGCAAGACTCCCTTCTCCGGAAGGAAGAAGGCAATTTTGTGGAGGTCTGAATGGAGGTGACTATCTTGCTGCCAGTATCTCTAGATCACCTAGAGCGATGCAGAGAGTTTTGTGGCTGAAGCACTCGGAGGTAGATTATCAACTTCTAAATTATATCCTTACTTCTGAGAGCCCTGGGTGCCTTTGGAGACTTTATAATCAGTTATCTACCTCAAACTCCACTTACTGCCTTTCGAATGGTCTTTCCTTTTCTATTCAAAGGTTAGAAGATAAGAATTGAGATAGAGATAAGAAACAGAGAGATATAAGGGCTTTAATTGGTTGCTAGTTTCTAGTGCTCTGTATTTCCGTGTGTATTTATAATGTCCCTTAGTACTTACTAAGGGAAATATGTACTCTCCTCCTACTCCCACTCTCCGTCAGAAAACCAGAGTATATTGACTCCACAAACTTGAAACATAGCAATTTGATAGATTGACTGTTTAGCCAATAATACATACTCTGCAGATGGTTCAAAATATTTGTTGTATCACTACAGAACAAACCAGTGACCGAGTACTGGCGAAGAGCTCAAGCTACGGAAGTCGCTGCGTCCCCTCGCTCTTGGATGCTGCATCCTCAGTTGAAATTCGGGTACCCACGCTGCTGAGTAACCTGACGCTGTGCTGGAAGGTCCCTCGGAGTGCGATACAGAGGTGCTAACAGCCTGCGGTGGGAAGCTGTCTGAAGCTAACTGTTAGGAAACGCTGCAGTGAGAAGTCAGGGTCCAACTTCTCAGCATGCCGTGCCCAGCCGTGCTGGAGGTTCCTAAGAACAAAGTGCCCCTTGGGCTTAGGGCCAGATTATCCCCCTTCTCATCACATCATCTGCATCATCTAATGTCCCACTGGAATTTATAAACATCTCAATCTTATTTGGTGCAGAATTTAAAAGTTTTTTGCTGTCACTAAGAATATCCCAACATCACATTCTGTGGTATTGTGGGAACCATCTGCCTCGATACCTTCTTCTAAAGCTATTTTTAATCTCTAATCGAAGATTAATTATGCCAAGCTTTGGGCCATGAAGACTGTGGAGGAGAGAGAAGGAAAAGAAAGTGCCTACAGCACTCACCACAGACACAGGAAAACTAGGTACGAGTCAGCGCTGTGATTTATAGTTGGCATTCACCAGCAGGGATGCTGAGATAAGCTCAGAAATACCAAGCTGGGGCTGAGAAACTGCTGCCTGCCCTCATCTCTTTGCAGAGGGGATGTGCTTTGCCAAAGTATCACTGATGCCTCCCAGATGGTGGCTTTCTACCTGTCCTGGCACCTACCCAGTGCTGTCTGTCAGTATTTAACTTAGAGTGTCTGTTGTTCTTTAACTCTCGTGTCTCTGAAGCACGGATCGGTGTCCTGTCTGTGCCTCCCAATTTTGTTTAGAGTTGCAAGGGGAGAGCAGCATTCCCCAAGGTTGTTTTTTTCTCTTTCACCTGGATGTGTATCCAAGATTAAAGTCTGGTCTGAGGCTGGACCTCTATTTTAAAATTTGGAGTCAACAGGTTATGGGAAAATTAAATGTAAATTTAATTCTGCTCAGAGCTGAACAGTCAAGTTCCTCTCTGCTTCCTTCATGTGGAGCTGGGGCTGAGCCTTCAGTGTCCATAACAACAACTTTCCCTGCAAATGGTGTCCTAATTCTGTCTAAAACTGTCCTGGGGGACTCTGACAGCTCCTCTGAGTTCTCTTTGCTGTTTCTCTTCATCTGTTCCCCTTTATCCAAAATTCTTTTCATGATGCCAGTCTGTTGCAAATACAGTTTCGATGGCTTATTTGAATATTAGCTACTGTTTGAACCATTTCAGCCCAGCGCTTCATGGGTTACTACTGAAGATGCCGAAGTACTCAAAAAATCATTCAAGCTTTTATATACATATTCAGAGGAGGTGTTTTTTCTTTAGGATATTCTATACAGCTCTCTAACTCTTCACTGATATGAATAAAAAAAAAAAAAAATCTGATCGTTGGGTTGTTTTTAGATGGATGGAGAATGTATTTCCACTTCTTTTTCCTCCTTCCCTGTCCCCAAAGTTTCAGAATTGGCGAAATCCAGTTTTGTCCAAGCGTGCCCGTGGTCTGAGGATTGGGCTGTTGTCTGGGGAGTCAGAAATCCCTGTCCCAGAGAGGGGTGTTTCAAATCTCAGCAAACGTTCAAACCTGATTCTCCAGTGTTCAAAAGGGTTCTCGAAGCACTGGCGTCTTAGGACAGCTTTTTTCACCTCCGCGTTTCCTCACGGCTTGTGTGTTAAGAAATCCAGCGTGATAAGATATTTTGAGAACACCTATCAGATACTTCTGTACTAGGTGGAGACAAGGTGATAGATGAATCTTGCTGTCTCTGCCCCTGGAGCTGTAAACATGCTGGTCTTGAAATCAAGTGTGGTTTTATATGACTTGTGGTGGGAACAGTGATGGCAAAGGGGTTTTAAGGCAGCTGATGAAAACTAGCTGCCTTGATATTGTTGAATCTCAGCAATACCCCAAAAGAGTTCTTTATTTACCTGAAATTCTCTTGTGATCTATCCCAAAACTGATTGCCGTGGTTATGATGGAAATGCCTTTTTGTTGTTTTGTTAATGAGGTTCCTATCTGCAGTTCAATGTTAGCATTCCTGTGATACCTGGAGAGATCTGGTCAGTGGCTTGCTTTCAACTTGACGGGTAAATCTGATTTCACGTATTGGATTATTTAATATGATGTACTTACCTAAGAGAAACATGCAGATGTAATTTCATAACTTATTGGAGTAAATTATTAGCTAGTGTAAATACAGGAGCCATTTACTGTCATTTGCTCTGTTCTCTGTAACTGGGAACTTGCGCTTCAATGTAAAAATAAACATGATTTTATTTCCTGTTTCTTTAATATTTCTAATATCTAGAGTCTCTATTGTTATTATCTGTGTGTTTAGAACATAGAGCCCTATTCGCAAAGGCAAATACAGAAAGGAGACAGAAGAAACCCTAGTTAGGGATGAAATGATTCTCCTCTTTGGAATAAGTGGCAATTGCAGAATATCATCTGCCTAACCATCGTCAAAGTTTGGTAAACATCGTGACAGAGATGAGTTTTAAGAATAGTTTGAAGAGAAAGACAGCTGTTGCTTTGTGAAGAATATTTTTTTTTTTTGCTGGTGGTTGTAAATGCTACAAATGATAGCATTACTGAAACCAGAGATGGAATACATCACTTGGTTGCTCATCCTTTCAGTGCTTCCCTTCTGTCAAGGCCCAAGTCCCCAAAGTATGCTTTTGGGGAACATATGTTGTCTGCCAAAACTCATTTGAAATCTAAAAGCAAAACAATGTTTTGCTTAACTTTGTTTTTTTTGAATGTAAACCATTTATGTTTAGGGTGAAATACTCCTGGAACTACAGGATACTGTAACCATAAATCATTAAGTGTTTTCCAAACAAGTTCAGCTGTTTTAAAATTTGGCTATAAAGGCTATTTTTAAAGGCATACTTTTAAGCTATAAAGATGTCTTCTCTCAAATTACTTGAAAACTAAACTGACTAAAATAGGAACACCAGACCAAGAATTTTAAAAGTGTTTGTGCCTGACAATAAAAAATAAGTGCTTAAGGTGGTTTCCTTACCAGCTAATCACTGCAAGTATCTCACTACATCAAAACCTGCTCTCTCCTTGCTGGCTGGAAAGAAAATAAAATTCGAAATGGGCGAGCACTGTCCGCGAGAGTTGCTGTGAGGGCTACGGAAATCCACGCTCTGCCATGTCCTTCCCGAAATGTTTAACAACCTGAGTCACTAGTTGGTTAATAATATTTGCATACTTTGCAGGCCCGGGGCAGAGGCAGCAGAGACCCGTGTCGTACCGGGAGCGCAGAGCCCATGTGCTCCGGCCGGCTGCCTGGCCAGCAAGAGGCACGCAGCCCAGCTCTCGGCTGACTGCAGCGTCTAGCAGTCCTTCCGAGATAATGTGCCTAAACGGATAACTCAGAGCTCTATTCATGCTATAAATGAGAAAGGATAACTTCATTTCATGTTTTTTTCTCTTTTTTTTTTTTTCCTCCTGTCTGCATGCAAGAGATGCAGTTTTTCTAGCAGATTCCTGGCCTTGGAGTACCTCCCTTGCTCTGAGGGCCAGTGCAGAGGCAAAGGGAGTGGTTTATAGCGTTCCATCATCCACTTATTCCCACTAGCTTCAGCAGAAATGTCACCTGGGTTTAATTGTGAAAAAAGTCCAGAAATTAATCTTTCTTGTTATGTCCCAATCTTGGCTTACTTTGAAGTTAATAGTAAATAATCTCAATAGGAGGAGGATTTCACTTGCTCAGAGTTGTCTTTTTTTCAGAAAGTATGTTAAATTAAAAAATATCTGTGTATGCATGTATATTGAGGGAGAGCCTGGATGGATGGACCAGTCGTGAATAAGGGCATAAATTGCTCAGTTGATTTTACAAACCGCTTCAGAGAAGGTGTCCGGGGCAAGTGCGAGTACCAAATGCTCTCAGTAACTCCTGGCTCTGTGAGGATGCCAGAAATGTCAATGGTGCCAGCATGTCCAAGAGAGAACAGCTACTCTTGGTTTTTAATCACTTACTACCCCGAGCTGCAGGGAGCCCAGCTCACCCCTTTTCATAGCAGAGCAGGCGCCCGCAGTACAGTGCCGAAAGACACAAATCCCTCGAGGGCGTGGAATTAGGGGGAGTTAAAGGGAAATATTTTGCTGAGGGTATCTGCAGGGGGGGGAGGTGTCCTGCAGCTAGACCAGCAGGTTTGCTTTCGTGATGGGGTCGAAGTTTTGGGTAATTTCTGTAGTCTTCAGTTTTGCCTGAGCCTCTCAGCTGAGCAGGGAGAGCATTCGAACTTTGGGTTTTGGTTCCTCCCCAGCCTAATTACAGTAATTGATATTGTAATATTACTACATTAATATTAACATATTGATATAAAATATTAATACAGTAATTAAGTTTATGACTTTGTTTTGCTGAATATTTGCTAACAATATATAATTTTGAAGTACTGGGTCTTCTACCAAATTGACAGTTCATAGTTTTAAATGCTTCCAATCCAAATACCTGATAAAGAACCAAAATGCCTGATGCCCAAGCTGATGTGGCCTAGCTTTCGCAAGGTAATTTCAAGTGGCAACCTACAGGTTTATGAAACAAGTTACTGGGTACAATAAATAGCATTTTAAGCACCCGCTATTGATTTGTTAACTCTGGGATGAAACTAAACTTCAAACTACAATATAGGCAATATACGCAGCTACCTCTGAAGTATTTAATTAAAGTTTAAAATATCAAATTTTTTTAGCTTCCTTGTGTTCAGAAAAGTCAGATAATGGAAACAAACTCGAAATAGCAATCTGTTACTTTGAGAGCTCCTCTGTCCTCACCGATGAGATTTACAATGCTGTAATGCTGCAATTTCATCATTATTTTGTAATCTTCTTAAATGAGTGTCTCATGTTAGCGCAGGCAATCACAATAACTGCTTGAATAGGATTTGCTGCTGAGCAAAGCTGCTTGTGTTGCAAAAGCAACTAGAGGAACACACAAGCGAAAAAATAGTTGTGCAAAGGTGTTTACTTTCCCATCGGGTTTAGAGTGAGTCCTGAGAAGGGAATTTAGTTATGACTTCACCCATGCTAGCAGGACGCCAGCAAGTTGTCAAAAAAGGAAATAATGCTCTAATAGCAGCTCGAGGCAAGTTCAGAAACAAAGGAGACTTGTAACCGTGACACTTACTTAATGTGGAAAACTGTCATGTTTCTATAGAGTGAAAAAGAAACTTGCCTCCTTCAGAAATCCTCTTGGCTTGGCAGTGCCTGCCGCTCCTGCGGTCTCTTGGCCTAGGCCAGGGCTGGCACTGCGCAGAGCACGCTGCTCGCCTGACGGATGATGCGTCGTGCTCCGTAGCTGTGTCCGGGGATGGTCCAGGAGCACCTTCCCTCGAGGCCACGGAGGCAGAAAGAAATGACCCCGGCAGATCGCACCGCTTCGCATTTAAACACGCTTGTCTTACAAATGACCTGATAATGCTCTTTTTTTTTTTTTTTAAATAAGGTTGTGTCAAAGACAACCCTACCTTAAGCATTATTTATTCATGTTACAGTCTCCTTACTCCTTCCAGACAAACACTGGCAGTGCATGCAGTGTATGTATTTTCCTCCTGAAGTCTTTCAGACCGTTCCTGTGGGTAAAGTTATGTATATGGGCCTGTGGTTATACGGTCTGGGGATGGCGTTAAATCACAAAGGTTTGCGGTTAATAGAGAGGCATTAAACAGCACAGTCCTACCTTGATTTTTAAAGGATTTTTGTCCTAGAACAATATAACAATAATATCAACATATGGCTTGTATCATACTTCCCAATTTATTTTCCTCTTCACACTCAGGCTAGGAAAATATTGCTGCTCGCTACTTCTTTGCCTGTGTGCCGTCTGCCTAATTCTGCTTTTGGTCCTTTTATCAGCAATATTGATCTGTGATCTGATGTCCCTTGACTGAGTCATGCTTCAGGCTGTTGGCCCTGGGCCTAATTGTACTTCTGGTTTCAGAATTCTTTGCAATATCTGCCTGGAGGCTTCTCCCAGTTTAAAAAAAAAAAAAAAAAAAAAAGCAAGAAGGTTGTAGCTCCTGTACATGTGAGAATGTAAATGAGATAGTACTGGTGCCTCTTCTCGTCTATTTGAATTCCAGGTTCCTAACAGCAAATATCTTATCCTCATTTTTACTTGCAGGTTTTTGAAGTGGCGTGAAGAAAAAGTGAGAATTGTTGTAATCCTTATTATCTTCTTTAGATTCTTATGGATGTTCTGTAGTTATCAAAATAACAGCCCCTTCTTCCCCCAAGTCCTACTCAAGTCACAAATCTGAATTTCTTCTCCATAAATGATTTTTTGCAGGCTTGGTATTTTTAAGTCACTGTTTCTTGAGACTTCATTTTAAATTTAATTTTATGTGTGAAATAAGATGTGAAATAAGTAAAATGGTAATGAAAAATGATACACTTTTCTCCAAAACACCAGTAAAGATATGATCAAATATTATATCTTGATCTTTATAAATATGAAAATATGTACTGATTGCAGATAAAAGTTAAGATGTGCTAATAACTATTGCATTCAAATATTTTTTCCTAGTAATTAGTGTTGCAAAACCAACGTTGCATTGGAGCTTACAGGGGTTGAAGGATGTTTACGTACCAACAACTGATGACAGATTTGGAAATGCAGTTGGTCTACCCCTGTACCTGTGTAGGCAGGATGCTCTGATGTAATAATGTAAGACAAAGTCAGAAGGATTACATCATCAGGCTATACTGTCACTTGCTGATAGTGTCAGGGCTGCAACATGATGCTTCTAGCACTACTGAAAGCTGATTAACTCCTTTTTGGGATACCACGGGACTCAGTGGTGACTCAGCCAGAGGTCGTATCTTAGCAAAGTAAAAAATCATTTGCTGGAAAGAAACAGGTTTTAGTCTCATTTTCAACCCCTGGAAGTAAAATTGAAGTTTATTTATGCAATTCACTGGTTTCTCTCACTGCCAGCAGTTTCTGTGAATTCTTCAAAGACACTTTAAGCAACAGCTAAAATGAGGGATGATGAAAATTTACAGGGACCTTGCTTACTTTGTAGGCAGTTTTACTTGCTAAAAAAGTACCTAAAATGCAGCTAAAAATTAATATGTAGGAGTCTTTTATAAATGCAGGGAGAGGACAAGGTCTTTAGCTAAAGATTTTCATTATTTTAGGACCATCTCATGAAAGCACTTTCTTCAATCAAGTAGTTAGTTTGCTAGTTAGCCGTTGTGCGCTTAGAAAATACAGAAAGAAAAAAAAAAAAAAAAGGGCAGTTTTAAAGCTAATGTAGCACAAATCTTGTTACATTTCCAAGCTGGGTACAGATACATTATTGGATGGCTCTAGATAGAGTATCTCACTCTGATTTTTTTCAGAGGTTAAAATGAAGTGGCTTTCACAGCAAAATACTATCATATGGGCTTTAAAGAAAAAAAAAAAGTCTTTAGAAACTGCAATCTTAAAGGGTGGAAATGCATCTTTATACTCGACTGATACATATTTCAGTTCTGCAACCAGCTCTGTGGGGGCAGACAGCACATACGCAGCTTCTTCAACTTGATGGAGATCGGCTTGTGCGGGACAGAGAGGAAAAGCAGTGGATTTTCCCACCCGCGGATGGAGGAGGAGCTGCGGCTGTTGGGAGGGCTGGCTGTGAGGACAATACGTGGGGAGGTACGGGGTGTCTGGAGACCTTACCTGTGTTGCAGGGAAATTCCTCCAGCAATTGGCTGAAGATATCTTTGACTGGCAACTCTGAAATGAGAAACAGGGTAAGGATGTGGAAAAAAATGAGATCAATACATTTTTCAAGCTAGGCAGAGGTGTTTGTGTTAATGTAGGTACTGAAGATTTGAATTTTACCTGCAAAGAAACAATATTATTGAGTATGAGTCCTTTTCAGCTGATATCTTTCCACACTTTATCTAATCCCTCCTTCCCCCCTCCATACTTACATTTGACATTACAGCTCCCCACAATTATTTACTAAAAAATTAAATAGTCTTAATAAGATGACAACCTGCAGACACACTTAAGATATTTAATTTTCACATGCGAAAGTTCTGGGAAATTCAGGAAGTAGAGAAGGGGTGAAGATTGGTTATTTGTTATTTCACAGCTGGCAATACAGGTTTTCAGAGAAGCAGCAAGCATTGACAAGAAACAAAATCCAGTCCTATTTGACTGTGAGAAGGCAATAGGTAATCACTGCTAAACCTAAACAATGTCATTATCAGTGCCTTTAAGCAATAATGTCTCAGTTAATTTTCAGGTTTTGAGATAGAATACCTGGCAGATTTAAGGAAAGAGGAGGGCATGATGAAAGAATATAAGGGCACCCTGAAGTTAACAGCTGAAATTATATTTTAAAATTAGTTTTAAAAACCAGGTTGTTGAAAGAACATTGATTTTTAGCTCAGAGTAGTCATTTCAAACAGCTGGCGAAAGATCTCTTAAATACACCTTCATCTCTTGGTTTGGTTTAGAACGTACACATAGATGCGATAAAGTGACTGCTGTTAAAAATGGCAGAAAGCTTTGTAAAAATACTAGCCTCAGTTAAGCAATTTCCTGTAGGGTACATAAAAACATAACGTGGAAGGTGGCTACTTTGTAGGTATTTCCAGTTATTTAGCATCTGGTAAGTACAATAGGCGTGCTTTGTTATATGAAATTTACTTGTCTGTCTTAAAAATATGATTTTAGTTTCTTTCACATATCTTTGCTTGTTTTGGTGTTTTGCCTGACTTTTCCTATCAGGAGATGTGGGAAAAGAGATCCTGCTGCAAAGGGCAAATCTCAGATATGCTAAGGTGAAGAGCCAAGTTGTTCTTCACTGAGAGAAGGAGATGGAAAACAGGATGTAAGACTCAAATTCCACTAGAAGGACTTTAACAGTCTATTTGGTTAACTTCTCTAGCTCAAAAAATGCATTAATTGCACAGCTTATTCTGACTCCTATCAGGACATGGAGAGCTAATGAGCTTTTTTGTCAAGCCAAAGGAACTGTCCCATATTTTAGTTCCCTCTGAAGTGGCTTATAGGTGAAAAACCTCTTTGTGCCTCCCAGAAAACCCAATTGGTTTTGAAGAAGTGAAGACAATCACAGGTGAAAATAATGTAACTAAAAGCAAGAGACATCAGTCAAAATGATTTGTCCTTGTAACAAGGACCAGGTAGGCCAGTCCCTTATGTTTCAGTTTCGTTGACAAAATTGGAACAGAAACCAACTTTGTACAAGTTTTCCCAAGAACTGGCAGTTTAGTTTGGTGATGCTTGTGGTTCGTGCAAGAAGCATTTTACCACTGTTTTTGTGGTCCTCTGAACAGTTACCAAGGAGCCAGAGCCTGATAGAAGCCCTCCTTTAAGGAAGGATTAATAACTTCCAGGAGACTAACATAATAAAGCTGTCTAAGGACACCATCTTCCTTGTCTATCTTCCTATATGTTTAGGACAACTGCTGACAGCTGGATAAATTAATATCCTTCTAAAAGGCAGTAAGTTCTTCTTCGGAGTTTGGAAGTTAATATTATGGTCTGTCTTCATGCCACATCACTTATTTCAGACTACAGTGCTCAGCCTAAGTCTGGGGAAGTTCAGCTTTCCCACAGTACGTGATGAGTACCACAGCAGGTAAGAGAGTACTTGCTTGGAAGAACCTACACGTAACTTGTTTGCTGAAGGTAGGCTGTGACTGTTCATCAAAGTAGCACCCAGAAAGGAAATCTGGGAAAGAAAAAGGAATTTCTCAGACAGAAACGCTTTCAAAAGACTTGTATCGAAGAAGGTGCCTTAAGACTTTTACGAAGAAGGCATCAGAAGCCAAACAATAATGTAATAATGAAACAAAATTGAAAGTAAAAGCTGGGTGGAAAGGAAACTCTTAAAAAGTAAACCCAGAACTATGATAATAGTGTTTAATAGATGTAATGCAGTCTTTCCTCCATATTTTAGAATAAGGATGATATTATGCATGGCTGTTGTTCTGAGTACAGATGGAAGAAACACTGTGTGAAGAATTCCAAATGTTCCCTGAAAGCAAAACTGAGGAAAGACAGCACAGCAGCAAATACGCCATGGTTCCCTCTCGCTCAACTCCGAGAAGTCATTGATGACATCCCAAATCGGAGCTAGCCACTTGGGTGGGGAACAAAGTTGCATAAGGCATCACCCCCACTTCTCCAAAACTCCTATTGATTAGAAAGTTGCAGGGTGTACATCACCCTATCACAACTGCCAGCACAAATTAAAAATAAATAAATAAAAACCCCTCCAGTGAATAATCAAAGAACTGTGGCAACCATCAGGGGATCTATGGAAGATTCTCCACTACG